>NW_006792756.1:886828-923328 GCF_000442215.2 Lipotes vexillifer
TCTCACAGGGCCCTAATTTCCTCAGCGTTGTGGGTATAGGGACTGTATCATCCAAGAGTGCCCTTCTCCTATCCCCGAGGGGCAACAGCCTAGCCTTTCCCCTGCCAGGTGTCTGGGGTAACCAACAAGCTCGGGGCCGTGGCTCCTAGCAGCCCCCCTCAAGGGCTCGTCCTTGTCGTGGGACCCGAGCTCAGTCACTGTACTCATGGTGATTATCCTGTGGCTCTGCCTCTGGAATCGGTGAGCCTTCTGACCGCTGAACTCACCTGGGCAAAGTTTGCCCTGACGCCCGGGTCTGTCATTCCTCTGGGCTTATCTGCTTTCCTAAGTTCTTTTTTGTTCTTAACATCTTTATTGGAGTATAATTGCTTTACAGTGGTGTTAGTTTCTGCTTTATGACAAAGTGAATCAGCTATACGTATACATACATCCCCATATCCCCTCCCTCTTGTGTCTCCCTCCCACTCTCCCTATCCCTCCCCTCTAGGTGGTCACAGAGCACCGAGCTGATCTCCCTGTGCTATGTGGCTGCTTCCCACTAGCTATCGATTTTATATTTGGTAGTGTATATATGTCCATGCCACTCTCTCACTTCGTCCCAGCTTACCCTTCCCCTTCCCCGTGTCCTCAAGTCCATTCTCTATGTCTGCGTCTGTATTCCTGTCCTGCCCCTAGGTTCTTCATAACCATTTTTTTTAAATTTAGATTCCATATATATGTGTTAGCATTCGGTATTTGTTTTTCTCTGACTTACTTACTTCACTCCGTACGACAGACTCTAGGTCCATCCATCTCACTACAGGTAACTAAGTTTCGTTTCTTTTTATGGCTGAGTAATATTCCATTGTATATATGTGCCACTTCTTCTTTATCCATTCAACTGTCGATCGACACTTAGATTGCTTCCATGTCCTGGCTATCATAAATAGAGCTGCAGTGAACGTTGTGGTACATGACTCTTTTTGAATTATCGTTTTCTCAGGGTTTATGCCCAGTAGTGGGATTGCTGGCTTGTATGGTAGTTCTATTTCTAGTTTTGTAAGGAACCTCCATACTGTTCTCCATAGTGGCTGTATCAATTGACATTCCCACCAACAGTGCAAGAGGGTTCCCTTTTCTCCACACCCTCTCCAGCATTTATTGTTTGTAGATTTTTTGATGATGGCCATTGTGACTGGTGTGAGGTGATACCTCATTGTAGTTTTGATTTGCATTTCTCTAATGATTAGTGATGTTGAGCATCCTTTCATATGTTTGTTGGCAATCTGTATATCTTCTTTGGAGAAATGTCTGTTTAGGTCTTCTGCCCATTTTTGGAATGGGTTGTTTGTTTTTGTGATAGTGAGCTGCATGAGCTGCTTATATATTTTGGAGATTAAACCTTTGTCAATTGCTACATTTGCAAATATTTTCTCCCATTCTGAGGGTTGTCTTTTCGTCTTGTTTATGGTTTCCTTTGCTATGCAAAGCTTTTAAGTTTCATTAGGTCCCATTTGTTTACTTTTGTTTTTATTTCCATTTCTCTAGGAGGTGGGTCAAAAAGGATCTTGCTGTGATATGTCATAGAGTGTCTGACTGTGTTTTCCTCTTAAGAGTTTGGTAGTGTCTGGCCTTACCTTTAGGTCTTTTTTTTTTTTTTGCGGTACACGGGCCTCTCACTTTTGTGGCCTCTCCCGTTGCGGAGCACAGGCTCCAGATGCACAGGCTCAGCGGCCATGGTTCACAGGCCCAGCCACTCTGCGACATATGGGATCTTCCCAGACCAGGGCACGAACCTGTGTCCCCTGCATCGGCAGGCAGACTCTCAACCACTGCGCCACCAGGGAAGCCCTACATTTAGGTCTTTAATCCATTTTGAGTTTATTTTTGTGTGTGGTGTTTGGGAGTGTTCTAATTTCATTCTTTTACATGTAGCTGTCCGGTTTTCCCAGCACCACTTATTGAAGAGGCTCTCCTTTCTCCATTGTATATTATTGCCTCCTTTATCAAAAATAAGGTGACCATATGTGTGTGGGCTTATCTCTGGGCTTTCTATCCTGTTCCGTTAATCTGTATTTCTGTTTTGTGCCACTACCATACTGTCTTGATTACTGTAGCTTTGTAGTATAGTCCAAAGTCTAGGAGCTTGATTCCTCCAGCTCCGTTTTTCTTTCTCAAGATTGCTTTGGCTATTTGGGGTCTTTTGTGTTTCCATACAAATTGTGAAAGTTTTTGTTCTAGTTCTGTGAAAAATGCCGTTGGTAATTTGATAGGGATTGCATTGAATCTGTAGATTGCTTTGGGTAGTATAGTCCTTTTCACAATGTTGATTCTTCCAATCCAAGAACATGGTATATCTCTCCATCTGTTGGTATCATCTTTAATTTCTTCTATCAGTGTCTTATAGTTTTCTGCACACAGGTCTTTTGTCTCCTTAGGTAGGTTTATTCCTAGGTATTTTATTCTTTCTGTTTCCTAGGTTCTTGTGCAAAGATTCTATTTTTCTTCCCTGGGGCCCCCACTCAACCCTCTTTATTCCAGGAGGGCAGTAACTCCTTGACTGGGACGGAGCTTAGGAGGAATCCCAGGACACTTTTTACAATGTCCTTAGGGTCATTTTCTCATGTTTATACAAGAGCTTTTTGTCTGTGTTTCTGTCAGTATAGACAGACATTCTCAAAGTGTGGCTCTCTGCTTTCAAAGCATAGAATCTCAGGCTTTCCTCATTGAGAGAGAATATTAAGGTCACTTTCAACTTGATCTGTCCACCTTGGGACACCCCAGTTACAGGTAACTGCCTCCTTACCAAATTTGCCCAAAGTAGTGCAGTGTAGGCTTAAGCAAAGAGCCTGAATCCAAATCCAGGCTGCCACACTAACCAGCTATGAATACCTGGACAAGTTACTTGAGCTTTCTAAGCTGTAGTTGCCCCAGATTTAAATTGAGGATAATCATGTACCTAATGTAGGGCTGTTAGGAGGATAAAATAGGCTAACAATTAAAAAAAAACCCTTAGCACAGGGACTTCCCTGGTGGTCCAGTGGTTAAGAATCCTCCTTCCAATGCAGGGGACGCGGGTTCAATCCCTAGTGGGGGAACTAAGATCCCAAATGCCGTGGGTCACCTAAGCCCACGTGCCTCAACTAGAGAGAAGCCCACATGCTGCAATGAAGATCCCACAACTAATACCCGATGCAGCCAAAAAAAAAAAAAAAAAAAAAAACGCTTAGTACAGAAGTTGGCATAAAATTAGGATTCAATAAAGTGTTAGCTAGAACTTTATTTAGCTACCATCCATCTTTGAATGTCTCTCATCTTTTAGAATTACTTCTCTGAAGTCTGTCTCCCAGGAGGTGTACCCATGAGTGCTAGTTCTGTCTCCAGAAGCCACACAATTTGGTTCTTTTTCCCTGACAACCTGTGTCATCCAGGGACAATCCTCACATCCCCTCCAGGACTTTTCTCCTTTGGGCTGAATAAGCGTAGTTTCTTCGGCCGATGCTTTATATGACATGGTTCAAATCCCTTCACCATCCTGATCCTTCTCCCTGATTGATATAATTTCTCTATACATCTTGTGAGTGTGGAATCCAGCCAAACGGAACTCACGGTGCCCTCTGAGTAGTGGTTGGCAGAGCAAAATCTTGTTCTTCTGTCCCCTCTGTACATGCCGTACAGCTCTTGCATCAGATTCACGCTGAGGCTGCCTACTCACGTCCACACTCCCTGAATGCTCTGCTGTGCGCTGGTACCATGTGTTTCCCCCACCTTGTTCTTGTACAGTTGTTTTTGATCAGAGTGCTGGGCAGTGTGTTGACTTCAGCTGAGATTTATCTGGTTGGAAGTATTCCATCGTAATCCATTGCTCCAGGCTCTCAGGGTCTTTCCGCATCCCGAGTCTGTTGTCCAATATATGTGCTCTCTGTCCTGCTCTGTATTATATGCAGACATATAGAAAAGGTGACTCTTTCCATTGAGAAAATGAGAAACTTTCTGACCAGCAGCACAGTTTTTACAGCTAAATGAACTCTTCTGCAAAGAAATTACCCTTCTCTGAGCTTGTTGTGCTATTTGTATTAACGAGGGGTTTGGACAGATGGTCTGTAAGATTTCCTCTGGCTCTATGCATTCATGTTATCATGTTATCTCCACTGTGCAGAAATAAATATCCTTACTGCCAAGTGTGATTCACCACCCTTAAAGCTAATGTTGGCACATTTTTAAAAGTATATGTATTTTTGATGCAGTATGCTAACATGGGCTATATTCATATTGATATCCAGTCAGAGGATATATTTTACCTGTAATGTATAATGAAGTTTCTGTCAAAATCTAATCTTAGTTGTTAAAATATGAAAGAGTCTTATTTCATCAGTGGTTATACCTTAAATGGGAAGATGGGGTAAATGTGATGGTTTCTCAGTGAAAAAACTAATTTGGGCAAGTCTAGAGAAGGTCCATAGGATGTTGTGCTTTGGCACTATGAAACTATTGATTCTTTCCTGTTTTATTTTTTCCAGTTTTATCGAGTTATAATAGCACTGTATAAGCTTAAGGTATGCAGCGAAATGATTTGACTTACATATATCATGAAACAATTACCACAATAAGTTAACATCCATCATCTCATGTCTCATATAGATAAAAACAAACAAGCGAATGAACAAATGTGTATTTTTTTTCCTTGGATGAGAACTCAGGATCAATCTATTCTCTTAACTCTCATATATACCATATCAAGTTAACTATAGTCTTCGTGTTATACATTACATCTCTAGTACTTATGTATCTTAAAACTGGAAGTTTATAACTTTAACCACCTTCATCCAATTCCCTCTGACCCCACCTATGGTAACCACAAATTTGATCTCTTTTTATGTGAGTTTTGTTTTGTTTTATTTCAGATTCTATAAGACATATAAGTGAAATCATACAGATTTGTCTTTCTCTGTCTGACTTATTTCATTTGGCATAATGCCCGCAAAGTCTATCCATGTTGTCAAAAATGGCAGGATTCCTCCTTTATTATGGCTGAATAATATAACCCTTTTCTCTTTTAAAGTCTGAGAACCTCTTACTTGAATTAAATGGATTGGCATTATCAATTTTACATAGTAAGGGCTTCCCTGGTGGCGCAGTGGTTGGGAGTCCACCTGCCGATGCAGGGTACGCGGGTTTGTGCCCCGGTCCGGGAAGATCCCACATGCCACGGAGCGGCTGGGCCCGTGAGCCATGGCCTCTGAGCCTGTGCATCCAGAGCCCGTGCTCCAGAACAGAAGAGGCCACAACAGTGAGAGGCCCGCGTACCGAAAAAAACAAAAACAGAAAACAAAAAGATTACAGCAATTTTACAAAGTAATGAGGCATTATGGAAATAAGCAGATTCTTTGAATTATATTCTCATTTTAATGACTAGATGCAGATAAACCAGGTTTTGCTAAAATGTTTACTTGGTCTTCCTAAGAGTTGCCCATCCTATTGGCTGATAGAAACCACAGGGTTCTGTTAGGCAGAGGTAGAAAGGAACCTAGGAATTTGTGGTGTGCTTGATTACTTTGACCTGGTGAACTTTGCTAATAAATGCAGCAGGGCAACATTTAGGCCTGCCTTTCGCTTGATGTAGCAGGATGCCTGACTGGGCATGTCATCTATTGGAAATTAAGGTTGATTGGTTTCCATAATGAATTATTTTAATCAAGCTTTGCCCAGATTACTTTAAACTCTGTTATTTCCTATTCAGCTTTAAAACACATCATCTTTATATGTACAGTTTTCAGATCTAAATTATGCCTGCATCTAAAAAACATGGGCTCATGTTTTTAATCAGAGATACTCAATAAATACCAGCAATTACACCAAAATGCAGAACTTTTAAAAAAATTCTAAACCAGTGTTTCTTAAACTGTGGTTCCTGGACCAATAGAATTAGTAACAGGATCACCTGGGAACTTGTTAGAACTGCAAGGTCGCAGACGCTACCTCAGACCCACTGATTCAGAAACTCTGGGGAGTGTGGCCAGCAGCTGTTTCTTTAGCAAGTCCTCCAGGTGATTCTCAAGCAAGCTAAAGTTTGAGAATCATGGATCTGAATTATTATATTTAATTACCATTAATAAAAAATGCCGGGCTTCCCTGGTGGCGCTGTGGTTGGGAGTCCGCCTGCCGATGCAAGGGACACGGACCGGCCTGGGAAGATCCCACATGCCGCGGAGCGGCTGGGCCTGTGAGCCACGGCCACTGAGCCTTCGCGTCCGGAGCAGTGAGAGGCCCGTGTACCGGAAAAAAAAAAAAAAAAAAAAAAAAAAATGCCTTCAGGTTTAATGTTTATTGAAAAGTCTAAACCCGCATTGAATAAGAATGGCTAATTCAGCACCTTCCTTTTCTGCTTTATTAGTTAAGATTTGCTTACGGAATCCTATTTTTAAACACCGTAGGTATTCTGATTGTCGAACGTTAAGTGAGCATACCTAAAGTAATTTGTTGCCTTGCGAAATTAGTAAGGAACTGTAACACACATTTGTGATAAATCAAGTAGTTACAACTTTTTAATTCAGTATTTGCCCGTTTTTAGCATCTTAGAAGATGCTCAAATATGTTTGTGCAAAGGAAGAAGATTGCAATGGATCACAGCAGTGGTGAATGATCACAGACAATTCTGATGACCTAATATAGAACTCCAGTGGTTTCTTTAATCAATAATCGTTTGTATAACTAGAACTCATGTTTGTGTACACTTTGCTGGGTAATTGCAGAAATATGATGAGTCAGGGGTCTTTTGATTGTAGCAGCAGCAAAAACAAAGTTCAAATTAGCTACAGAGATAACAGAATTTATTGACTCGTGGAAATGAAAAGTCCGTTGATGGGTATTACGGCTCAGACGTTGCTAGATCCAGGCTTCAGATAATACTACCAGGAATCATCTCACTGTATTCTCAGCTGTGCTTCTCTTTGGATTATTTCATTCTCAGACAGGATCACAGAAATGATAGTAGATTATCTGCAGCAGCGCACCGGGTTTCTGGGCTACCGGGCTGGCAACCCCAGTGGGTAGAATGGCATTCCAGCTAAACTTGGATAAGCTTGGAGCCTTTTGGACCGTGCTGATTGGCCAGAATGGGCCATTCCATAAGCATTGACCTGGGAGGTAGAGTCAGCTTTACCTAAAACTGTGTGGATCATGAATGAGAAAAACGTGGTTTACTAAAGGAAAATCCTGACAAGATATGCCAGAGAATGGTAGAAGGGTTGTTAGGCAGGTTAAAAAAAAGCAGAGATGCTGTACTCAGAGACAGTAACAGAAAGGTTATTTTTTTCCCCTAAGTGCATTATCTAGTAGGTGTACTTATTTTTATGCTAGAAACAGCCGTCTGATTTGGGGGTAAGGGGTGCAAGATGGGGTATTAAAAACTTTGTTTGTGAGGATGTGCTCTGCTCCTGACCGGTAGTCTGGACTTTGCCAAGCTTTCGCTCACTGTCTTGTTTCCAGATCTGACAACTTGGTTTTTAGTACAGTATTTTTGCTTTTACTTTAACGTAGCAGTTGAAGAATCGAGTTAGAGGAGGAGAAAATATTTTAAAATTTTAATTTGTATATGAATCTAAGTGATATAGTAGTTGAATTTGTTTCCATTGTTAATGTATTTATAAGTATAAAAGTAGTTTAAATATATTATAATTTATAATATAATTATAAAATAAATGAAAAAGAATGGGTAAAAATCACTTATAATTATAAATGCTCTTCCTCATTGTATGATAGCATTTTGATTTGCTTTCTTATAGTATTTTTTTCCTGTACGTTTTTCTTAATTATAATCATGTGGTATGATTACAGATCCAGATTTTTGAAAAATAATACGTAAAATTATACTACTTACTTTTAAGATTTTAACATTTCATCATGGCAGTCTACCACGACAGTACATTCTTTTCACAGCTGTCATTTTAATGGCTGTAGAGCATCCTGTCAATGATATGTCATTATATGACTCTGTTTCTATGTCACTGTCTCCTCCTAGAAGAAGAGATGTAGTTGACACTTACAAAATCCATGTCTTTCTATTTGACATATTCTAAATGTAAACACCTCAAGAAAGCCTAGGAGTGCAGCTGTGGTCTGGTATTTTCTGAGTCCTGAGGGGTGACCGGAGTGTGGGCTCTTTCTTTGGCACTGTCTTGAGTTTCAGTTCCAGTTTGGTCTTTTCCCAGAAGTAATCCTATGGGATTACGCCTAGCACATTAGGTGCATCGTAAGTGAAAATGGGTCCTTAAAGCACTTGTACCGACAGAATCCCTTTCATGTTGATGATCAGTAGTGGTGATGAGTGCAGAGTCAGGCCTCTTGACTTTCCAAAGGAGAGCTTAAAAGATTTGCCCTGCGCCTCCGACCGACCGCGCTGTTGTATTGTCATCCCTGTCTTTAATGAAAGAAGCACATTTGTGAATGAAAGAAGGCTGATCCCAGTCTACAGACTGCTGAAGTTGTTGCAATTTTGACTTTCCTTATACAAGCCTAATTAATGAGTGGCAGTTCTAATACTTATGCATGAATGAGACTCAATAAAATTTTCAGTGAACTGCCTTACAGTAGTTGTAGTTATCTATTCCTTAGAATGCCTAGCCCAGTCTCGTAATTATAGTGGACTGCCCTCTCATCTTTCCTAAGATATAATGTCAGTTTAGTTTTAACAAACTAAGCCGGGGGGGAAAGACTTGGGATCAAAAGTAAAATGTTCAAGTGTTTTTAAAAGGTCATTTTTAACACATACCACTATTAAACATGTGAGGAACCTTGTAAAAATTCTCCCCTTATTGCATTTTGTCACTCATTGGAGGATATGACGACTTGATAATTTAAAAGATAAAAATTAAAGAGAATGTACACACGTATGTAAACCCCCTGCTTCCTGCCCTAGTTAATTGAACTTTCAAAAACTTGAATGCTGCAGCTATATTGGGAGGAAGTGAAAGGGAGTCTCCCACGACCACTTCTGTCAATTCCGTTCAAGTTTGCCCAATAGACACAGTTTTATCACATATCCAAGTACTTCCTCTCTCTTCCTCTTCACCTCCCTTTCCTTCTCATTTCCCTCCCTCCTTCCTTTGCTCCTTTTCTTCCATCTCTTTTTGCCCCTCCCTCTCCCTTTCTCCAGGAATGTTGTTTCAATGTATTACTATTCCCTTAGCTATAGAAGGGATACATAAGAAGCAAGCATAAAAGAAGCATTTGGACATTTTTCATTGGCAGTCTTTAAAAGGAAGCCATTTGCCTCTGCTGAAGAAAGACATTCTGGAACATGGAAACTTTAACCAGGCAGGGTCCTCAGATATGTGTGAATCTTCAACTGATGGAGGGAAAGTTTCAATATGAGCACACCTGGCTAGTTAGTAGCCAGTCAGGCATAATAGAGCCTCCTGACGTCTGAGCACCTCAAGCTTTCATGGTCATGAATGACTTTGAAAACATAATGAAAGCTCTAGATTCTCTTACCTGAAAATGCACTTATTGTGTATTTATGCAATATTTCTCAAATAGTTTTATGGGGACTCAGAACTCCTGAAGTTTATTCGTAAGTCCCATACCCCTGGGGTAAGAATCCCTGAATACCCCCGTGCATATTTGCTCTATACTGTTGCCTCCATTTTCTGAAATGCCCATCTTGATTGACTCTCTATGGCTGAGAGGTCAGTGGAGGGAAGCTATTTCAGGATAAACAAGACTTTCCCACACACCTTAAATTATGCCACCTTGACAGCTACCTACATAGACCTCTGACTGGGCTTTCTGGTTTTGGAGAAGGAGATACTTTTCGAAATGTTTAGTATATAATCCACTTACTGAAAAGAAAAGAGAGATTCAAAGCTCAGGGGATGGGATAGATTGGTCCAGTCCATGTTGAATCACAACAAGAAACCCAGGGTCTTACCAACATATAATGTGCCAGTGGGTCTGCCCTTTATATTAGCAAATATGATAAAGCATTGGAGTTTGTGCTGGGGTCAACGTGGCTGGGTGATTTTCTCAAATCTGACATTTTCTCTCCCTAGGGAGTATTTTCTTTGGGGATTCATAATGGATGACAGCCCCAAATTTATTGGTGGAAGCCAAATATCAATAGTTTACATTTCTACCCTAGCCTATTTTACACCAATTGAATAATTCAGGCCGCCACTGATTTTTACAAAGGTTCTTAACAATCTCTCATGTTGCTGTTAGGAAGAGAGGTTCCTGTCCCCAAACTTCAGTAGTCTTGGCACTGTAGCAACAAGTAGCAATCCACAGTTAGTGTCTCCGGATGTCATCAAGCTTTTATATTTCACTGGGCCTAGTTTCTAACATACTCATTTTAGAATGTAAGACTTTTCAAATCTCCCTTCCCAGCAAGAAGTGCTAAGCCAATCATACATTATTATTCAGTCCTGGGTTTTTTTTATGCAAAGTAAACATTTTTAATATGAATGAACGTAGTCATGCAATGACGGTGTATATATTTTTAAATAAAACAGTGAAGACTTGATATCGTGAATATCTCTAGCAGATGCCATCAGTCTTCCATGCATCTTCCCTCAAATCCCTTTGCCATTTTTATCTATGGTCCTAACAGCCAATACTTGTGTCTCTTGGTGGGCAGACTGCCATCAAGTTTTCCTACCTGTGAGGAAAACCATTTGCATCTCCCCAGGGGCAGCCCTTCATCAATGAAACACCTGAGGACCAGTAATAAAATCTCCAGCTCATTTGACCTTAAGGTCAGAGTTCTCTCCAATGAGACTTTGTCTAATATTACATCCTTGCTTTGCCCCCTTCCTTGATTATTCCCACTTTCCTACTCACCTACTGGATTCTCCTTAGAATACTTTCTAAGAAATCACTTTCACACAAATCCTCATCTCATTATCTGCTTCTGGGGAACCCAACATAAACAGTGTCCTTTTAAAATTATAAAAATTGATGCATGTGTGTTTCAGGAAAAGAAAATAAAAACTGTAAAGAAGTCAAAGAAAAAATACTCCAAGATCTACCACTCAGAGTTAATGACTATAAACATATTAGTGTATATCTTTTTTTTTCCTGTGTGTATACATTTTTCTTAATTTTCAAAACTGGGATCACATGAGAATGGTGCTGCTTTTATTTTTTTTCCCCAAGTTGAAGTATTTTTCGTAACCTTCTGTTATATAATGACTCTCAACTGTAGGGTGCCAAGGGATCTATTAGTGGCTGAGGAAGGGATGGTGTTGAAATGAACATGTAACCTACAGCCCTGCTGCAGACACACAGAGTGAGAGACCTTTATTATGGGGGCAGTATTAGCAATCAAGTGAGCCACCAACAGGGAAATGTTAATAACTCACTGTATAGTATTTCACTCAGTAAATGTACCGTAATTTATCTAACTTCCTGTTATTTTGGATTTAGTTTGTTTCTATAACTGTCTTTTAAAAATATATACATATAAAACACATTCCAAAAATGATTTAAAGTGGTTTAACTCACTGTTATGCCTGAATTCTTATTCCTGATTAACAGTGAGGCATTAGCTTTTACCAAATACCTCAAGAGTGAAAATTTACAGTCCATTTTTACTCTCCCTTTTCCTCCCATGAAGTGTGACACCAATGTATTCTATCACTGACAGACCTTTGAACTCATCCCCTGTTCTGTCTGTTCCCTGCCAGTGTGCAAGTGAGTGCCTTGATTATCTCTTATCCAGATTACTGTAACAGCCATCTGCATTTAGCTTTTTCTCTCTTGGTCCACCTGCTATCTGCCACCAGAATTAGCATCCCAAGGATCACTAGGCTGACCTGCCTTTCAGCTTCCCCTTCCACCTGTCTTCTCATGTGATATACTTGATCTTGAAGCCACTCTGTGTTTTCACACCTGTTTTCTTTTCCTCCTGCAATTTTCTAACCCTGGAAAGGGATCTGCACAACTTCCAGTTCTACTATTCACTTGTCAAAGTCATATTCCTCCTTCAGAAGTCAGATCTGATACCACAGTTCCTATTATAGTTATAATAATAATTAGGATACACTTAGCTGCAAGCAAAAGAAAATTCACCTCCAGCTGTCATAAGTTTCAAAGGAGTCCAGAAATTGGTTGGGCTTCTGCCAACTAGTTGATGAAGTCTCAGGCTCCATTTTCTTAATATAATTTTATTGCCTTTGCCCTTTTCATGTGCTATTATTGTTCTAAGACGGCTTCCCTCAGGGTAGATAAATGGTTGCAGCAGATATAAGGTTCGTATCCTCTTAATACATCACCCAAAATATTTCTCAGAGGAGTCCGTGAAAATACAAAACCATCTTTCATGAAAGTCCCCAGGGAACCTCCCGTTCCTGGACCTACATTTGATTATATACTCTTTCCTGAACCAATCCCTTGTGGCCAGAGGACAGCCAGGTACTAAGTAGGTTTATCCTTGGGATCTATAGACCAATCCGTAGGACAAAGGGGATGATACTGCCCTAATTAGATAAGACAAATTAGGGTAGCTGTTAGCTCTCCCTAAAACATGGATCAATACTGACCAATCCTGTCACTTCCATATATTCACATATGAGAGATGAAATGAATGTTATGTAGACCACAGAGTCCTCCACACTAGAACAGATCACAGAGGGGCTTAGAGATGACATGGTACATTACGTATCATGTGTGATTTCTTGGTTGTGGTTCTTAGAAGTGGCCACCCTTGTCTGACACCAAGTAGGTCTTTAGTAAATATGCAATGAATGTACATGCTCTAATGAACTGAGGTAAAATAAATCGATTTAAAAGATTTTTTTCTTTAACTTTCGTTTTCAAAGTTAATTTTTAGTTTGGAGTCATTGCTTAAGTTTTTAATAACATTTTTTTCATAAAGTAATTGTTACCCTATTCAATTATCCATGATTTTACATAGTTTCTGCAGGCCATTACCAGAGGAAACTAATAATTGGCTGTAGGTATGTCTATTTTCTGTTACAATGTAGAAGGTGGTCCCAAGGGCAAGATTCGCGATTTGGCCAAATACACCAAGTTATACTTAAAGTTATAATGACTTTTTTCAATTCCATAGTTAAGATTAGAGCAAACCTCATTGTACGGTATTTGAAAGAGCAATTCCAAAGATCTCAAAAGCAAGATCTTGTAGCGAAGAGGCTGGGCTCCGCTGGGCGAGGAGCCCCCATTCATGTTAATATGCCAAATGAATAGACAGTCTGCTGATGCTCTCAACAATTTATCTTCTTCTTTGGGGATTGTGCAATGAATGTCTCCAGTTAAATTAGAGCTATTGTTGTAGCTCTTTTTTTTTTTTTTTCTTCTCTGAAAATGCATTTTTTTTTCTGAAAATACATTTAAGATTCAAAACTCCCTGGCTTCTAGGTACAAACAGTCAACATAATGAGGTTGGACCTCCACATGTTTATGTAAATCCTAAATATCATTTTTCTGTCTTTACATTATGGTGACAAAAAAAGCAACTCGTATATTTTCATCAGATCAGAGTTATTTCTTTGGGGTTGAAGAATTTTAATTGGGATCATGGCCATATTGGGGCTTTTGCTACTGCCTTTCATGATGTTTCAAAAGAATAAATATTACCTTTTTAGATGCAATTAAAGACAGTTGTCATCAATCCCAGAGAAACACAATGTTTGATAATTGTTACACATATTTGGGAAAGTGTCCACTTGGATTCCTACCTTGAATTTGGATAGCGAGAGTAAATTAACAGGATTCATTTAATTACATTCCCGATTCACTGAGCACTTCTTATATGTCAGGCTCCATGCTAGACACTAAGAACAGATCCATGAATGAGACACAGTTCCTGTCCTCAGTCACAGTCTAATGGGAGAGAAAGAGATGTATGGTACATTTCTAGTATGGTACAGGGTCATGTATAATAGCAAAAGTATGATAAAATATAGAAGTGAGGGTGATTCAGTCAACGGTTGAGGGGTAGAATGAAAGGATAATAGGGACATTTCAAGGGGTAATGGGCCTGTGGCTTTGGAGACATCTCTGCACTGTAGATGGAGCTTTTCTACTCCCTGAAGAGATTTGTCTACAATCCGAAAATTAAAGAAATGTCTCAGTCCCACTATGTCTTCTAGGAGACTCTTTAAAGAGAAGAGGGGGCAGCTGATTCCTTTCCGTTTATAAGCAGAGACCGCAAAAAAAAAAAAAAAAAAAAAAAAAAGATTGCCAATAGAAGGCAGCTAAGAGTGAATTATGATAACTTCCCTGGGATGGGTTGCATGACCTTCTTTTTTACTATTTCCTTTAAGCAGTGGGCTCTAGGATGTGTACCCAGGAGTATCATAATACATGCATGTGAACATACCTCTCCCCTTCTTAGAAAAGTAAACCCCTTCCTGACACAGGCTCAGACACTAGAAAAATAACTAGTATAGCTGTTGTTCCTATGATGGCCACCTTCTGTTTTTGCCAATTGCTACATTTCTGTTGAGTGCCAGTGGTACCATTTTATTTTCTATCCATTGGCTCAGTACAGGTTTGACCAGATTCTGAAGGTCACTGATTTGGACCATGGCCTGTAAAAATGGTCAGCTTCTATCCTTCTTGGACCGACTGTCCAATTTTTTGAATTGCTTTTATACCCTGTATTATTTTCCTGTGTCTACCTTGATGCCTGCCTCTTGGTTTTTTTAACTCTTGGAGAAAATTTTGCTGAAACATGGTAAGGAAAGAAGAAAAGTGGACAGGGGAAGTGACATTCCTGATCAGAAACTTTTGTAATATTCACCAAAGATCTAAAGATTTAAAAACGGCAAAACAAACAGTAATAAAAATAGATAGTAAATCTAAAGAGAATAAAGCTGTGGCGCATAAAACTGTCATTCCTTTGGTTTTTTACATATATTTCACAGGAATAGTTACATTTGTAAAATAAGTCGAATAAACTTAAAGTAGATGAATAATAGTGAGGAATTCACCAAAACGTGACAGTTTAGTATGGCCGCTGAGAACCCAGGGGGAAGTGAAAAGGAAACGGCAAGAATTCCATAGCTCAGTAACCCCATGACGTTTCTGCTGTAGGGTGAATATGCACTATTGTTTTTCAAATGTCTTCGGATATTGCGATGATTAATAAAATCAGCTTCACTTAAAAGTATTACTGGGACTTCCCTGATGGCGCAGTGGTCAGGAATCCGCCTGCCAATGCAGGGGACACGGGTTCGAGCCCTTGTCCGGGAAGATCCCACGTGCCGTGGAGCAACTAAGCCCATGCACCACAACTACTGAGCCTGTGCTCTAGAGCCCATGAGCCACAACTACTGAGCCCGTGTGACACAACTGCTGAAGCCTGTGCTCCGCAACAAGAGAAGCCACACATGAGAAGCCCACACACCACAACGAAGAGTAGCCCCCTCTCACTGCAGCTAGAGAAAGCCCGCGCGCAGCAACAACGAAGACCCAGCGCAGCCAAAAATAAATAAATAAAATAAAAAATATATATATATATTTTTTGCGGTACGCGGGCCTCTCACTGTTGTGGCCTCTCCCGTTGCAGAGCACAGGCTCTGAACATGCAGGCTCCGGATGCACAGGCTCAGCAGCCATGGCTCATGGGCCCAGCCGCTCCGCGGCATGTAGGATCTTCCCAGACCGGGGCACGAACCCGTGTCCCCTGCGTCAGCAGGCGGACTCTCAACCACTGCGCCACCAGGGAAGCCCAAAAATAAATAATTTTTTTTTAAGTATTAACAAATTTAGCATGACCTATCATTTTTTCTCAATCAACTTATAGTAAAAGTACATTTCTTATGTGAATATTCACAACTCTGTGTGTGTATGTGTGTGTGTTTGAGATTGACAGGGTCCTCACACATGAAAAGGATAAAAATCACTATTATGATGGAGGGTGCTACAAAGGAATTTTTGACACAGGAGATGATGGAAAGCTACTACAAGGAAGTCAAATACACAGTAGCACATTTTATTACCTGATTTTATTGTATCTAGCAGCTTTCCTTCAAAGATCTTATAATATCATCCTCAGAGCTTTAACACTCTAGAGTTGTGAACTTTAATAGCAGGAAGAGAATACTGAGATCATTTTACAGATAAGGGAGTCAGCATGACCTGTCCAAGACTACATAGCTAGTTAGTGGTAAATTGAAGACCAGAACTGAAGTTTCCTGATGCACTGTCATAGGCTAGCTTTACATTATGAAATGTTTCTAAAAGGCAGGGTAACCAGAGGATGAAAACCATTAGATATAGGTTGATTTGAATCCATAGAATAGTACATAAGAGTACATAGTATATAGATTCTGGAGCAGGAATACCCGATTTTAATTCTTGACTTTTCCACTTACTATCAAGTTATTTAATCTTACTGTGCCTGAAAGCACAGAGGAAGATGAAATAACAGTACCTATCTCATAGAGCTGTTGGTGGAATAAAATGAGTCTTTAGCATATATATGTGTATTATCTCTCTATCATCATCATTGTCATCCATTATCTATCACTTCTAAATTCCTAAGCCATTTTCTATAAGCTTCTTGGGGGCTCCATGGATATGGAGGGCTTACCATTGAGGTGACTGGAGATGACCTTGTCAGTGTCATCATGGTCAAAGTAAATGACCAGACCGGTTAAAGTTCAACCAGAGAGCCAGAAGCAGTGGATTTGTTACAGGGACTTGGCTTATGCAACTGTAGGGGCTGGTTAAGCATTCTCTGTAAGGCTCTTGTCTCTGCACCTGAGGCTGGAGCTTGAAGTCTACAAGGCAGGCAGTCAGAAAAGGAAGATTAGAAGTAAGCTGATGCCCATAACTATAAGCTAGAACCCCATAACAATGAACTGAAACTGGTATCCTTGCATCTGACCTTGGCTTCAAGGGTATCCTGCAAAGAGCCTTTGTCATAGACCTAAACAAGAGTCAGGAGTCAGAAAAAGTAAAGAAGGATCCAGAGGAAGATAGAGCAATTGCAGGCCAGCTGCTGCTTCATGACAAGGTGAATCAGCGTATCAGCAACAACATGTGTGAGCCGCAAATGACTGCTGCTTCATTTCTATCCCCCAGAGAAAGGGCGTACTGGGAAATGGAGTTTCGTCTAGCCAGGTTGACATATCACAAAGCCACCAGAGTGACCAATAGGAGGAAGAAGAAGTGGGGCAGAAGAGAGGACAAAAAGGGGGGAAATCAAGAGGAAATGAGATACACATTGAGCTTGGTTAGCGTCTATTTTCAAGGGAGTGTGTGTGGAGGACCATGGAACAAAGTTCCACAGATCTCTATGTATACCTGTCCCAGTCCCTCCAGAGCTGTGCTCAGCTAAATAAAGGAGGGATCTGTGGGTTCATTCCTTGGTAGATATTTTCCCCTAAATATAAGACTTACAGCTATTCTCATAAGCATAATAAATCTGATACATTTAATTTTCCTAAAATGTACTCCCAGAATACTTTCCAGATATTGGAATATGAACCATGTGTCGTATTTCATCTTTTACTTTCTTATTATCTCAGGTAACACAGATCAAGCAAAACCAATCACATCCACGCAGAGAGCCAGGCATTCTCAAATGTAATTATAAATTTTGAAAATATTCTTCATCAAGCAGCCATAGGTTAGAAACAACAGAAGTGTTTTGTGTGCATTTCCTTCTTTGCCTTATTTTGGATCTGTATAGTTCCTTAGTTTCAACTTCCCTTTAAGAACCTTGAACATCATCTCTATTGGTTATCTGTTGCAGTGTAACAAACTACCCCCAAACTTGCAATGACTTCAAATGACAACCATTTTATTTGCTCATAATTCTGCGGACCAACTATTTGACCTGGGTGGTTTTCATGCTGTTCCTGCTAAGGGTCATACGTGTGGCTGCAGTCGTCTGGCAGCTGTCTAAGGTGGCCTCAGTTACACAACGGGTGGTTGGTGTTAGTGGTCAGCTGCCGGGTCTAGAGGACCTTGGCTGAGATGGATCATGTCTGCTCCAAGTGACCTTTCATCCTTCAGTGGGCTAGACCAGGCTTCTTCCCATGGTGAAACAAGCAAGTGAGAACAGAAGCTATAAGGCCTATTTAGTCCAAGACTTAGAACCCCCATGACTTTATTTCTTCTACATTTTATTGGTCAAAGAAGGTCACAAGACCAGCCTAGATTCAAGGGGTTGGAAATAGATCTCACATCTTGATGGGCAGGATGGCAAAATCATATCACAAAGGATATACATACAGAGACTGGGGGAAAAGAAATTGTGACAATTTTTTGGTCCTTTATTTCACCTTCCGTGCCAGGTAATCATTGGTATCAGTATATTTTTAAGAGGATAATTTTCTCCAAATTGATTTGTTATCTGCTCACTGGCCTTGTTAATAAATCAATAATCACTGTTATTTTTCAATGTTGATGGCAAAAACATTTTAAGGTACTGTAAGGTAAGACTCTAACTGCTTGTGTATATCAACTTCATCTCAGACATTGAAATTCATACCCAGCCCTGATAACTTGGGTCAGCACCTCAACCCTGCCACTGTGCCTTTGGCCATGTAGGAAACCCCATTTAATTTACTGTAGCAGTTATGTTCAAATATCAGAATAAGCCTTCCAGGGGAAAGGAAATTCCTCGGGTAACTCGTTTGTCTTCCTGGACTTTATAAAAGATGAAACTTTAATGAGGTTTAGATGTTAACATGACTGTTTTGTTCCTTTCTTCCCTGACTTGAGTTTTTCAGCAAGTGATGAATGATTTTCATCAAGTGATGAAGGAGCCCCTTACAAGATAAGTGTATATGTCATAGCTCTTAGTTATCTGTTGGCTTATCTTAAATAATAAGAGATGGAGTTGTTCAAAATTCAGCAAATTCCCAAACCGTGTATTGGTTAGGGAAACCTTATCAATTGCTGAATAATATTAATTATTAATTATTCACTTATTAGTGTAAGTGCAAAGAAATATTTGGTCATTCAACAAGCATTTTATTTTAACTTAACACGTATATAATGCTTACCATGCTTACAAGTGCCAGGCATTGTCCTAAGAGGTTAGTGAAGAATTCATCTGATCTTCACAGTAACCTTATGAGATAGATAGTGGTATTTTAACCATTTTAAAGATGGAGATACTGAGGCAAAGAGAGGTTAAGGGACTCGCTCAAGGTCACTTGATTGATAGATGATGAAGCTGAAATTGGATCTCCAGGCAGTCTGACCTCCTAACCAGTAGCCTATGCTGCTTCCCACTGTTTTCAAAAACCACACTACAGATGGCTTATGGAGAAGTGGAAGGGAAGCATAAGAAATTCTACTTCTGCTTGAAGAGACAAATATATTAGATACTTGTGAAACTGGAAAATAATTGTAAATCACCATGCAGGGCTTCGCATCTTTGCCTCTTCCCAGGAGAAAGAGCAAAGGGAATATCGTAGATGAACTTGTCTTGGTGGAACCCCAGGGCTGACTTCTTAGTGATACAACCCAGTTCTGTGTTTAAAGCATAGTAGTTACTATCATGAAAAGAGCATAACATCTGGTAGTCAGGAAACCTCAACTTTATAACTTTTTATCCCCTACCTGGCTGTGTCAATATTGGCAAAGTCACTTTATCAACTGTAACAATTTTTAGACTAGAATTAACTACCCCCCAAAAGTAGCAAACAGCTACTGTGCCTAAGACACAGCCAGTATCGGTGAGGATATGAAATGCAAACCATACAGTTCTGGTTCTCAAGGTGCCATCTTATCCCTGCCTTCTATGTGGGAAAATATCCATTTTCCCACATACAGTTTTAAAAACTTCTGTCCTGATCTTTCTCACATTCATAAATCTGTAATGAATATATTTCATAGTTTGTTTTTTTTTTTTTTTTTTTTTTTTTTTTTTTTTTTTTCAGTTAATTCTCCATTTCAGGTTTTTTTTGCTTTTCAGTTAATTCTCCATTTCAGGTTAGACCATGTATTTAACAGGATTGTGCATGGATTTCCTTGCCTCTTAAGTCACCCTGGTTAAGGCTAAAGTAATCGTTAAGCTTAGTCAAATTAAATCCCTAGTGTATACGAAAGGCTTTGAGATTAGTTGTCATTTGAGCCTTTAATAATCTAATCCATGCCAAGGGATTAACCTGGCTATGAAGGGTTGTCTTCCACCAATTATGCCTGATCTGTTTTATTGGTCTGTGTTAATAAGAGGAAATTTCATACAATTTTCAAAGAATTAAGAATAATATTTCAGTATTTGGCATGCTGCATTTAAAGTGTGACTCACTGGATAAACATGATTAACACACAGAATACAAAAAGAGAGACCTCTCAGTAACATTCTATATTTTCTTAATCTTTGGATTTGGGAGCCTTTAAAAATTTTAATCTTTTAAAGTCATCCTCACTTCTGGCCGACTGGTTGTGACAAAACTTCCATCTATAATACAGTCTTTTCGAGATCCTGTAACTATATTATGGGCCTCGGGTATAGCGCAAGAAAAACAAGTTGATTTTTGATGACCACTGAAGTTAGAAAAAAAATTATCTTTTTCCTGGGTGGAGTAATGGCTTTTTTCTGCTCACAGAATGTCTCCTGCCTAGCATGACCGTTTCAAGGCAGAAAAAGCCCCTGCCCACGAATACCAGCTGAAGTGTGTGGGCGTCACCTGCCCAAGGGGTCTTCTCTAGACACCACATCCACTCTCCTCTGCAGACCCCGAGGGATAGCAAGCATCATTTACCCACCAGTTACGGGGCCAGCTGCTCTACAGTACCCTCCTGACTCAGGCTAACTGGGCTAATGGCCAGCTTTTAACCTCTCAGACCCCATTTAGCTCTTGTTGGGGGAGAAAGGACCAATGCATTTTTACATTCACAAGAGGTGCTTTCGTGGTATTGGAACTTTCCCTTTTAATTTTTCATTTCTCAACAACCCTTTCTTATTTTTATTACAATTTTTGGTTACCATAACTCCAGTAGCCTTCTTTTTTTTTTTTTTTTTTTACCAAATAAGATTTATAAAATAATTATTAAATTTACTAACAGTACCATTAAAGATTTGACCTTAAAATAAAACTGTTCTTTTACTTTTATTGGATTCTTGGTGCCCACTTTGTGGCGTGTATTCTTAATTTTTTAGCTTTTGCATGTTTCATTCTCTCCAAAGAGCCTGTTAAGTGATGATCAGTTTTGTCCCAGTTGTAATACAAGAAAGCATTCCTAGTTTGTGATCCTGCAGAATTGATCCACTTAGAAATGTTGTTCACTTTGGTGAGATATAAAGTATAAATAAGGCTATGAAAATTTCATATGTCGTTAAATCAGTGATCTGCCCTGTCATGACCCCTTCCAAGCAGGCTGCTTTGCAATCTGAAGCCTGGCTGAGTGAGCTGTAACACAGTTGATCCCAGCTATATGACACACCGCACACTGTTTCCTTCATTGATTTATTTCCAGTCTATTCTCCACCTTATCCCATTTAGCTGATCAATTAATCTTTGATATAACTCATGAGCACTGGTTGAAAAGTAATGCAGCTACTATTTCCTCAGCAGCAGCAGTGATGATGTTCCATGAGTGTATATGAAAGCAAAGAGGCATTCATTCTCGTGAAGTCTCTAATTGAATCCTTCTCAATCAGAGCCTCATTTAGAAAGAGATTACTCTATACAAATAGCTCGATTTTGTTTCTTTTTATAGCTGAGTAATATTTCATTGTATATATGTGCCACATCTTCTTTATCCATTCATCTGTTTATGGACACTTTTAGGTTGCTTCCATCTCCGGGCTATAGACCTAGAGTCTGTCATACAGAGTGAAGTAAGTCAGAAAGAGAAAGACAAATATCGTATGCTAACACATATATATGGAATTTAAGAAAAAAAAAATGTCATGAAGAACCTAGGGGTAAGACAGGAATAAAGACACAGACCTACTAGAGAATGGACTTGCGGATATGGGGAGGGGGAAGGGGAAGCTGTGACAAAGCGAGAGAGAGGCATGGACATATCTACACTCCCAAACGTAAAACAGACAGCTAGTGGGAAGCAGCCGCATAGCACAGGGAGATCAGCTCGGTGCTTTGTGACTGCCTGGAGGGGTGGGATACGGAGGGTGGGAGGGAGGGAGACGCAAGAGGGAAGAGATATGGGAACATATGTATATGTATAACTGATTCACTTTGTTATAAAGCAGAAACTAACACACCATTGTAAAGCAATTATACTCCAATAAAGATGTAAAAGTAAGAAAGAAAGATTAATCACCATGAAGGCAAGCACTGTGGCTGGCTTTGTTCACACCCCATAGACACACCATCACCTGGCTCAGGACCTCGCATGTAGGAGATACTCAGAAGTGTTTGTGGACTAAATGAAGAAAGTGCAAGTGTGTTGGTCTTAGTGGTAAAGTAGCTTGACTTGATTGGTAAGCATCTCTCCATTCCCCACCCTTGATATTCTGAAATTGTATTTATTCCGTTGAAAGACAAGGCTGTGAAATACATAGATCCGTGGACCAGAAGTCAAAAGAACGGGGATAAGTGACGATGGAGAAGAAAGAGTGAGAACTTTGGTGTCAGACAGATATGTTCAAACCCCAGCTCTCCTTTCTACTGACTCTGTGGCTTTTGATTTTCCTCGAAGTCTTTACACTCCTTTTTTTCCCCACCTGGAAAATCAGAAGCATAATGTCTGTCTACTTCATAGAGCTCTTGTGAGGATTAAACGATATAACACATGTAGTACGAAGGCACAAAGGCATGAAACAGCATATGCATGTTTGGAAAACTATAAGCAGTTCCATTTATTTGGAGGACAGGGCGACTTGTGGGAGAGATGTAGGAGATGAAAGAGAAGGAGAAAGCAGGTCATCAGGAGCCTTGGGTGGCAAGCTAATGGGTTTGAACTTCATGCTAAAACCTTTGAGATGCTGTTAAAGTATTTTAAGCAAGGGAGAGGAATTCTGAGATCAAATTTACATTTTATTACAGTGGCTCTAGCAGAGCAACATTGGATTAGGAAACGCTGGCTCTTACCCTTTCTAGCTTCTTCTCCAAGTCATTCCTCACACCTACTCTCTAGTCTTAGAGACCTGTGTACTAAGGATGGGCCCTGGTGTCTTGGCCACTGAGCTTTTGCACATACAATTCTTTCTTCCTAGAACATGCTTTTCCTCTTAAGTGTATTATTAGTAAAAATTCTCTTAGTAACAAATGGCAGAAAATCCGACTCAAACTCCTTAAGCCATTAGGGCAATGTGTTTGCTCAGAAGTAACTCCCTGCATAGCTGTATTCATGGACTCGGACAATGTCATTAGAATCAAGGCTCTTTCTCCATTCATCTTTCCACATTCTTACCAACACTTGTTTTTTTTTACCAATAATATTATTCAAATGGGTGTGAGGTGATATCGCGTTGTATTTTGGTTTGCATTTTCCTAGTGATTAGTGATGTTGAACATCTCTTTGTATGCTTGTTAGTCATTTGTATATCATCCTTGGAGAACTGTCTATTCAAATCCTTTACCTATTTCTTAATCTGGCTATTTGGTTTTATGTTGTTGAGTTATAGTTCTTTATCCTGGGTATTAACTCCTTATCAGATAAGATTAGCAAACATTTTCACATGGATTTTTTTAAGGACTTTCTTAATTCCTGGCGCTGACCCTCTCCCCTCCCCCCATTTTTGACAGGATCTGTAAACAAAAGGAGACCCTCTTCTAGGTGCCTAACTTTATAAGCAGTCAACCGACTGATAGTGCTCAATCCATAGTCAAAGGAGGAGTATGACTGAAGATGGTTGTAGCATGTGAGAGCAGCAAGGGCCCAGGCATCTCCGCTGAGGTGCATGTTGTTATTCCTACTTGGGAAAAACCAAGCCTCAGAGAGGGTAGGGAACCTGGTCCAGTGAACAGAGCTAATAAGTAGTAAAACTGGGTTGTGAACTGTCTGACGTTAGAACCGGCATCCATATACCACATGAGGCTCCTTCCATGACTTAGCATCAGGAATTTAATTCTTTTAAAAATTAGTAAGAAGTCCATCATGATAAGGGGAAAAGGATGGCCATGGTGGGACCTGGAAAGTCACTCAGCTGGTATTGCTAGGTGTATAATAGCCAAGGAACAACACACTTGCTACTTGGATCTTAAATTGATGAATTCCAACAGCTTGCACTGTAACCAGTGTTGGCCCCCTGGCCACAAGGGCACCTTTCCTGCCCATTCATACCCAAGGGAGAGAGACACAGGCCAGCCTTGGCCTCTCTTCATAACTTTGCTGGGGCTTTCTGCCCACGAGGGAACTGCATGTGAGATCATTTAGACTCAGCATCTTCAGACTTTGAGACAAATTTCTGTATTTCACATAAACCCTAAATTTCCCTAGAGCTGATGCATGGTATTGTGAGAGGTATACATCTGCTAGGGATCATATTTTTTCTTCCCTCTCTTTATTTCGTTACTTTGTCTTCTTTATTGTCTTTTTCTTTCCTTCTCTCTCTTATCTTCTGCTCTTGGTCTTGCCCTTTCTTCCTGTTGTTCACTTGATCTGATTTCTTTAAGATTAAGTATATTTGCTTTCAGAAGCTATACCATCATTTTTCTGTTGATTTTGCATCAAATGTTGTAGAGTTAATCCTATGATTGGTGTTTACATTAATTTCTTGGCTTGATAGCACAAGAATGGCTTGATAGCACACATTGGTGTGATGTGTTCAGTGAATGATTCCCCATCAGCAGCCGTTCCCACCCACACCTCTCTCCAGGTGCCCAAGCTCTGGCAGGCTCTGCGTGCTACTGTGCAGAGCACACATTCACAGCGAATCGACAGAAACATTCTCTACCGGGGACTCTGCGCCTCAGCATCCTTCTGTTGTATGCTGCGTTATAATCTTGGGATTCCCAGTGGCAGGGTAACTGATGAGTTTGTAGCTGAAGTAAACACAGTCCTGGAGCTCTTTGCCTGTAAGTGCACTTTTTTCTCCCTTCACCTCCCAGTCCAAAAGTGCTCTATCAACAGTCCAGCCATGCATGGAAATCTGTTTCTTCTCTTGTCACTGCAAATCTGCTTTGCCATATGAATGGTCATATTGGCTAGGTTGAAATAGGGAAGCTTGACAATTTCTGTTCCCCTCTTTGACTGTAGGTTGTAGGCCCATGAAATGAAACAATAGATTCTTTCATTGTTAAAGAAGAAGTTAATCCAGACCATTCATGACTTAACCTGGTGCCAACTCTGAATGAATGGGGAATATGTGTCTTGTTGGAAATCAGATGTTTGAAAAATGAATTTTGAGAACATCTTTGAGTTTTCGTCCTGATATTTGGCATCGTGTAGACCTTTCACTACAGGAGACCTTTAGGCACCAGATTGTGATTAACTGTGCAACATTCAAGAAGGAATTTCTTTCCATGGCTTTTTCTAAACTTGGGATCTTACGAAAGCATTGTTATTTACATTATACTGACCTTTGAGTCAACTTGTATTTTATCATCCTTTTCTTTCTTGTTTTAGAAATCTATATAAGTACAAAGCTTTGGCGAGCAACCAAAAATAAGTCAATGTTGGTATTTTATAGTGGCATTGCCATTATCATTACTGATCGTGTCATCACCATGATCATTATTAGTGTAACATTTTAATTGGAGGGGGAATGATCCAATGAATGTATTCTACTGTTAATATTTAACTAGTAGCTATGAAAAACCCA
This sequence comes from Lipotes vexillifer, assembly GCF_000442215.2. Taxonomy (NCBI): domain Eukaryota; kingdom Metazoa; phylum Chordata; class Mammalia; order Artiodactyla; family Lipotidae; genus Lipotes; species Lipotes vexillifer. The sequence goes on from NW_006792756.1 coordinate 912,468, forward strand.
GTATTATATTATAAAATGCACACTGAATGTACCATGACAGACTTAAAACCTACTTAGAAAAAAATTTTTTTTTCCTCTGGCGAGAGAGAAGCCAATGAAATCTTCAAGAAATAGGTCATTACAAAATATCTAAGGGTAGATCTTTTATGGGAGTGCTTAAATATCTGATATCTTCTGTGGAGGGAAATAAAATGAAATTGCTTTGAGTACTACCTTTCAGTAATAAACCAGCCTCTCCTTCTGGCTGAAACATCGGGAGGAAGATGGTGCAAGTTCTTTCTAAGCACCTTACAGCATTGGCGTGTACTAGTATACTAAAGGAATCTGATTTATAGTGATGAGTTATTAAGGAGAAATTGAAAGTTTCCCATCCCAGGGGGTTTTACATGCAAAATTTAAAGAACCCATTATAGTCCATTAGTTTAAAAGGTAATCTTATTAAATCCTTCATGATAAAATAGCTATCTCTGATTTGACAGTAAAATTAAAAAGGCATGGACTGCATTTTAAGACTTGGTATAATACACTTCTTGGCTCCGCTCGCAGCCAGTGGTAGCTAGTGTTTAACGTGATGATGTAAGGATGATTTAAACTGGTTGTCCTGCAGAGGGGGAGGAAGGTCCCCAGAGAAACTAAATTTATGAAATGATGTAAGTTGAATTTAGAGTAAAGTAACAGAGTGATTGGAGGGAAGTCTTATGGTTTGTAGCTCAAAGACACATTAAAAGGAATGAGAGTCACAGGCCTGTGTCTCAGATGCCTTCAGTAAAGAGACCAGGGACTGGGTATTTAAGCCGCACATCTGCAAATGGACACAGGGGCTCCTGCGGGACTATTTTCCCTTGTCTGGAGCCAGTCAAGAGAACAGTAATTCATATTCTGCTCTGTATTGACCTTGTTTATGTTTGTTCTTCAGGTTTGTCAGCAAATAAAAATAATCATAGATTATAAATTTTACAGCAAAAAGAAGCCTTTGCTAAAACATCCAGTTTTTATAACAAATGAGCAAACTATCCCAACAGATTAAAGGACAAGCCAAAAGTCACCCATCCTGGCAGTTAAAGGGCCCCATTGCCTGAGACTCAGCACTGTTGTTTTCACGCCCCTTGCTGTATAACAGCAAAATGTACTTGCAACATACATTATGTATAATGAGCAACATAATATATGTATCTTATACGTAAACTATCAAAATTAAGACAGAACAGCTGTTTGCTAAAATCTTAACAAAACACTGAAGACCACTGAAAGCCTTATTCCTGCTAGATTTAAGAGAAGTTTGCTAGTCTCATAAAGGCCACTAGAGATGGAGGACAGATTCTGCATTTTAGCTACCTTGGATGAGTCACTGCACATCCTTCCACCTCATCTTTCTCATCTATAGAACAGGGATGATAGGGAGTTTCTAGCTCACTGGATTACTGTGAGGATTAAATAAAGCATGTAAAGATCTTAGAGCAGTACTTAACACAGAGGTACGTGGAAATCACGTCATAAACATCAGTCGCCATTGTTATCGAGTCTCCTCCAGTCTCCCCATTACGTCATGCTTGCATTAGAGAATCGAGACCTAAAATGGAGTATTTCAATTTGATTACCCCAGAACGGAGGCCATATACTACTATATCCAGACTACAAATTGATGTTATTCCAGCCCCTCTAAAGAAGTAAAAGATGAAATAAGATCAAGGTTATACTCCTGAGAAAATTGTAATTTAAGTCCAATGAAAAATAGTAGTGATGATTCCAAATGTGATTCAGAAGTTGAATTTCAGAATTAAGTAGCTAGTGCCACATATAAATTGGTTGATTCAGATTCTGTTCTTTTCAATTTGTAGAAACCCAGGAATAGAGAAGAGATACAGGCAAGGTTACTTCAGTTTATTAGTGAAGTCAGTTCTAGGACTCAGTTCCCCTGACCACCAATGAGAACATTTTTTGTAGCTCTCCTAGAAACCAGTGGGGGGGAATATACTTACTTGAATTTTCAATGAGCATTTCTGGCATAAAATGTTGGGACCCTATATGAAAAGAGTTGCTGACATGTGTAATAACACTAATATGACTTCATTTAATTTTGTAATTCATCATCGTCATCATGATCATTATTATTTTTATAGAGCTAGACCTCTGAAACCTACTTTAAGTAAAATGTGACGGACGGTGCTTTGGGTCTAAATTTTAAAGGTAGTATTACTCCATGAGAATATTTGTGAGGGTGGGCCAAAGGGAAAGCAGAACTATGTCAGGACTTACAATCAACCTCCTTTTTCAGGTAGAAGTTTACAATTCCCCAAATGTCCTCTCTCATTTTTCTTAGATTTTACACTTCATTCTTTTTATCAAATTTTATATAATAAAATACTGCATAATGAGTTATATTAACATAAAATGTTACTGTTCTGAAGCATGTGGGAAGGTTTTGTATTCATTAAAAGAGAAATATTTCTCTGCCTTTTCTTCCCTGTGCATGAGAATTAGGCTTTTTAAATGTTATTAAAAAGTTTCTTTCCACAAACATGATTCAGCCTCCTAGATTTTAAGAAACATAATGGACAGCTAGTATTCACACAGATGTACTATTTGAAAGGAATTTGGCTTACTGATGTTATTCAGTGCTGCATTTTTATGTGTAGGAATTGATGTATGCCTAGAAGAAGGCAATTAAGACTCTTATGCTTATTTTTCAAGGTGTATTAAACTGGTTCAAATTTTAACTATATGTGTACTTTAAGAATCTCAAAAGGACCCCTAGGGAAATATTACCAACTGGGCGCGTTGGGCTAAATGAAAAAGCAGATTCATTTTCATAAATAAATCTGAATTCCATTATTTTTCAGATTTACTTGTAGTTTGAAGAGGAGGATAAGTATGCTAATAGAGGATAAAGAGAATGGAAAACTATGACAAGAATTTTCTCTATGCAGTCAATACCAGCCCTATTTTTTGTAGGTATTTCCAAACATGGATATATTAAAAACTGAAGGCTATTTATTCAAACATTTGTTCAACAAATGTTTATTATAAACTCACGATGTACAAGACACTGTCTGAGGCATTTTGGTGGGATGCAAAGCCACAGGACCCAGTCAAGAGCCTCAATATCAATAAGCCTCTACCCCCAAAAATGGTCATTCACATCTATAATGCCTAACCAGCTTTGTGGGGAAAGTACTGGTTTATAAATAATAATGAAAATGTAAAGGAGAGCTAACGTTTACTGAGAAGTAACTATGTAGGAAACGTGTTCTAAGTACTTTTCACCTCTTTTTTTTTTACTCTTGGCAAAACTTTTTAGTGGCTGCTCTTACGGCCTCCACTTTACACTGAGACAGAGAGGTTAAATGTCTTGCCCAAGATCACACAGCTAATAAATTATGTCAGGCCCAGGCCATCTATTCTGTGAGCCACTGTGTGGCCTAAATATAGTCAGATCTGTGTTTGTATTATTCATTTGTTAAGGCCTCTATTTTTTTTTTAATTTGTAAGCTAGGTCTGCATGATTACCACATGACATTTCTGTGCTAACTGTAGGCACCTGATACATGGTTCATCCTCATTAATGACTCAGCTGTACCATCTCTGGGGCATAGCCCAGCTCTAAGTGTTAAGTCTAGGGAAGGAACTGCAATAGTTTATTTAAAGGCAGCATACTCAATTATTAGGTTGTTAAAACTGAGTATTTTGAAATATTCCTCAGGGATAAAAGTCAAGTTCGAAAGTGAACAAGCAATTTGTGGAGCTGCCTTCAGAAATCAGTTGCATACAATTGTACAGCACATATCAGGAAGGATGAGAGAGAAGACTAAAGCCAGAGTATGCAGGTGGAGGATGATTAATCTCATCTGCTTTGAAAGGAACCATCAATAGAAGTAGTGATGTGGGATTTCAGTTATCTGAACACATGCTGAAAGTTTCAGGTTGTTGAAAGCAGTGCATCTGATAAATTCTTGACTTGTCCTGGAAGTAGTTTCCCCTCTCTGAAAGCAGAGAGATCGGTGAAGGGTTGGCTACTATGCACTTAATTCTGAGCATCTGGAAGGATCTGATTCCTGGTCTGGAAGTAAAGGAAAACTTAAGGAAGCAAATCAGCATCAAAGGAAAATAGGAAGCAGGGCAGTATCTATTGTCACCCTACCTAGTCTTTAAGAAATAAGATATCAACATGTTCACTGAAAAAGTAGCAGTGAAATTATGGACACCCTCTGAACAGTCCACAAAGGACTGAAGGTTCTAAAAATGGAATGCTGGGGGATTTCCTGGCAGTCCAGTGGTTAGGAGTCTGTGCTTCCGCTGCAGGGGCACGGATTGGATCCCTGGTCCGGGAGCTAAGATCCTGTGAGCAGCGCTGTGCAGCCAAACAAAAATAAAAAGAATGTTGACCCTAGCTAGTCTGAAAAACTCTGAGTGTTCAGTCTACAGGCTTCTTTTAAATTTAATTTTTATTTTATATTGGAGTACAGTTGATTTACAATGTTGTGTTACTTTCAGGTGTACAGCAAAGTGATTATTATACATATACATATATCCATTCTTTTTCAGATTCTTTTCCCATATAGGTTATTACAGAATATTGAGTAGAGTTCCCTGTGCTGTACAGTAGGTCCTTGTTGATTATCTATTTTATATATAATAGTGTGTATCTGTTAATCCCAAACTCCTAATTTATCCCTCCTTCCGCCGACCTTTCCCCTTTGGTAACCAAAAGTTTGTTTTCTAAGTCTGTGAGTGTGTTTCTATTTTGTAATAAGTTCATTTGAATCATGTTTTTAGAGGGATTCTTTATTTGAACACTTTGTCTTAGTCTGATCTGTGCTTAACTGCAAGGTAGTTATGTGCCGGGCCAGGGATCAGCGGCACAAAATTCACTCTAGTCCCCCTATTGCTTGGAAGTCATAGACTTGATTATCTCCGAAAGCACATCTGGGGGGTAAAACATGTTTAAGGGTTGTTTTTACTAAGAATTTTAGAGTACCTGAATTTTGTGCTCTGTCATGATTGGAAAACACATCTGAGTTCGGATATGGTGACCTTTTCTAAAGGGCATTGTGTCACAGAGAGCTGGGCTGACTGCAGGCGCAGCACCTGTATAGGCCTGTAGGTGGGCCCCAGGCCTGCCTGTTTCTGTCACTACCACCTGGTCACCTCAGGCCAGCATCTGACCTTGGACAGAAGGATTTGTCCAGCTAGGCCTCTGCTGAATAGGTAAGTATGTGCGCTCTTTCCTAACCTGGCTGTTTCTCTAGTTAGCTTTTATGACCAGCCTGAGCACAGGCTTGTCGTTTCTGCAAATAGCTCCGACTCACCAGCTTAGCCAGCCAGGTCATGCCCCCAACCACTGGCCACTGAAAAAGTAGCAGTGAAATTATGGACACCCTCTGAACAGTCCACAAAGGACTGAAGGTTCTAAAAATGGAATGCTGGGGGATTTCCTGGCAGTCCAGTGGTTAGGAGTCTGTGCTTCCGCTGCAGGGGCACGGATTGGATCCCTGGTCCGGGAGCTAAGATCCTGTGAGCAGCGCTGTGCAGCCAAACAAAAATAAAAAGAATGTTGACCCTAGCTAGTCTGAAAAACTCTGAGTGTTCAGTCTACAGGCTTCTTTTAAATTTAATTTTTATTTTATATTGGAGTACAGTTGATTTACAATGTTGTGTTACTTTCAGGTGTACAGCAAAGTGATTATTATACATATACATATATCCATTCTTTTTCAGATTCTTTTCCCATATAGGTTATTACAGAATATTGAGTAGAGTTCCCTGTGCTGTACAGTAGGTCCTTGTTGATTATCTATTTTATATATAATAGTGTGTATCTGTTAATCCCAAACTCCTAATTTATCCCTCCTTCCGCCGACCTTTCCCCTTTGGTAACCAAAAGTTTGTTTTCTAAGTCTGTGAGTGTGTTTCTATTTTGTAATAAGTTCATTTGAATCATGTTTTTAGAGGGATTCTTTATTTGAACACTTTGTCTTAGTCTGATCTGTGCTTAACTGCAAGGTAGTTATGTGCCGGGCCAGGGATCAGCGGCACAAAATTCACTCTAGTCCCCCTATTGCTTGGAAGTCATAGACTTGATTATCTCCGAAAGCACATCTGGGGGGTAAAACATGTTTAAGGGTTGTTTTTACTAAGAATTTTAGAGTACCTGAATTTTGTGCTCTGTCATGATTGGAAAACACATCTGAGTTCGGATATGGTGACCTTTTCTAAAGGGCATTGTGTCACAGAGAGCTGGGCTGACTGCAGGCGCAGCACCTGTATAGGCCTGTAGGTGGGCCCCAGGCCTGCCTGTTTCTGTCACTACCACCTGGTCACCTCAGGCCAGCATCTGACCTTGGACAGAAGGATTTGTCCAGCTAGGCCTCTGCTGAATAGGTAAGTATGTGCGCTCTTTCCTAACCTGGCTGTTTCTCTAGTTAGCTTTTATGACCAGCCTGAGCACAGGCTTGTCGTTTCTGCAAATAGCTCCGACTCACCAGCTTAGCCAGCCAGGTCATGCCCCCAACCACTGGCAAGAAGCAGCGAATGGTGGGATCTCGGGCAGCTTGGAGAGGCTGGGAGGGACGCTAATCAGCAGCCCCAGCGTTGACAGGAGCCAGCAGGGAAGCAGAACAGACATGTAATAGGGACTAATAAATCTTTCTACTTTGTAGTGTGCTGTGGAGACACTTCTCCATTATCACTTAAAGATGGGAAGCAGGGCCTTTCTCTTCTTATGGAGTCCACTTAGCAGAGTAACAGGCAGTATGCCCATCATGTGGGCAGTGCTTCAAAGACAGTGGCAGCCTTTGCATGTGTGTGTGCATGTGTACACACACTCGTAATGAGCCTCTTCAACCTCAGTAGGGCAAATGGGAAGGTCACGGTGAGATATTAAAGCATAATATTATCTCCCAGGGAGTTCAGTGACAAAATCAGATCTTTAATGGACATGAGCATTCACTAGAAGGAAGGAGTATTAAAATATACGATAGGGACAAATTTAAAAGAATAACATCATTGAATACAAACGTCAGTAATGGACCAAAATTTACCAAAAAGTTAGAGTGTCTCTCAAATTTACATTTTTAAAGTGAATTTCAGTGGAGCATAGTGGTTAATATTATGGTATAATATTATGGTATAATAATGTTGCTGGTATCAGGAACACCTCAGTTTGAATATTGACTCCGCGTCTTCCTAGCTATGCCTAGGGCAGGTTCCTTAACTGCTCTGATTGTAAACTTTCTCATCTGTAAAATGGGAATAATAGTAGTACTACCATCATAGGTTTATTGTGAATAATAAATGAGATATCTTCATATAAAAAGTTTAATAAGGCCTAGCCCATTGGGTGAGGGCTTTTTAAAAGCCTACTACTATTGTTGTCTTTCTAAGAAGAAAAATAATATACGATTCCTCAACCACTTGGACTTTTTGGTAACATCATGAAAATGGCAGCAGTTATAGCAGCAGGAACAGTAAATGGAAAAGCTAGTCACCTCCTGTTTTCTGTCTGTAGTTTCTATAAAGTGTTCCTCACATTAGGAAGGATGGGGTAATTATCCCAATGGGGTGAATTATGCCCAAGATTGATGAAGCAATAGAATATAAGCAGTTAGCTACTCTAGATGACTCATCATCCCCCAGCCCAGATAAATTAAATACCAAGTACTGGATATTATTCTAGAACCACTGTTGATAATCTCCATAGAAATGGCATATAGGAGATAAGCTAAAAGATCAGAAATGGAAAAATACAGTCCTCATTTTTATAACAGAAATAAAAATTCTGAAAACCATAATACAGGAAGCTTGAAATTGGTGCCTGGGAAATTTCTAGAAAGGAGCAAATAACAAGGAAAGACATAATCAGTAAGATCCAGCATAGGCTCACTGAAAATAAGGTATTTTCTTTTTTAATAGATTAAGAAGACAACTATTAGTCAGGAGATGCCATAACTTGGTTGCATCAAGATTTCAACAAAGCATCTATTTTTTGACTCATGATAATGTTCAGAGAGTATGAAGAAATGTGTGTTGGCTGATCGCTCAGTTGGATAGATGCATAATCAGCTGCCCCATTGTACACAAATATGGCCAGATAATGACTAATTAACTTAGAGGAATCTTTCCAGAATTATACCACAGAGCTCCACCTTTAGAACAACGTTACTCATTATATTTTACTGATGACAAAAAGATTAAAAGTCAGGCTTTTAATGTAAAGATCATACAAACTAGGAAAGAGTAATAACTGTGATTCTGTCAGAATCAGAATTCTAAATATCCTATGATTCCCTTAACATCCTGGAACAGTGGGCTGTAATAAACAAGGTAAAATTTAACAGGAATCAAATTTCCTGCATATTTGGCTAAAAAAACTCAATGTATTATATCAGGAGGCTTAAAAGCAATTAGTATTAAAAAAAAAAAACTTGGGAGAGTGGTTGAAGATCAGCTCAGTATGAGTCAGGAATGCACAAAAAGCTAAGACAGTCAGAAGATGCTCAGTAAAAGGACGGATGCTCAATAAAAGGACAATGTCCTTTGCAAAGACTGTTACTAACCCTGCCGCACTCTGCCCTGCTCAGACCACATCTTAAAGGGTTTGGTTTTGGACAGTCCCATTTCAAGAGAGAAACTGACAAATCAGAGTGCTGACTGGGAAGAAAAAAAAAAAAAAGCGGGCAACAAGATGGTGAGGAATCGAAACCACCCTGTGTAGATATGTATATGTATAATTGAATCACTTGCTAAACACCTGAAACTAACACAACATTGTAAATTAACTGTATGCCAATAAAATTTTAAAAAAATAAAAATAAATAAAATTTTTAAAAAAACACCTTGTAGGAAAAGATAGAGAGAAATTCATGCCACAGCTACTTAATTTGAGAAATAAAAATCAAGAAGAAATCATTTAGATCCGTAAATACTTAAGGAACTTTCTATGGAACCACATATATTTAATATAGCTCTTAAGGCAAAAAGGAGTTAATGAGTAAAGGTTTTAGGGATGAAAATCTAATCTAAAGAAAGAATTTATAACAATTAGAGGTGTCCAGTATAGGATGAGCTTCTTATTAGGGCTAACAACCTTTTGTATATAAAAGCATTGACCAGATAAGCTTCTGCTGAGTGTGAGGCTTTATAGAGAGTGATTACATTAAACAGGAGATTTAGCTAGTTGGCTCTAAAATGTGTTCTCCCGGGGTAAGAGGCTTATGGTGGGGCAGTCATGCTGCCTCTTACTTAATGTCAGTGATTGCTTCAGGCTCGTGGAATAGGAAGTATCTTTCCCTCTTACAAAGAAGAGGATGTGAACACAGTCTCTAAAAGTAAATTAGGCATCTTAAGGTGAAGGTTTATTATTACTTCTGGGCTAAAGTGGAAAGACTTCTCTAAATTACTGGTAAGAAGACCTGAAGGCTTTTTTGCCCCAGTGATCTGAACCTCTGAAACCCCCAAGTTAGAGCCAGGTGTGTACTCAAGATTGTTTATCTTTTAAGTAAAGCCTCAGGTTACCTGGGAAAAGTCTTTATTCAACCTCAGAAATGCCTAACTTTTGTTGGGTGATAATTGGTTAGAGTTGAGGATGGGAAAAAAGGGTTTTTCAGTTCCTAGGTATTTGTATTTCTTTATATATTATTCTAAATATTCTGTCACTACTCCCAAGTAAACATTAATGCTTATGGCCTTATTAATAAAAAGAGTTAACCTAGGTTAAGTATATACTGTGTCCTAGGCAGTATACTGAGTTCTTTAAATATGTTGTATCATTTAATCTTCTTGAGATTCTAGGAAATAGGTACTGTTATTATCCCAGTTTTATAGACGAGGAAACTAACTGGCGGAATTTTTTAAGTATGCTGAAATTGTTAGCAAATGGCAGCTGAGATTCAAATGACCTCACACCCCCGCACTATGAACCACAATACTATAATTGTGTAGGTTCACAGGCAGAATGTTCAGTGCAGCCCAGTGGGTAAAAGCAAATGGTGCTTTTGGAATCCAAAGGATCTAGGTTCAAAACGTAACGCCTCATTTACTGATTCTCTGATCTTAAGTAAATACCTTAGCCTCATAGAACATCACTTTTATAAAGTGTGTGTTGTGGGGAGGTGATAATAGTACCAACATACAAGGTTGCTTTGAAGATTACATGAGCTAATGCATACAAAGTGTATGGCACATAGTAAATTCAGCTATTGATGTTATTAATGAATTATACTATGTGCTAGTCACTGTTGATTCAGTTACCTCTGCCGGTAGAAAGCCTATTCATTTAGATTTTGCAGTTCTACTCTAGGTAATTCTGTTTACCAGAATGTGAGCTATAATGCTAGGAAGTGGCTAAGTTCTTTGTTTCTACTCTCCAATGTTTGAAATAGCCTTTTGGAATTTCAATAACAGATATATTGATTACAGCGCAAAAGTCGCAATTCCTCACACATAGTATGAATTCAGTAATTTTTTTTCAAAATAGTAAATCATTCAAGTAACACCTGTCAAGAACAAAATTTCCTTTGTACTCTGAATCCCTTATCCATTGTGCAGTTTGGAATATGGAGGAGAGTTGCTGTTTTACCACCTCCCAAGCTCCTGAGGTCACCTGCCATCAACTTTCATTCCTTCCCTCTTCACCAACAAGCCAGTGTTCTGGGGCTTCCCCGGTGGCGCAGTGGTTGGGAGTCCGCCTGCCGATGCGGGGCACGCGGGTTCGTGCCCCGGTCCGGGAGGATCCCGCGTGCCGCGGAGCGGCTGGGCCCGTGAGCCACGGCCGCTGAGCCTGTGTGCTCCGCAACGGGAGAGGCCACGACGGTGAGAGGCCCGCGTACCGCAAAAAAAAAAAAAAAAAAAAAAAAAAAAAAAAGGG
>NW_006792756.1:923549-974635 GCF_000442215.2 Lipotes vexillifer
AAAAAAGTCAGTGTTCTTCTGCTCCTCCCTCCACCTGGACTGTAAGAAAGACATGGACTCCATTTGGGATGTTTGCTGACAGCCTTCCAATCCCACTACTCTCCTTTCCCCTTCTGTCCCACATCTGGGCAAGTTGATTAAAAAAATCCCCAGTGTTCCCTCCTTTGGCGCGGTCAGAAAGCTCAAACCACGTGAGCTCTGGCTTTTTCCCAAGCCATTTTCAGACCTACTTGGAAGACTTCTCTCATCTCCCCAGAAAGCCACGTTATTCAGTAAAAAAACCTGTTTCTACCTTCTTGCTGTATATGTAGCATCATCAGTCTCAACATCCAAACCAAATTTGGGTCCATATCGCTTCTGCAGGGTGATGAGAACTCCAAGAGCCCTTCCCTCTTTACGCCATAATCCCTCATCTGGAAAATGACCACCTGCTTCTACAGTATTGTTGGCACTTTTATTAACAACTGATTATCCCTCATCTAGTTAATCAGAATTCAGTCTCTTTAGTCAGATGGTCTATAGACAAATTCTTGTAAAATTTCAAGCATTAGATAATTTTCTTGTTCTGTTAGTCCAGAAATTAGAATAGGGAGAAACAATATGCAAATCTGACAAAGAAAACCGTACTCCAGCCTAGAGAAAATTATAGCTCAAAGGTCTTTCAGTCAATTCCAAGCCAATTCCTGTTTAAGCTCTTAGAAAATTAAAAGTAAAAGTATAATTCCTTAATAGGATAAAGAATATCTTAATTTGGTAGCCAGTATCACTCTCAGTAGGAAAACATGCTGTAGATACTAAACTGTAGTCAGGAGCCATAGTGCCAGTGATTAGCGATCCTTCGTTAACATCATTTTGGAAGTTCTGCCTCATTCTTTAATACAGGTTTCCCCTGCTATCTGAAAGTAGAGTGTTCCTATGAAATCCTTTGTAAGTCGAAATGGTGTGAAGTGAGGAAGCAATTACCTTAGGACATATCTTGCTAAGAGATGCACAGAATAAATCCAGAAAAAGCACACATGCTCACACCGTTCAAAGCTATGGCAGCTTGAGGCTCAGATGCTGAATGTAGTTTCTGGGGGAAGAAGTTTGGCGGGGCCATTCTCCCTACTGGGGTGCATGGCACCTCTATAATGACTTTCTTGCTGCAAAACAAACGCTGAATGCTATTTTTGTTTTTCACCTTTTTTTTGTAAAAGCAAAAGTCCTCTTTGAATTTCTTCCGGTTAATGGAAATAGGTACTAACGTAGGTGTTTCATAAAACCAAAGTGGTATAAAGGGAGCTTTCAGAATCCAGGGGATACCTGTATGTGAATCAGAGATAAAACCATGGTTATTGAAAAGGAGGAAAACAATTATTATTTGCAAGTAGCATTATCTACACTACAAACCTGAGAAAATCAACTGGAAAAAACCTTAGAATTAATAAAAGAGTTCAAGAAAAGTATTACAAAAATCAGTACTTTTCTGTCAATGAGGAATAATGGTTCAAAAGTAATTGGAGGAAATTTGGTACGTAATGGTAATATGTCTTAAAATACTATTTAAAGAAAAGTGCAGAACCCATTTTAAAGGAAATTATTGAACTTATTGAGATAAATAAAGAATTTAATAAAGAGACATACCATGTTCCTGGATGGAAAGGCTAAACATTGCAAAGCTGATATTTCTTCCCAGAATAATTTAAGGTTGAATTAAATTCTAAAAGAAATCAAAATCAATTGGATAATAGGAGGCGAATGAGAAGAACTTAACAAAAGTTTAAAATGGTTCTATAGATCATATAGAAAAAAAAACAAGAAATATTTTAAAATAAAAGGAATAACAAATGTTGGCTCGCTCTAATATTAAAATGGTATGGACTTATGTCATTTAAAGCAGTGTGGTTATTATTCTACATCAGGTAGATGGATAAAACAGTGCAAGTTATCTGGCAGTAGACCTTACCATTTTAAATGTTTAACGCTTATAAAAGGGATATCACATATCAACCAGAAAACAAAGGCTGATTCTGTAAGTGTTCTGGAACCATTTTATCACTATTTGGAAAGAAAATAAGATGCTTACCTGACAGCATAACATAATATAAATCCCATATGGATCAAAGAGGTAAATGTACCAAAAAAGCACATTGAAACATTATTAAACTTGAAGAAAACAAAAGTGACTATTTAATTGCTCTCCAGTGGGAAAAGGACTTTCTAATTTAAAGTCAATGAAGGAAATCACAAAGGAAAAAGAAGGTTTATTGGACTTTGTAAACATTTAAAAGTTATGAAGATGAAAATACCACAAACAAAATTAAAAGACAGGAAAAGAAAAAAGATTTCAGAACTACAGCAGTTTCTGCTATTCTCATATGAGAATATATATGAAGATTTAATATAAATTCACAATGAAAACATTGTGACAAGAATCTGGGCAAAGGATATGAAGAGACAATTCACAGAATAGAAAATACCTTTAGCTAATAAACACAGGGAAAAAATTAGCCTTATGTGTAATGAAAGGTATAAAACATGAAATAACAAAAGTATGTTTTGCCTGCACAACTGGCAACATGTTTAGAAGGTACTAATCAGCACTGGAGAAGGTGCAGTGACACATTTACTCCTGGGGAAGTGAAAATTGATAAAACCTTTCCAGGAGGCCAAGTGGTAATAACGTATCAGGAATGTCTGACAACATTCTAGGGCTTTCACCCAGTAATTCTACTTCCAGGGCTGCATCCCAAAGAAATAATCCATGATTTAAAGTGAAATGTATGTTTAAGCACAGTCTTTGCAACATTATTTTCGATGGCAAATATGGGAAATGTTTAAATAATCTGTAACATATCCCCATAGTAAACTCTTGTGCATTCATTAAATATGTTGCCCAATAATTTTTAACGAAGTGAGAAAATGTCCACTCTGTTTTACGTGAAAGCAAAATTGTCACCTAATAAATGAACTGTAATATACAATATATATTTTATGCTTCTGGAAAGTGACAACGTAACACTAATGGTGGCTATCTAAGGGTTGTGTAATGTTGAGCAATTTTTGTTTTCTTCGTATTTGTGTATCTTTTCCATGTTTTTTCCAATAAACTTACTAATTTTGAATCAGGAAAAATAAGAACTCCATTCCTCCTGAGTAATATCCCTTACTTTATTAGTTTCTTATTCTCAAAACTCTCCAAGGGATAGACATTGTTTGCTCATATGAACATAGGCACTCTCCTTGTATCTCTTTCTCTATGATATGAAAATGATGAATGTCTTAACATATTTTACCTCACAAGGATATTATAAGGAAAAATTGAGATAAAGATGAAAACATGATTTAGAAGAAAAAAATGTAAGAAAAATATAATGAGTTGAGGTCTGTCAACATATATTTCTCAAGTCAGCACATTCAGTAATTTTCACCGACTATCAAGCATGGGCCTGTGCCCCAGATTAAATCATAATGCCTGTAAAAGATCAGTTAATGAATATAAAAATATGTCAACCTCTAGAATAGTGCTGTCCAGTAGAACTTTCTGTAATGTTGGAAATATTCTCTATCTGTGCTGATACGGTCGCCACTTAGCCACATGGCTCTTGAGCACTTGAAATGTGGCCGGTGTGACTGAGGACCTGAATTTTTCATTTTAATTAATTTAAGTTAAATATGAATAGTCACAGGTGGCAGGTGGCTACAGCTCTACAATGTAGCATGACTGGGAATCAGGCATCTCCTTCAGTGCTTTCCATATATTATCTCATTTGAGCCTCACAATGTCCTGTGATCCAGGTATTATTTATACCCCCATTTTATAGATGAGGAATCTGAGTGGTAAAGGGGGTAAGTGACTTGCCCAGGGTGAGAGTGCTAATAAATTATGGAACCAGAATTCACACCCACATCGCCCTCCTCCCCCGCATCCGTGACTCCATATTGCCTCCCACACATAATGCTGGGCCTGGCACCAAACAGTCACAAGCAGGTGAAAACGACAAACTACAAGGGAAGTCAGGGAATTTCATGGGGATGAGCGTGTCTTGTCCGCCTTGGTGAATCCCCTCTTCATCCAATGCTTGCCATCCTCTTACACGATGAATTCCCCATTAGCGTCCATGAACAATGAGAGCAACTTCTCAATAAGCCATCAGGGAGGGGTCTCAAAGCTACATGTTTGTTAAGTTGCCGACTTTCTCTTGAATCAAGCCCTTCATGTTGAAAATGATCTTCTAGCCAAGATCCCAGACTACACACAGGTGAGAAAGCAAATTTGCAGAGTATATTTGAAATACTCGGGCAGCTTTTAACGTACTCCACAGGATATGACAAACGAGTGTCTGTGTAAATCAATAAACCTTTCTGTGAAGGGACTATTGGTTTTATGAATAGCAAGGCAAGGTACATGGAAACGAGTAGTCTTGTTTCCTGTCAGTATTTTTAAAGTTCACTGTCATAACTCTGTTCCCCTTGACCTTTATCAGTGATACCTAGCAGACATTTGAGTTGCCAGTTGAGTTCAAACTGGACATCTATCCTCGTTCACTTTTCCCTCAGTGCCTGGTAAATGCCTCCTTTGCACCTTCCCCTCTCTTGGATCACTCATTTCTTACCCATGTCATGATTGCTCTTGGAATAATAATTGACTTTCTCAGATTTAAAAATACTTCATTCCAGACAAATACAGAGTTTTTACCTTTGTGCTTTAAAATCAGGTTATTATCATTCTGATGCACAATAATAATTGCTTTGGTATACGAATGTTGATAAGTGAAAAATCAATATGTGGGCTTCCCTAGTGGCGCAGTGGTTGAGAGTCCGCCTGCCAATGCAGGGGACACGGGTTCGTGCCCCGGTCCGGGAGGATCCCACATGCCACGGAGCGACTGGGCCCGTGAGCCGTGGCCGCTGAGCCTGCACGTCCGGAAGCTGTGCTCCGCAACGGGAAAGGCCACAACAGTGAGAGGCTGCGTACCACAAAAAAAAAAAAAAAAAAAAAAAATCAATATGTACTGAAACTCAGGAATCCTCAAATGCTGTGAAACTAATAATTCAAATGGTGATAGAAAATGAGAGCCTTTGGTTTTGAATAGCAAAATGCATGTCACCTAGAAGTACGAATGTCTTATTTCTGCTCTCAAACATAAGAAGGCGATATAACATCATGATGGCCGAAAACCCCGTACTAGCATTTGCAAACTGCAACCAGCCCCTTTCAAACTCCTGACATATATTTACATGCAATTAATGCACAGAGCAGCTCTGCTCTTTGCTCTTTTAAAGTAGTTCTTTATATAGTCTATATAGTCCTGTCTTGATAGTCCCCAAAAGCTACATTTTTAAAAGACAGTAATTTTAGGACAACTTTAAAAAATGTGGAGTCTGATTTTTTTTTTTAATAAGGGATTTTAAGTATTCTTCTGTAGCAAGTATATTGACACAATCCTATTTCATTTAATATGTTATTTATTTAATGTATTTCCACCCTGAGGTGATACATATATGTGGGATTGCATTGTGGGTGTTATTTTGCTAATTAGCATCCAAATGTGGACTTGGCTTATGTAAATAGAACTCAGCCTTAATGTAACAGTGTTTTATGGGGCTAAAAAGACAGTTCCAAATCTGTGAAGTGTTAACTGCCGTCACACTAGAGCAGTTGTCTGATTAATTATGATGGTGTAAACTTGGTCATGTTTATGACATGATGTTCCCTCCACAGCAATTGACTAGATAATTGTCCTCTTGCTGCCATGGGTCCTAAGTAGAACTCAGCAGGTGTGAGACCCAAGCCTGGAGCTGTCTCCACCTGCTGCCACTTACTTAATCAAAGGGAACATATGCTTTGTGAAGCTACTCTTCAAGTAATTTGGGCACAAATTCTATCACCTTGAAGGATAAAATGAAGGTTTATTTAATACCCAGTAAACTATTAGTGCAGTTGATCCAAATGATCAGTGGAATGGGTAGAAGGGCAGAAAAACAAAAACAGAGATCTAATTTTATTGTCTGTAAAATAGAGACTGGATCTGATGAGCTCTTTAAGCTCTGGTGTTCTTGTGAATAATACCAAAAGACGAATTACAGTGGCTGCGTGGATAGTCGTTATTTTATGTTTCTGGGCTGCAGTTTCCATTATCTATAAAATTATGTGGCTACTCTTGATATCCCAATCCCTTCTAAGTCTGAAAGTTCACAAAATATTTCATGAAGTTGAAAGTGCCAGGCAAATATAGATGTGATGTCACTGATACATATGCATGAATATATGTGCATGTATACATACATATGTCCATATATAAGGATATATATGTGCATCCCTCCCAGAGGACATTTGGCAAACTCTAAACTTTGGTGTCAAACTGGGTGAGGGGGGTGCTGCTATTATAAGTGGGTAGACGCCCAGGATACTGCTAAATATCCTACAATACAGAGAGGACAGTCCCCCCAAACAAAAAATTATCTGACCCAAAACGTCCCTAGTGCTGAGGTGGAAAAACCCTAGTTTGTATGTTGGCATAGCGACCTGTGTGAGTGTTTGATGTGTTTTGTGTTTCTTTGTTATTTCAGTTTTCATCTTTTTGGTTTTTTCCATTTGTTCCAAGGGCAAAATCAATAGAAATAGGGATCACAAACATTGCTGTGATTGTCTCACAGCCTGATCAGTATAACCTGAAAAACAGAAAATATTACACAGTTGCAAAGAAAGTGCTCCTGGAGTCTACTGGCATGCTAGCAAATGGAAATAATAAAAATGCACCAAGTATTAACAATTAGAACAGTACTCGTAACGTGCTCATTTCTAGACAATTCTGGGACCATGTTGCAGGCCCTTCATATATCCCTGCTGATTTCCTTTGACATTAAATAGGATTCTATTCACAAAACTCTTTCTAGACCTTCCTCTTGCTACGCTTCAATGTTTCCTATTCCTTCAGGGCTGCATTATGCTGTGTACACACACACACATACACATGCACACACTGATAAACATACACAAACTGCTCACACACTCCCTCATTATATAGAAGAGTTTCTGTATCTAATTTTTTCCAACCAGATCAACAAGACATTGTTTTCCTAACCATCTGTTGAGACATGGAAATAAGCTTTGCTGTGTGCAGCCCGACATTTTACCCATGTTTGTCTTACTGAGACTTCAGTCTGGTTTCGTTACACTTCTCTCTGCTCAACAGACTGTATCAAAGTCTGGTTTAGAGACATTAGACCAGCTAGGCTATGGGATTTCTAGCAGAAGTTGGCTGACCCTCTCATAGACTCAAAGAAGGGGAACAGTGAGGATCGTGTATATTCAGAATTTTATCAAAGTGATGGTTCTGCTTTGACACAAGTGAAAATATGACGTGCTTCATCTTCTCTTAAGAATTTAAGATTTATGATTATTTATATTTCGATAATTACGGTATAAATTCAAAGAACTCTGAGACTTACAGCTGGAAACGACTTTGGAGACGGCATGATCCAGTAATATGATGAGGGAACAAAAAATAAAGCCACGAGAGGTTAAGCAACTTGATCAGTGTCACAGTAAGTAAATGGCAGAGCTTGAAACCACGTGTTCCTGACTGTGGTCTCTGCCACATTCTGCGGCTGAAAATGTTTTTTGTTTTGGTTTGGTTTTTTTAACATCTTTATTGGAATATAACTGCTTTACAATGCTGCATTAGTTTCTGCTGTATAACAAAGTGAATCAGCTCTAAGTATACATACATATGCATATCTCCCCCCTCTTGCGTCTCCCTCCCACCCTCCCTATCCCACCCCTCTAGGTGGACACAAAGCACCGAGCTGATCTCCCTGTGCTATGCGGCTGCTTCCCATTAGCTATCTATTTTACATTTGACAGTGTATATATATCCATGCCACTCTCTCACTTCGTCTCAGCTTACCCTTCCCCCTCCCCGTGTCCTCAAGTCCATTCTCTGCGTCTGTGTTTTTATTCCTGTCCTGCCCCTAGGTTGTTCAGAGCCATTTTTTTTTTTTAGATTCCATATATATGTGTTAGCATACGGTATTTGTTTTTCTCTTTCTGACTTACTTCACTCTGTATGACAGTCTCTAGGTCCATCCACCTCACTGCAAATAACTCAATTTCGTTTCTTTTTATGACTGAGTAATATTCCACTGCATATATGTGCCACATCTTCTTTATCCGTGCATCTCTTGATGGATACTTAGGTTGCTTCCATGTCCTGGCTATTGGAAATACAGTGTTGCAGTGAACATTGTGGTACATATATCTTTTTGAATTACGATTTTCTCAAGGTATATGCCCAGTAGTGGGATTGCTGGGTCGTGTGGTAGTTCTATTTTTAGTTTTTTCTTTGTTTGTTTGTTTGGTTTGGTTTTGGGGGGAGTACGCGGGCCTCTCACTGTTGTGGCCTCTCCCGTTGCGGAGCACAGACTCCAGACACACAGGCTCAGCGGCCATGGCTCACGGGCCCAGCCACTCTGCAGCATGTGGGATCTTCCCGGACCGGGGCACGAACCCGTGTCCCCTGCATTGGCAGATGGACTCTCAACCACTGCGCCATCAGGGAAGCCCCTATTTTTAGTTTTTTAAGGAACTTCCATACTGTTGTCCATAGTGGCTGTATCAATTTACATTCCCACCAACAGTGCAAGAGGGTTCCCTTTTCTCCACACCCTCTCCAGCACTTATTGTTTGTAGATTTTTTTGATGATGGCCATTCTGACGTCTGTGAGGTGATACATCACTGTAGTTTTGATTTGCATTTCTGTAATGATTAGTGATGTTGAGCATCCTTTCATGTGTTTGTTGGCAGTCTGTATATCTTCCTTGGAGAAATGTCTGTTTAGGTCTTGTGCCCATTTCTGGATTGGGTTGTTTGCTTTTTTGATATTGAGCTGCATGGGCTGCTTGTGAATTTTGGAGATTAAGCCTTTGTCAGTTGCAAATATTTTCTCCCATTCTGCGGGCTGTCTTTTCGTCTTGTTTATGGTTTCCTTTCCTGTGCAAAAGCTTTTAAGTTGCATTAGTTCCCGTTGGTTTACTTCTGTTTTTATTTCCATTTCTCTAGGAGGTGGGTCAAAAAGGATCTTGCTGTGATTTATGTCATAGAGTGTCTGCCTATGTTTCCTCTAAGAGTTTTAAAGTGTCTGGCCTTACTTTTAGGTCTTTAATCCATTTTGAGTGTATTTTTGTGTATGGTGTTAGGGAGTGTTCTAATTTCATTCTTTTACATGTAGCTGTCCAGTTTTCCCAGCACCACTTATTGAATAGGTTCTCTTTTCTCCATTGTATACGCTTGCCTCCTTTATCAAAGGGAAGGTTACCATATGTGCATGGGTTTACCTCTGGGCTTTCTATGCTGTTCCATTGATCTATCTTTCTGTTTTTGTGCCAGTAACATACTGTCTTGATTACTGTAGCTTTGTAGTGTAGTCTGAAGTCAGGGAGTCTGATTCCTCCAGCTCCATTTTTTCCCCTCAAGACTGCTTTGGCTATTTGGGGTCTTTTTTGTCTCCATACAGATTTTAAGATTTTTTTGTTCTAGTTCTGTAAAAAATGCCACTGGTTATTTGATAGGGATTGCATTGAATCTGTAGATTGCTTTGGACAGTATAGTCATCTTCACAATACTGATTCTTCCAATCCAAGAATATGGTATTTCTCTCCATCTCTGTGTCATCTTTGATTTCTTTCATCAGTGTCTTATAGTTTTCTGAGTATAGGTCTTTTCCCTCCTTAGGTAGGTTTATTCCTAGGTATTTTATTCTTTTTGTTGCAATGTTGAATGTGATTGTTTCCTTAATTTCTCTTTCTGATCTTTCGTTGTTAGTGTACAGGAACGCGAGAGATTTCTGTACATTAATTTGTATCCTGCAACTTTACCAAATTCATTGATTAGCTCTAACAGTTTTCTGGTGGCATTTTTAGGTTTCTCTATGTATAGTATCATGTCATCTGCAAACAGTGACAGTTTTACTTCTTTTCCAATTTGTATTCCTTTTATTTCTTTTTCTTCTCTGATTGCCGTAGCCAGGACTTCCAAAACTATGTTGAATAATAGTGGTGGGAGTGGACATCCTTGTCTTATTCCTGATCTTAGAGGAAATGCTTTTAGTTTTTCGCCATTGAGAGTAATGTTTGCTATGGGATTGTCATATACAGCCTTTAGTATGTTGAGGTAAGTTCCCTCTATGCCCATTTTCTGGGGAGTTTTTATCATAAATGTGTGTTGAATTTTGTCAAATGCTTTTTCTGCATCTGTTGAGATGATCATATGGTTTTTCTTCTTTAATTTGTTAATATGATGTATCACATAGATTGATTTGCATATATTGAAGAATCCTTGCATCCCTGGGATAAATCCCACTTGATCATGGTGTATGATCCTTTTAATGTGTTGTTGGATTCTGTTTGCTAGTATTTTGTTGAGGATTTTGGCATCTATATTCATTGGTGATATTGGTCTGTAATTTTCTTTTTTTCTAGTATCTTTGGTTTTGGTATCAGGGTGATGGTGGTCTCGCAGAATGAATTTAGGAGTGTTCCTTCCTCTGCAATTTTTTGGAAGAGTTTGAGAAGGATGGGTGTTAGCTCTTCTCTAAATGTTTGATAGAATTCACCTGTGAAGCCATCTGGTCCTGGACTTTTGTTTGTTGGAAGATTTTTAATCACACTTTCAATTTCATTACTTGTGATTGGTGTGTTCATATTTTCTGTTTCATACTGTTTCAGTCTGGGAAGGTTATACCTTTCTAAGAATTTGTCCATTTCTTCCAGGTAGTCCATTTTATTGGCATACAGTTGCTTGTAGTAGTCTCTTAGGATGCTTTGTATTTCTGCGGTGTCTGCTTTTCTCCTTTTTCATTTCCAATTTTATTGATTTGATTCCTCTCTCTCTTTTTCTTGACGAGTCTGGCTAAAGGTTTATCAATTTTGTTTATCTTCTCAAAGAACCTGCTTTTACTTTTATTGATCTTTGCTATCATTTCCTTCATTTCTTTTTCATTTATTTCTGAACGATCTTTATGATTTTTTCCTTCTGCTAACTTTGGGGGTTTTTGTTCTTCTTTCTCTATTGCTTTAGGTGTAAGCTTAGGTTCTTTATTTGAGATGTTTCTTCTTTCTTGAGTTAGGATTGTATTGCTATAAACTTCCCTCTTAGAACTGCTTTTGCTGCATCCCGTAGGTTTTGGGTCATCATGTTTTCATTGTCATTTGTTTCTAGGTGTTTTTTTATTTCTCCTTTGATTTCTTCAGTGATCTCTTGGTTACTTAGTAGTGTATTGTTTAGCCTCCATGTATTTGTATTTTTCACAGTTTTTTCCTGTAACTGATATCTAGTCTCGTAGCATTGTGGTCGGAAAAGATACTTGATACGATTTCAATTTTCTTAAATTTACCAGGGCTTGATTTGTAACCCAAGATATGATCTGTCCTGGAGAATGTTCCATGAGCACTTGAGAAAAAAGTGTATTCTGTTGTTTTTGGATGGAATGTCCTTTAAATATCAGTTAAGTCCATCTTGTTTAATGTATCATTTAAAGCTTGTATTTCCTTATTTATTTTCATTTTGGATTATCTGTCCATTGGTGAAAGTGCGGTGTTAAAGTCCTCTACTATTACTGTGTTACTGTCGATTTCCCCTTTTATGGCTGTTATCATCTGCCTTATGTTTTGAGGTGTCCTATGTTGGGTGGGTGCATGATTATTTACAATTGTTATATCTTCTTCTTGGATTGATCCCTTGATCATTATTTAGTGTCCTTGTTTGTCTCTTGTAAGTATTTATTTTAAAGTCAATTTTGTCTGATATGAGAATTGCTATTCCAGCTTTCTTTTGATTTCCATTTGCATGGAATGTGTTTTTCCATCCCCTCACTTTCAATCTGTATGTGTCCCTAGGTCTGAAATGGGTCTCTTGTAGACAGCATAAATATGGGTCTTGTTTTTGGATCCATTCAGCCAGTGTATGTCTTTTGGTTGGAGCATTTAATCCATTTACATTTAAGGTGGTTACTGATATGTGTGTTCCTGATACCATTTTCTTAATTGTTTTGGGTTTGTTATTGTAGGTCTTTTTCTTCTCTTATGTTTCCTGCCAACAGAAGTTCCTTTAGTATTTGTTGTAAAGCTGGTTTGGTGGTGCTGAATTCTCTTAGCTTTTGCTTGTCTGTAAAGGTTTTATTTGTCTGTCAAATCTGAATGAGATCCTTGCTGGGTAGAGTAATCTCGGTGTAGGTTTTTCCCTTTCATTGCTTTAAATATGTTCTCTCACTCCCTTCTGGCTTGCAGAGTTTCTGCTGAAAGATCAGCTGTTGACCTTATGCGGATTCCCTTGTATGTTATTTGTTGCTTTTCCCTTGCTGCTCTTAATGTTTTGTCTTTGTATTTAATTTTTGATAGTTTGATTAATATGTGTCTTGGTGTGTTTCTCTTTGATTTATCCTGTATGGGACTCTCTGCACTTCCTGGATTTGATTATTTCCTGTCCCATATTAGGGAAGTTTTCAACTATAATCTCTTCAAAAATTTTCTCAGTCCCTTTCTTTTTCTCTTCGTCTTCTGGGACCCCTATAATTCGAATGTTGGTGTGTTTAATGTTGTCCCAGAGGTCTCTGAGACTGTCCTCAGTGCTTTTCATTCTTTTTTCTTTTTTCTGCTCCTTCCTAGTTATTTCCACTATTTTATCTTCCAGGTCACTTATCTGTTCTTCTGCCTCAGTTTTTCTGCTATTGATTCCTTCTAGAGTATTTTTAATTTCCTTTATTGTGTTGTTCATCATTGTTTGTTTGCTCTTTAGTTCTTCTAGGTCCTTGTTAAACATTTCTTGTATTTTCTCCATTCTATTTCCAAGATTTTGGATCATATTTACTACCATTACTCTGAATTGTTTTTCAGGTAGACTGCCTATTTCCTCTTCATTTGTTAGGTCTCGTGGGTTTTTACCTTGCTCCTTCATCTGCTGTGTGTTTCTCTGTCTTCTCATTTTGTTTCACTTACTGTGTTTGGGGTCTCCTTTTCGCAGGCTGCAGGTTCGTAGTTCCCGTTGTTTTTGGTGTCCGCCCCCAGTGGCTAAGGTTGGTTCAGTGGGTTGTGTAGGCTTCCTGGTGGAGGAGACTGATGCCTGTGCTCTGGTGGATTAGCCTGGACCTTGTCTTTCTTGTGGGCAGAACTGTGTCCAGTGGTGTGTTTTGGGGTGTCTGCGAACTTATTATTCTTTTAGGCAGCGTCTCTGCTAATGGGTGGGGTTGTGTTCCTGTCTTTCTAGTTGTTTGGCATAGAGTGTTCAACACTGGAACTTGCTGGTCCTTGAGTGGAGCTGGGTGTTAGCATTGAGACAGAGATCTCTGGGAGAGCTCTCGCCAACTGATATTACGTGGGGCCAGCAGTTCTCTGGTGTTCGAATGTCCTGAACTCAGCTCTCCCCTCAGAGGCTCAGGCCTGACACCCGGCTGGAGCACCAAGACCTTGTTAGCCACACGGTGGAGTCAGCTCTGGCGGAGCTCTGCAGTTCCTGAAAATGTTTTTAAAACCACCAAACTATAAGTGAAAAGCCAGGTCTCTTGATATCACACTTTGCTTATCCTTAAAATATCTGTCTGAGACGTCATCTAGATATAAAATACCTCCTTAGTAGCGTCAACGGATAAGTACATAATGTACACATTGATCCAGTATTATCTTTGTAACATGATGTGTAATTCAAACAGAAAAATCTTTTAATAAAATTGGTGGCTGCCAGCTTCCCAACCTACATGTCTGTTATTGCCCCTGAGCTGAGCTGTCAGCTGAGGTGTTTACTCTGTTTTTATCCAGCCCTCAATAAGGAATTACATTTCAGCCGCCTCATCCCTTATCACCACAGGGTGCCAGCTGCTTAAAACTATCTGCCAACACCCATCCACTCACCCACAGGAAGCAACTCTGGAAATTTTCAAAGGTAGAATGAGAAGAATCAGGGCTGTGTGTAAACGTGTTAGTTTTCCTCTCTCCCCAAGGTTTTCACAGCAAATCCCACTGCTTGCCAATTCTCTCAAGAGAAGTGGAAGATCACCCACCCCCTTTTAGCCCCTGGATTTGCAAATAAAGGATGTCATTTCTAGAAGGGGATTCAGTTTAGCATAATTGCATTAAAGCAAAAGCAAGCGAGAGGGCAGGATGCTAAAAAGTTTATTGTAATGGCTCAGAGTGCTTCTCATTCAGTTAGGTCCATGTGACCTGAAGAAAACCACTAACTCTCTCTGAGCCTCAGGTTACTCATCTGGAAAATGGACAGAATAGTCTCTCTGTAGCACTGCTGTAGGAATTCCATGAGATCAAGTATACTAAGTGCTGAGCGCGGAGCCTGGCACACAGTAACCATCCATACTCGTTAACTCCCTTTGTCATCGTCATCATCATTTTCCAGAGCTCCTTTGCTCATCTCTGACACAGATATGCCAATGACTCTAGCTCTGGCTTCCATCTCAAATTAAACCCACATTTCCAACACCTGGATGGATCTCTTCCAGATGTTACTCTCACACCTCAAATATACAAATCTGAACTGCTTGTTTCTTCAAAACTGATTATTTTGAGAACTGCCACAAATTTAAGGGTAATTCCTCTTTTGTGGCCAGATCTTATTTAGATTTTCTGAACCCCAGTGAGTAAATTTCAGGACACCAAATGATAGAAATGAGTCAAGGGGTGTCACATGTCCTTATAGTTTCAGCTAAAGGGAATAGCCAAATTAAATTATCCTTAGCCACTGGATTGCCCCGTCGCATTCCATCCTCCAGGTGTTGGAGCAGCTACTGCCCACTCATGTAGGGGACAGATGGGAGTGCAGAGCAGGGCTGAGGCAGCCTTCCACTGACTCTCGACCATCCATCCACTCACCAATTGGAAGGGCAGTTGTCCTGAGTGGAAAGGCCAGAGATTATGCTTGCTAATTAATTTTAACTGTAATCTTCCTAAAGCTTAATGCCATTTTCCTTGTGAATTCTTTTTCTGTTTGTTTCTTCTTGTTTTTTATTTTTGTTTTTTTCATTTGATGTATGACTTTATTCCACGTTATTGCTATTTGATAGCATTATCAAATGTTTCCCAATTACTTAACATGTTTTACCATCTTTCTGGCTTCCAAAACTATTCCACTGGTATATTTTATATATTATTAAATTTTTACAGGTTATGCTGTGGTAAAACAACAACAAAAAAAACCCCAGTTGTTTACAAGATTAAAGTTTTATTTCTTGCTTTTGTTACATGTTGGCAAGAGTCAGCTGTGGCTCTGCTTTGTGTGTCTTCCTGAGGAAAGATCAGCCTCTTTTTTTTTTTTGAATTTAATTTTATTTTTTTTACACAGCAGGTTGTTCTTATTAGTTATCTATTTTATACATATTAGTATATATGTATGTCAATCCCAATCTCCCAATTCATCCCACCACCCCCCGCCACCTCCACTTTCCCGCCTTGGTGTCCATATGTTTGTTCTCTACATATGTGTCTCTATTTCTGCTTTGCAAACTGGTTCATCTGTACCGTTTTTCTAGGTTCCACATATATGTGTTAATATACAATATTTGTTTTTCTCTTTCTGACATACTTCACTCTGTATGACAGACTCTAGGTCCATCCACGTCTCTACCAATGATGCAGTTTAGTTCCCTTTTATGGCTGAGTAATATTCCATTGTATATATGTACCACATCTTCTTTGTCCATTCGTCTGTCGATGGGCATTTAGGTTGCTTCATGTCCTGGCTATTGTAAACAGTGCTGCAATGAACACTGGGGTGCATGTGTCTTTTTGCATTATGGTTTTCTCTGGGTATATGCCCAGTAGTGGGATTGCTGTGTCATTCCTTGTGAACTCTTAAGCAAAGGGACATTATTCTTCCCTAAAGAGAAGGGGAGCATCAGAGCGAGCCATCAGCATCACTGAAAAGGATGTCCTGGAAACATGCAAACAATGCAAAGGGGAGAGGGGTCAGTGTGGACTGCTGGCATACGTTGCTTAAATGCAAGAGTTATACACCTGCTGTCATTTTGTCTTCTCTGTAGGAAGGGGAAAAAAATTGTTCCATGGCCGAGCAGTAGATTTTTTTCTAAAAATCGCACGTAACACTGTTTACCTCACTTCGCTCTGCTTTTCTGTCAAAGACCTTACCACTGTCTCAGAGACCTAGAATATCAACCTTTGTTTTGTCTTTGGTTCTCAGCTGTCCTTCTCACCCAGGTGCTAGTGAGGAGCTGAAGAATCTGTTCTGAATTCTTTCTCCAGCGTGTGTCTTCCCCCTCCTACCCGATGCCACCATTGTATTTCAGGGGCAGGTGGTCCTTGACAGGATGCTACAGTCACATGTTTTCTGATCTCCCCACCTGCCACTGTAATCCCTTTTCGTCGCTGGTGCCGGGGGTTAGTTACTTAAAATACACATTTGGTCGTGTCCCTTCACCACAGCGTCTGGCTCCTTCCACCTCTTTGTCCTTTTCCATGCCCTGTGTCCCCGCTCTGCACCCTCTGACCCTGCAAGAGCAGAACTGGCTGCCCGAGTACACCTAGACCCTTCCAGAACTCCCTTGCCCTCAAGCCCCGCCTTGTGCTCTGTTGTTTATTTGCGTGTGTGTTTGTGCGTGTGGGTGGAATGTGTTTACAGACAAGTGCATAAAATGTATATTTACAGTGAAAAATTATAATGCAAACAATTAAAGAGCTGCTACTAGGTCAGCCAATGAAATATCGCCAGGAGCCCAGAGGCCCCCCCCCCACAGGTTCCTCTCTCATCACAGGTTCCTTTCTCCCCACCGGAGGCAATTATTCATCTGACTTGTGGAATAATCCTTTTCTTGCTTTCTGAAAAAAATAGTTTTACTTCCTATTTTTGTATTCCCAAACAATATAATTTTTCCAGTTTTAACATTTGTACTTGGAATCATTTGGGGAGATAATGTGTATGTATGTGTATGCCCATGTACATGTATTTGTATAAATATGTTTGTACATCCTGCTTCTTTTACTCAGTGCTACTGTTGCAATATTCATATGTGTTATCCATTTATCGTGCTCTCTTCCACTGTCTTCCATTTCTGTATATTATTTCATTATATAAATTTACCACAAATTGCGAGTTGTACTGTTAGTCTTCATTTGGATTATTTCCGTCTGGGAGCTCGTGAGAGCAAAGATGCTGTGAACATATGTGTATGGCATCCTGTTACAGTTGTTCACAGACATCTGTAGCGGATGTACCTAGAGACGGCTTTGCTGGGCTGAGAGGTATAAGCATCTTTTCCTTCGGTAGGTTAAGCCAAAGTGTTCTACGTGAATACATTTATTTATACCTCCTCCCGGTGTGATATGAGAGTTCCTATTTCTCCACGTATTCACCAGCACTTGCCTTTTACCTTTTTTCTGTTTGTGCCAATTTGGTGCATGTATAATGGTATATCTTTGTACTTTTAACTTACTTTTTTTATTTTTTGCGATGCGCGGGCCTCTCACCGCCGCGGCCTCTCCCGCCGCGGAGCACAGGCTCCGGACGCGCAGGCTCAGCGGCCACGGCTCACGGGCCCAGCCGCTCCTCAGCACGCGGGATCCTCCCGGACCGGGGCACAAACCCGCGTCCCCTGCCTCGGCAGGCGGACTCCCAACCACTGCGCCACCAGGGAAGCCCTTAACTTACATTTTTAAGTAACTTCATTTTGGGGGTAAAACGATTCTCGGAGTGCAAATGTCTGTGCTTGTTTACTTCCCCTGTTTTGTCTTTCAGTTCCTGTATAGTTCAGAGGTCAAAGATTCCTATTCCTGAAGGAATTCCCAGTCAAACAACCCAGATTGCTTGCTTTTTGGCCGAGTGGGGCAAACGCTCACGCTCTATTTCTTGGGCTTTCTTTGTTTATATGCTCTCTTCCAAAATACTTAAGGAATAAGGACTGTATATAACGATATTATCCCTGTAGCATAAAGGATGTATATGGGCAATTTCTTTAAGTTTATTTTTCAATCTGTGAAATGGAGCTAACACCATCTACCCCATACAGTCTAGGGGTCTTCAATTAAATTAGGTAATAAGGTCAATATCTTAATTGATATTACGTTATGCAAATCAATCAAGTTTTGAATAATTGAACTTCTAAAATGACTGATGGTTAATGTCACAAATATCCTCTGTGCAACAAAGTGATCAGATCTGTTCACATTTCTCAGTTCTGTGAAATTTCTCTGTGACACTTATAAAACCACAGAATTCACTCTAGTCCCCTGTTGCTTGAAAGTCAAAGAGATATGGTATTTCTGAACACACATCTGGGGGGCAAAATATGTTCAAAAGTTGGTTTTGCTAAGACCTTTAGGGTACCTGCATTTTAGGCTCTGTCATGATTAGAAATTACTTGTTGCATCTTGAGTGCAAATATGTAATTTTTGAAATTGCTGGGTTTTTCAGTTTTAGTAGGAATAATTTGACAATAGTATTAAATGTTTGGAATAATAAAATATTTGTACCAGTCTTTAAAAACACACACTTGTCAGACATAACAGAACGTCACTTCCCTGAATCAACACAAGTCTGAGTCCCAAGTACAATCTGTTCCAGGCTGAAAAGATCAATTTTCCTCTTCTAGCTAGTGGAGAGGAGAGATAGAGTTTCAGGGGAGGAGGGGTCAAGTTAATCCTGCTTATTAGCAAGTTCAGAGACAAAGGAAGTAACCTCATTAATGGGGGAGGAGGTACAGGTACTAACAGCTTTATGATGCATTGATATTGGGTTTCTAAAATCAAATTGTCAAAACAGACCTTAGACAGAAAGACCTAAATAGACACTTCTCCAAAGAAGAAATACAGATGGCCAGTAGTCACACAGAAAGATGCTCAACATCACTAATTATTAGAGAAATGCAGATCAAAATTACAATGAGGTATCACCTCACACCGGTCAGAATGGCCATCATCAAAAAATCTACAGGTAACAATTGCTGGAGAGGGTGTGGAGAGAAGGGAACCCTCCTACACTGTTGGTGGGAATGTAAATTGATACAGCCACTATGGAGAACAGTATGTAGTTTCCTTAAAAAAGTAAAAATAGAACTACCATATGACCCAGCAATCCCACTACTGGGCATATACCCTGAGAAAACCATAATTCAAAAAGAGACATGTACCACAATGTTCATTGCACCTCTATTTACAGTAGCCAGGACATGGAAGCAACCTAAGTTTCCATCAACAGATGAATGGGTAAAGAGGACGTGGTACATATATACAATGGAATATTACTCAGCCATAAAAAGAAATGAAATTGAGTTATTTGTAGTGAGGTGGATGGACCTAGAGTCTGTCACACAGAGTGAAGTAAGTCAGAAAGAGAAGAACAAATACCATGTGCTAACACATATATATGGAATTAAACAACAACAACAGAAAAAGGTGGTTCTGAAGAGCCTAGGGGCAGGACAGCAATAAAGACGCAGATGTAGAGAATGGACTTGACATGGGGAGGGGGAAGGGTAAGCTGGGACGAAGTGAGAGAGTGGCATGGACATATATACACTACCAAATGTAAACTGGATAGCTAGTGGGAAGCTGCTGCATAGCACAGGGAGATCAGCTCAGTGCTTTGTGACCACTAAAGGGGTGGGATAGGGAGGGTGGGAGGGAGACGCAAGAGGGAGGAGATATGGGGATGTATGTACCTGTATAGCCGATTCACTTTGTTATACAGCAGAAACTAACACACCGTTGTTAAGCAATTATACTCCAATAAAGATGTTAAAAAATAATAATTAAAAATCAAAAAAAAAAAAAAAAGAAAATGAACCTACAGACAGGTCCTGCATAACATGTTCTCATTGCTTGGGATCCTGAATTCCTTGAGACGTGAATGCTATTTTATTTGAATTTAGCTCCCCAGTGCTTTGTGCTTGGCCCAGACTTACTGGGCATCCGCAGCTTACTTTAGTGCAAGAGTAATGACATTTTGGCAGTATGCCTGTGCATGTATGGGCACAGAGATTCCTTCTAAGCCTTCCATGAATGCATTCCAGAATGCATGTCCTATTCCTGTGGTGGATGGGCAGAGCTTATAACTATTTCCGGAAATTTTCTAGAATGACAAAATTTGTCTCCAAGTGCACAGCAGCCCTACATGTTGCCCAGGTGTGGAGATGTACCTCTTAAATACAGTCAGTGGGAAACACCCTTTTGCCAGCTGTGCCTCCAACCTGGCCACCACAGTGACCAGACATGATAAGATGAATGATCCAGAAACGCCATAAGTTTTAATGGATGAAGATATACGGAAGGAGATTCAATGTCCAGGTCCAGTTCTTGGTGGATTCAGGCTTTGTATCACTTTACGAGATGAAAATGTGCACGCTTGGATGGCATGCTTTATGGCACGCCCAGCCACTCCCATGATGCTTTCTCCTTAGATGGCTTTCAAAATAGAACAGACTGCTGTGTAATTAAGGCTATTTGGGGCATCTCTGTTTCGCTTCGAAGGCCGAATCTGAACTTTCTTGGTGCACAGAGTGAAGTTGTTAGGATGGTACTGTAATGGGCAACTCGGGTATAAATACGCAGGTATTTAACTGGAGTGTCACAGGACTCTGATTCAGAGGGGCGATCCTAAAAAGGTGTGCTTTCCTGCCTTTGGGGCCCAACCATGATTTTTGAGAAATACCTTTTTCCTGACTTGATTCTGACCTGTTTGCCTTTGCTGAGTTGAGGGTTTTCAGCAAGCTGGGAAGATGTCATTCCGAAAAAGACCAGCTGTTACAGAAGGGAAACCACAGGGATGCAGCCCTTTACACTACTGTGAATTGGAGTTTTTCTTCTGTTTCTCTCTTTCTTCCCTTCAGAAGACATCCTTCTCTTTCCACCTTCTTGTTTCTTCCATAAAACACATGATAAAGCAAGCGTGGTAAAAGCTAACCTTTGGGGAATCTGAGTGAAAGTTAAAGAAGAACTCTTTGTAATGTTTTTGAAACTTTTTTGTCCATCTGAAATTACTTTTTTAATTTAAATATATGCCCCCATATAAGTTTTTAGGTTCACATCTTCACCAGGCCACAAAAAAATAAGTAGAATTTAGAAAAGCCAATGGGAAAGTGAAGCATATTCCGTCTGAAACAGCGGAAGCAAAGGCGTAGCCTGGGGAATGAGACCTTGAACTTCTTGAGATGAACAGGGGCTAGACCTGACCTGAGAGATGGCATATGCTATGTAGCAGCAAATATATGTTTGCATAGATGAGTGGGGACAGAATATAACAGGTGAAAATCCTACAGTGGAGTTGTGATTTTATGTAGAGGAAAGTTTTTTGTGTAGAACTATTCTACCTTTGGTCTGTGGAAAAGGATACTGTCTTAGTCTGTTCAGGCTGCTATAACAAAATACCAAAGACCGAGTAGTTTATAAATAACAGAAATTTACTTCTCTCAGTTCTGGAAGCTGGGAAGTCCAAGATCAAGGCCCCAGCATGGTCACGTCTGGTCAGGGTCCTCTTCTTGGTTCATAGCCATAGCTATAGCCGGTGCCTTCTTGCTGTGTCCTCCCTGAAGGAAGGGGGGCTGGCAACCTTCAGAGCCTCCTTTATGAGGACTCTAATCCCCTTCATGAGGGCTCCACCCTCATGACCTGCTCACCTTCAAAAGGCTCCAACCTTTAATACCATCACATTGGGCATTAGGATTTCAACATATGAATTTGGGGAGGACACAATCATTCAACTGTAGCAGATGTATTAAACACATTTATAGTATAGAAATATTTATACATAATGAGCACATAGAGGATTAATGTAGAGCAGCACTTTAGAAGCATTGGTCCCTTTAATCATTTGTAAGCTCCGGCCAGCATGTCTATTCACAAAGCAGACCCCCTAAGGAACGTAGTTTCTTTAAAACATATATTAATATTAAACATACATTAATTCAACAACATTGTAAATCAACTATACTTCAATTTAAAAGAAATTCACATATATTAATTCAGACCCATTTTCCACAGTAAACCAAAACAATACAGATGTACTCTATGAAGCTCTTCAATTTTATAAAGATATTTAAGGACTTTAGGGATGAAATCAGAAACGTATTTAGATCCCTGCAATTTGGAGCCCTGAGGAAACCACACAGAGCAGGAAATCCTCTAAATCAGAGACTAAGTCTGGCACAAGCTTTTGATTGTTGTGCGAGACCAAGCTGAGCCCTAAGACCTGCTGTTATATTTAATTGAACACTCTAATGACATCCTCTGAGTACACTGCTTTAATAACACACTGATTTAAAGTGACACAACCCATGTTTTCATTCTGTAAGTCTCAGTGGTGACACTGACATTTTCTCTTTCCCCCTCTGCCCCCCCCTCTCTCATCCCTGCCATACAAATAGTCACTGTCTCTTTAAATCACATTTAATTAAGTTTCCTTTTTTTCTTTTTCTGTTTTCTTCCCCTGTTGTCTCATGTTGGTAGCAGGTTAATCCTGAATTTATAAGAAATGCAAATGGATTAAAGAAAATCATGAGTTCAAGACTATTTTAACTTCACCAGCGTAATTGTTAATATCTCCGTCGTCCCCTGGGATATGCAGGATTACATCAATTAAATTGGTCTCTGTAACTGAACGCGTTAACCGTAAATGTGACTGCCATGTCTTTCCCAGCACCCTTAAGGTATTTAATTTGCTTGCCTGTAATAGATTGTCAGAGCAGTAAACGTAAGGCAAGTAATGCAAATGGTGTAATGATGATAATTATCTGAATGGATCGATCGGAGTGTTACTGCAACGTGATATTGTGGGTAAAAGCGAGATACAGACATCCCATATACATTCCCATTTTCAACTTTATTTCCTTACGTATTATTTCCCAAGATTTTTCAAGTGAAAGCAGTGTAAGCTGGCATTGCTGTTCTCTCCTTTATCTCTCCCCATCATCCTCTGTGCTGTTGCCTTATTAAAACCAGCAGACCCCAGGGAAGCTAAATTTCTCCAAAGAAAGCAGTGACTTTATAAAACTGAAATTCTAGCAGTTTCTCCATTATTCATGGTATCCAGATATTTGAACCGGAAGTCGCTTTGTAGATTGGCTAGTATGTTCCCTTCACTTATTAACTACTAAAGAACTGTAATCCCAGAAAGGTTCCATGACTTGTTGAAGGTTACACAGACTGCTATTGCCAGGTAAACTGCAGGGGGTAGAACCGGCCCTCCCACCTGGGCTGGGCGGGGAGCTGAGGGGTTACACCGGCTGCAGGTCTGAAGGGGGTTCAGTGTGACAGGCCAGAGCAAGCCCTGGCGGAACCAACAGCAGGTCAGGAAAAGCTTTCCGTTTAGTTTGGGTGGGGAATGAAATGATGGACCTGTCTGAGGATAACCAATACTTCAAAATCTGAACAGATGATCAGCATGAGGGTAGAAGGATTGGGCTATGTGGCAGATGTCTGTCCATGATGAAAATGGAAAGAACAGTGTAGGATCCCCCCTGAGGGACAGGAGTGTTGGGAGAGGGTTTTGCTAAAACAGGGATTCGAGCCCAGAGGAGAAATGTCGAAGCCAAGTATTAGAATGGAAAGTTGAAGAAGAAACAGGGATTTAAATCCTTGGATTTGAAAGATGACCAGGTCGGGATGATCTGACAGTGGCGTCCAAACAGACTGTTTACTTCAGCTTTTGTGCCCCATCCTGGTTCAGTGACACCACGTCAGTTTCATTGGTAAGTAACAAACGGGCCTAAGTCTGAAACTTTTCATACATCTGCCAAAACAAAAAACAAAACAAAAAAAATTCAAATCATCGAAGCACAAATAAAACCACACGGAACCCACACCTTCTGTGTTACCAGAAAACAGAACACTAGAACTTCAGTTGCTGTCCGCAGAAAAATAAACACCAAATACTGTACCTACAGCACTATCCACAGCGAGGCTGTGTGTGCCAGGGCACGGTGGTAGCAGAGGGTACAAGGAAAGCACTCCCAGAATGAGAAGGTCTGACACCACGAGCTCAAACCTCAGTACTGGCTGTAGGGCAGGGCTTGAAAGTGTACAGGACCTAAGGTGACCATCTCAGCGAGGCCATGATTCTGGGGAAAACGAGGCTGAGAGAAAAGGTACCATCTGAAGATGCGACTGTGAAGGGAAAAAGAAGAGGGAAAATTTCAAGATGCTGTGGAAATAAAAGAGAAGTATAAGACCAGCCTCCCCAGTCATCATCCAGCAAAGAGGCTAAAACAGGGGTGTATAGGGCAAGGGTGGAAGAATAGTACGTGAAAGTGATAAACTGATAAAACAGAAAGAATGCAGGTAGAGAACTGGTAGGAAAAAAGGCGGGGGAACAGTTGATTGTTGCATATATAACAGGAGGGGGGCAGGGCACAGGATGGTAACGATGGTAAGAACAAAGGGAGTGATGGGCCCTAGGAGAGAATCTGAGAGGTGGAAGGGGTGATGTCGGAGGGTTAGGAGAGGAAGTGACACCTCGCTCCTTTTAGTATAGTTTTGACTTTTGGAATCATGTTCATGTTTTCCATATTCAAAATATAAAATGAAACCAATGAGAAGAGGAGAAACTAAATGTGAATACTATCAGAAACAAATGACCTGAACTGAATTTCAAAATAAATTTTCTTTTTTGAAACAATTTAAACATTTTTAATTGAAGTATAGGTGATGTACAGCCTTATACGTTACAGGTATACAATATAGTGATTCATAGTTTTTAAAGGTTATACTCCATGTATAGTTACTATAAAATGTTGGCTATATTCCCTGTGTGGTACAGTGTGTCCTTGTAGCTTATTTTATACGTAGTAATTTGTACCTCTTACTCCCCTTCCCCTATATTGTCCCTCCCCCTTCCCTCTCCCCAGTGGTAACCACTAGAGTTCTCTGTATCTGTGAATCTGCTTCTTAAAACATATTTAAATCTAAATAAAATTAAATTGAGAAAGAAGCAGATGTTAACTTCCTCAGAATTTCTCTGAGTCTCATAAAGAATATTCATAAATGTAACCCTTCCAGCTTCAGTTTCAAATAAATAGTGTAGCCACACTAAGATGTGAGGGGTGAGAAAGAGCCAGTCTGGTATCTTTTGAACGCAGTATTTTTACTATATACCTGCATTCTAAAGAAAAAGCAAATGTGAATTCTTCTTAGTACTATTTTTTTGTGGTGTGACCATTTCGTACGCACTTTAGGTTTGAAGAAATGAGAAAATATAATGATGTCAGCAGCCCATGCTCTCACTCTAGAAGAAGGAAGATACAAATATGAAAAGGGAGGGCAAGGAGGAAGTCTGTGGGGGGTTGTGTGTGTGTGTCTGCACGTGCGTGCGCATGTGCAAGGAGAGAGGGAAGGGAAGAGAGGAAGAGAAGGGAGAAACCCTTCCTTCCACTGAAAGAGACTAGGAGCAGTGATCCCTCAATAGTAATTTGCACACATTAATATCCAGGTCTTAGTTTCCAAATATCATTGCCCAACTAAAAAGAAGCAGGATTCCTTGGAAAAATGGCTGCTTTCAGGGATGGGGCACCAGACAAGCAAAATGGGCACAGAACATTTCCCTGGGCCCAAAAAGAAAGAACATGTTTTTTTTTTTTTTTTTTTCTTGCGTTATGTGGGCCTCTCACTGTTGTGGCCTCTCCCATTTGCGGAGCACAGGCTCCGGACGCGCAGGCTCAGCGGCCACGGCTCACGGGCCCAGCCGCTCCGCGGCATGTGGGATCCTCCCGAAACGGGGCACGAACCCGCGTCTCCTGCATCGGCAGGCGGACTCTCAAGCACTGCGCCACCAGGGAAGCCCAGAACATGTTTTTAAAATGAAGGAAATATGTCAAAGGGCACAGCTTAAAGAGATTCACCTTCCCAAAGCTGAGAAAATTGAGCATCAGAATAAATACTGAGAGTACAGACATAGCCCTATGAATAATAAAAAGAATCCATGTATTCATACTGATAAATAAATAGGAAAAACACTTCCTTATGACATCATGCAAACTCGTAAATGTAGGCAGAAGAATGGTAAAAATCATCATTTTCAACCGAAGTAATTGTTGATCCAGGCAAGATTCATGGGTGGTTGCTAAAATAGGTAGATAAAAGTTTGATGCAGAATAGGAGATTTTCATAGTCTCAAAGTACGTGCCCCCAATTTACTTATTAATTCTAAAAGGAAAGATAGTAAATTTACAGTGGAGAGATTTGGAAGACTCCACCTTAACCAAGTGATCAAAGTTAACATGTCCAATTATGGGACAAATGGACATGACACGATTCTGATATGATGCACTGAGAAGGACCCAGTATCATTTCTGTGCCATTACTGCCAGGTGTGCAGGAGGAAACTTGAAGGAAA
Organism: Lipotes vexillifer; assembly: GCF_000442215.2. Taxonomy (NCBI): domain Eukaryota; kingdom Metazoa; phylum Chordata; class Mammalia; order Artiodactyla; family Lipotidae; genus Lipotes; species Lipotes vexillifer. The sequence goes on from NW_006792756.1 coordinate 949,865, forward strand.
CCCAAATTAAGGGACATTCCGCAAAATAATTGCCCTCTACTCTTGCAATAAAAAAAGGAAAGGAGGGAGGGAGGGAGGGACAAACAGCATAGACGACAACTCTTCCAGATTACACGATCTTGGATGAATGACAAATAGATGATTTGTCATTCATCCAAGATCGGGTCCTGATCCTGGAGAGCATTCTAGGTTGGAAAAAACTTTTGCCATAACGACATTATTGGGACAATGGATGAATTTGGAATGAGGACTATAGGTCAGATTGTGGTGCTGTATTAATAAACACTGTATTTCCTGACTTTGAAAACTACTGTGGTTGTCTTCGTTATTGGGAAATACACACAGAAGTAGTTAGGGATAAAGAGCTTACTCTCAAGTTGCAGGAAAAAAATTGAAAAAGAAAGTGATACAGGAAATGTGGCAAAATGTTAACAATTGGTGAATCTAAGAAAAGGGTACGCGGCAGTTCATTGTACCATTTTTGCAAATCGTCTGTAAGTTTGAAATTATTTCCAAAAAAAAAGTTGAAATAAACTATAACGGGAAAATGTGAATCTGTGTACCTCCTAAAAATCATACCATAGTTTTGAAAAAAAATGATCTAAAGGTCTGTACGCCCACTTCTAAATGTCAAGGAGGGCTGTCATGAGGGGTGGGTAGAGCCAGGTTTCTTTGGGAGATTGGGATGGTGATCACTGTGGCAGCCATGGGATGGGTTAACTTATACAGTTCAGGATTCAGGTTGGGGCCAGCAGTGGCCAAAGTGAACCCAGGTCACCAGACACAGAGGGCACTTTTCATGCCACCATTCCATGCTTCTTCTAAAACCTAATGTGCTTATACTGTATACTTTTGTTCCCTTATTATTCTGCTGGTAACCTAGTAACCATATTCAACCTAGGATCCTACAGTAACTTATTTAACATTAAGGTACCTACAAGGCTCTTAGGAGCAGGAAAGCAGTACTTTTAAAAAGGCAGGGGGAGGGGCGAGGGACTCTTAAGTATGTTCAGTTCTTAAATTTCTCATTATAGTCTCATGTTCAAAAGTCATTGATTAACCAAGAACACAACATGTTGAGTTTGCTTTTGGAATTACGCTTTCACGAATTTACCTGAGGTTCTCTTCTGTGACCTAAACAAATACCAGGTTGTGAAACCGTGACAGGTCTTAATGAAGTGGATTAAGGCATTTCTTCCATTTACATTTTCATAGAATGAAGTAAACATTATAATCTTTTTTACAGAACACTCTCGCATCAGGCCATGATTTGATTTTCTGCCTGTTCAAAATATCAAGTTTTGCATTTCTTTAAATGCTAATGCCTTTTTGTGAACAATAAGACAGGAGTCATCCCTGAGAGATTTATAATAGTACTTAGAGCAAACTCGTCAAAGATCCTCCTACAAGAGTGTTTCGGATCCTGAGGAGATATATTTAGTAACTGTATTGAAGATGTTGTCACATAACACAGCATTTCATTGATTTATCTGTATTATTTTTGTATCTCTACTGCAGGCGGAGAATTCAGCGTTGGCTTTGGAAAATGAAAATCAAAGGGAACAGTATGAGAGGTGTCTTGATGAGGTAAGGGGAGCGGGGTGCTTCTGGATAAGAGGCTGGACTGTTTAGGATTCCCTATGTCAGATCTTAATATGTGTCTATTACCGGTCTCCAGAGAACATTAGCATTTTTGCCTTCAAAGGAAGGCTGTAAACATGGTGAATGTGGAGAAGGAAGGTAATATGCTTGGTGCATAGGTTGGGAGATGCTTCACTGTATGATAAATTCGTCCTGTCCAGTAAGTGTGATCCCAGCCCGTGAATGAGAAAAGCCACCTCAGGGCATGCTGCATCGCCTCCAATTGTATGCCATTTCTGAAAAAGCAAATCCTTGATAGAGTGGGTGGGGACGATGTTCACAGTTGGCAGCCAGAGGGGAAAAATCAGTGGATTGAGAACAAGGCAAGAAGAGAAAGGGAAGTAAGGAGGAAAATTTGAGCAGAATGGAAGGAGACAGGGCCACACGCCTGAGTAAACTGGAGAAATGTGATTCGCCGACGATGAAGAGATGACGGCACAGATGGTGGGTGGCTCAGAGTTCCTGAGAGGGGAGGGAAGGCTGAAGTGTATGCAGGGCCCTGGTTTTCCCCTCAGCCATCCCCTCACACGGCGCCAGGGATCGTACCACCCATCTTTCTTATGTCATCCAGCCCGGACTGGCCGTTGGCCTCCCTGACAAGCTCTTATCTGGAACTTGGTTGGTGATTGGAGTTACTCATTTGATGGGATGACTTCTCTAGTCATCTGCCCGATACCCTAAGACTTGAACATATTCTTCTAAGAGATTATGTTTAAGAGCTGTTACGATATAGCTGACGGAGATTTTAAGAAAATAAGAAAAATTACATTCAGTCAAGTGCTACTACCTTACCAGTGGAAACTAGCAATGTATCTTCAGTCTTTGCCTCTTCACTAACAATTGGGAAAACGTTTTCCGACAAACGCTCTTGAACTTCCTTCCCCCTTCCCTCCCCCAGTCCCCCCCCTTGATTGTCCCTGAAGGTGATGGGTTAAATGACAAAGAACACAGGTTCAAATCCCAGTTACGGCATCGTCACCTCCGCCATGTACTCCTCTCCTCGCTTGAAACTAGAAACGCTGTTTCCTTCAGAGTTCCACCTGTGCTGGATATTTTCCTACACCAGTGCTTCTTGAAATGGGATCCCTGGGCTGGCAGCATCAGCCTCATCTGGGAACTTGTTAGAAATGCAAATTCTTAAGCCCCGTTCCCAGCTGTAGAGAATCAGAGACTCTGGGAGTGGACGTGGGCCTGGCTACGATCGATCTGTGTATCAGCAAGCTCTCCGGGTGATGCTGTTGAGCCCTGCAAACTAAGAGCCATTATCCTCATAACACAGACCACTTTGCTTCACAGTTATTTGTTGAAGAACTCTCAAAATGTCCCCAGAAAACTGTTTAGCTATTTAATATTTTGTTTCACATCTCCAGCCATATGTATTAGTTACTCAAGCAAAATGGTGTTTGCACTCCTCTGCCCTGTCAAGACTTAAAAGGACTCTGAATAATCTTTACACTGTCCAAAGTTAAAAGAATCACTCAAGTAAGTTGACATAAAAGGAGTGGTGACTCAGTCTCTAGTGAGGCCAGTTCAGCCCCCTCCCCCCTGTTCCCCAGGTACTTGGTCCAATCAAAGTTTAGGGCAAGAAAGACCAAATAGATCCAAGGATATTTAAAGGAGCAAATATTGCCCTTGGGTCATATGTATTGATCAGCATATGACCTTTAACCTCCTGCACAGAAATTTCCAATGAGACTCAATCTGCATTCAGAAATCAAATTTATGTGAATCACACCACAGAAACTTCTTAGTTGTCCCAATTTTCCCAGAAGTCATCCCTCCTCATCACTCAAAAAGCTCCCAGCATTCCTTTCTGGAAATTCACAGCCTGCTTTCTGTATGTTCTCTATGCCTGCATTCCGAAGGTGTCATTAGCATGTGTCTGGTGAAACCGAAGTTTTCACCCACAAAATCATTTAGTATAAAGTTTCCACTGAAGACAGAATTTTCAGAGGGGGAATCCCACTGTACTTTTTTGTTGTTGTTCTTTTATTTGACATGAGAACGGTTTTATTTAAATCATTGATCACTTGTGCAGTACTCAATATTAGGACTTTGAAATGATTTAGACAAAGTCTGTTTCCTTTTAACAGATTAAAAAACCGAATCCTAGTTGGCAGAAGCGAATGCTCGCATCACACAGCTAATGGGAGGTAGAATCCTAAAATCTGCTTCCAACTGCCACCTGTACCTGACAACGCCAGGCAAAGTGTTTATTTTTGTGTCGCACAAGTGTAAGGACCATATAATCTGCATTAACTTTATAACAATAAGTTAAAAGGTAGAAAAGGGTCCCATATTACAGAACTTTTTAAATTGACTATTTTACCATTTATATTAATACAATAAATGAAGAAAACTGACAGCAGAACAGGCCAGTGGTCAGCCAACACACAACACAGTGTGTTAACAAACATGGCCAAAGGATCGGTGTGTGTCATGCATTACCTTCCGTGTAACATATTTTTTGGAGGGGGGAAGGGAACATAAAGGTGGATTGATTCAAACTAGCCCTATTAAATATATCTATTAAGTTTATACTTCCTTCTGAAATTAATATTTGAGTGGAACATGTATGAATTATTCACATAACACCAGCTTTCTTCTGAAGTTTAAGAATCCAGCAGATGATGTTCACATTTAGGCAAATCCTAGGAGCAGTTGCACTGAACAATATCCACTCAATCAGTTATGAACTGCAAAATGATACTGGGTAAGTATTTCAAAGTATGAACTACAGATACGATATAAAAAAAAACGTATAGTAGAACAACTTTCTAACTTTAAAGTACAAATGGTTAAGTCACCAGTACCTACTTACACACAAATTAAACAACATCAGAATAAACACTCAACTTTTAGGAGAAGCAGTTTCAGTCCTGGTTTTACCACTAAATAGGAGAAAGATCTTACGTGGGTCCTTTCATTCAAGGATGATTTGAAAACCAATTCACAAAGTTAATATCTTGGATCCCAGCTAAGAAGACTCTTCAAGGGTCTTTCCTACTAACTTGAAGTTGGGGAACATACAATTTGAGAAATTAAATGATGCCGCCCCTCGTGCACACCCAGGTTACCCACAGTGAATCCGGATCACACTTCGGTTCCTAGTAGCCTCTTTGTCTTCGATCCGGCGCAAGGCCCAATCTGCCTTTCTTCTTTACACAAGGCGTTGTCTCAACGGCGTTGAAGAGGAATTCCCTTTCTTTGGAATCTTTAATGTAAGTGTCAGTGAGGAGACTGTACATTTCAGAATGTATGTTTTCCATGGCAATTTGGAAGCCATAGAAGTAACGGGCTTCCGTAATCTGAACTTCTTGGCTAAGCCGCTCCACCAAGTTTTCATTTACTATGCCATCACTTGCTGCAGAGAAAGCCAGAACACGTGAAGTGAAATATCTCTCCTCAGGCTTCAGGGCTTCCCAGTGCTGAATGTCCTTGGAAAGGTCCACCTCCTCAGCTGTCCAGAAGGAAGCCTCCGCTTTCCTATACACCTGCCAAACATCACGGTATTCCATAGGAAAGATGACAAAGCGGCAGGGGGTTTCTTTCAGAAGAGTGATTCATCCTCCACCCTGGGGGCAGATGGCTTAGGGTTCGGCTCGGCGGGCTCCTGGCAGATCCTCCTTGCGGTCCCGCTGAGCGACGGGGGAGTGTCCTCCCGGCCCGCCAGGCTGAGCCCCTTCATAGGCGAGAGCTGGAGGAGATGCTGCTGATGCAGGCCAGCGACAGTGGCGGGCGGGACGCCAGGTGGGGCTGCATGCAGGTCCTGGGCCCTCCGTCCTTAAGTGCAGAAGTTTAACTGTTGCCAAAATGGGGATCTGCGATAAAGATCCACCTGTGAGCAGCACAAGTGTTCTGTATTCATGAATCCCGGCTCCTGATTACACATGCCTGTTGTTTTGTAACTAATTGCATGAGGGTAGACAATCCATTTCCATGCCTTGTAAGAGAACACTCTCAAAGGGGTAGTTGAATATAGTAATAATGCCAACTGGAAATTCTTTTCAAGGCTTTTCATACTAATTAGACAAACTAACAAGGTAAGGCCTCATGTAAGTTATTTCCTTGCTAATGGGTTTCATAAAACATACACAGGTGGATAAAATGTAAATTTGAAGTGTTCTTCAATCCCTTTTGTACTGATTGTTATTTTCTGGGAAATGAACATATTGAGGATTTGGGGAAAGCACTTGGGAGTCAGAGACTCCCTCTGTGTGTTCTAATAAAAGGGTGTGTTTATTCAGAAGGAACAGACACACATCCATGGATACACACACACAAATGCATGCACACACATTGCCACTTCATCACAGCTTCTACTGCCACCCAACCCCTCATCTCCTTGCCTTGCAACACAAAAGCAAAACCAAGGAGCAATCTTGGTTTTTTTTTTTTGGAGGTCGGGGGCATTGGAGGTTTTCATGTTTGTATCTAGCTTCTTTGTCCAGCCGTTTGACAGCTTGCTGGCAAGCAGTGAAGCGCTCTTTATTCTCAGTATCACTTTGGCCAGTTCCTTTAAGACCAGCTTATTCTCAAGTAGAGAAGATAATGACACATACCATCTCCTCAAACCGCTGCCTTGCTTTTAGATGGATTCAGCTGTATCCTCCAAACCTTTATGGGATGTCAACCTCGCCCAGGCCCTGGGATCTCAAGGTACCCCCAGCCTAGCAGGAGAAGTGAGGGGCGTGGTTAATCCCAGAGGAAGGAGGTGAGGGAAACTCACAGAGGAAACAGGCTATGCTGGGTCTTGGAGAATATACAGCACAGTCACCAAAGGACAGGCGGAGCAGTGGGCGGGCGGGCAGGTGGTGAAGGGGGCAGAACTGAAAGGGCATCTTTAGGAGAAAGAGCTGGAGCAGGTGAAGTCTGAGATCTAGAAACGTGAGTGGTTCTCACTCTTACTGGCACATTGCACTTAACCTGGGGAGCTTTAAAGGAACCACTGGCTGCCACCGCCCCTCAGAGATTCTGATCTGATCTGATTCTGCTCTAGAGTGGAGCCTGGGTATTCAAATTTTTTAAAGCACTCCAGGGGCTTATAATACTCAGCCAACATTAAGAACCACTAGCCTTATGTCTCTGAATGTGTGCTTTAGAGGGCATTTTCAGAAAGCATCCGTAAGAGGATGAAAGCTCCACCAAACTGGTTGTGATGATACAAGAGCCATGTGGACCCATGTGGGAATTGAGTTATTTCCTATTCCTTAACAGTGTCTGAGCAAAAAATACACCGTATTCCAGTGTTCCTCAGAGTGTGTTTCTGAACCCCTTGTGCATCAGAAAGATGTCTCGATTGCTAAAAATTTGATCCTCTGATCTCACTCAGCTGCTCTTAAGCAGAATGTAGGGTGAGGAAATTGGCAATTTGAATGAATTTCCCAGGCAAAGCTTTTGCACACAGAAGTTGGACCTGCCTCCCCATCAGGCCATCCGAGTTGGACCAGGGTTCGTAGGCAGCCAGGGTGCCGTAGTATTTAAGTTCTTCTCTGACTTCTCCGTGCTCTACACTTCAGAGCACAAGGGCAGGGAAAAGCAGAGCTCTGGGTGTAGTTCAGAAAAAAAGAAAAAAGCATCAGAATTTCTTTTAAACCAAGGCTAACGAAAGGCAGAAGCAGGTTCAAAACAGTTGTTCCTTTTCTTTCTGGTTCCTATGCTATACGGCAAGACTGGATTGTGGAATCATTATCAGATACTGTCATTGTATAGCCCACATCTGGGAACCTAAGTCATCTTTAAAATCAATATCTTGGGGCTTCCCTGGTGGCGCAGTGCTTGAGAGTCCGCCTGCCGATGCAGGAGACGCGGGGTCGGGCCCCGGTTCGGGGAGATCCCACATGCCGCGGAGCGGCTGGGCCCGTGAGCCATGGCCACTGAGCCTGCGCGTCCGGAGCCTGTGCTCCGCAAATGGGAGAGGCCACAACAGGGAGAGGCCCGCATAACGCAAGAAAAAAAAAAAAAAATCAATATCTTGGGGCTTCCCTGGTGGCGCAGTGCTTGAGAGTCCGCCTGCCGATGCAGGAGACGCGGGGTCGGGCCCCGGTTCGGGGAGATCCCACATGCCGCGGAGCGGCTGGGCCCGTGAGCCATGGCCACTGAGCCTGCGCGTCCGGAGCCTGTGCTCCGCAAATGGGAGAGGCCACAACAGGGAGAGGCCCGCATAACGCAAGAAAAAAAAAAAAAAATCAATATCTTGGGGCTTCCCTGGTGGCGCAGTGCTTGAGAGTCCGCCTGCCGATGCAGGAGACGCGGGGTCGGGCCCCGGTTCGGGGAGATCCCACATGCCGCGGAGCGGCTGGGCCCGTGAGCCATGGCCACTGAGCCTGCGCGTCCGGAGCCTGTGCTCCGCAAATGGGAGAGGCCACAACAGGGAGAGGCCCGCATAACGCAAGAAAAAAAAAAAAAAAAAAAAAAAAATCAATATCTTGATAAGTGTAGATGGAAGATGATCCTGCTTATGGCTCTCACATGCTTCAGATGTCCATTTCATGTTCATTTCGTGAATGGATCATAAAATCAACAGATGATCTACTTCTTGTACCTGCTCTAGACTCTAATCACCACAGACAGCACCTATGTTCTCGTTAGCATTATCTCTCCAAGATCCAGCACAATTCTTGGCCCAGGCTAGGTCACTTAATGCATATTTGTTGAATAACTGAATGAACGAATGGAAATTATCCGCAGCAAATTAATTTCCAAATTAGTTTTCACTGGAATCCCATATATAAATCTCCCCCTCTCCCAGGGTCTTACAGGATTTTTTTTTTACAGAGTAAATAAATAATATAGGTGCTTAGTGATTTTTATTTATACATGCATTTTACATACACACACACACACACACACACACTTCATCCCTTTACAAATAAAAGCCCTTCTTTTCAAACCATCCTTCCTTAACTGCTTACCTGAAAATGTGTTTTAGTTTCTGAAGTTTGAATGATTGGATTCAGATTTAACGTTTTTGGGGTGACTGCTTTTGATCAGGTACTGCCCAAGGTGGTTTCTCTGATGATGTCTATCATCTCATGCTTTTTTTTCACAATTTTAGAGGCAGACGGTTCCCCTGCTTGACAGATGAGAAAAATCAGGTTGCTTCCCCACCCCCATACGTATCAGTGAATGACCAACACAGGCAGTATTTGAACCCAGGTCTTTTTTGTCATTCTGCCCCAGTGCTCTTCCCACCTGCCCCCAGCTGCCTTCCTACAGTAAACCAAGCTCAGAAGCAGAGAAAACTTCTCCAAAGCACGTTTCCCAAAAGGTGCGCTTTAGCGACCAGGTTTGTACATTACCTTGCTGACCTGACAGTGGCTTGGCATGATAAAGTAGCACATGAAAGGGTGAGAGCAGGGCCACCAAGCAGGAGGACAGGACCGTTAAGCGTGGTGTCTGCTGAGTACCTTACGCGCCCCACCCTGGACCCCATCCCCGACAGTCTTCAGGATGTGGTGAGCATTGGCTCCCTCTGGAATAAACTCATTCATCCTCAGGGACTGTTTGGCAATAAAGTAACAGACAACCCTGCAGCCCTGATTCTCCTCTCTCTGCCCTCCCCCCCACCCAGATCCCTCTACATCTGACAGGCAAGAAGAACAAAGACGTGTGTGGGTCACAGATGAGCCAAGTGTCAGAGGAGCTGGCTTGTCTGAGAGAATTGTTACGGAGAGGAAAGGAGAGATGTACCTGGCCGCTCTTCTTGGCACCCCTGTTCCTCCCGCCCGGCTCCCCCGCTGCCCACACCCCTGCTCTTCTTCTAGCTTCAAAGAGGGAGGTTTCCACAAAGAGCCTAAGGGAGGTTGTCGAACAAGCCAGGGGCTTAAGGACCGACTGTCACCTTTGCTCAGCGTGTCTCAGGTCCCCATGGCCCAGCCCAGCTGGTCTTTTTTCTTTCCTTGGAGAGGAAAGCTGTCAGCTGACACTAGAAGGTATTTGTTCTCATTAGCTGGGCCTGCCAGGGTGTGATTATTCGCAACCCGATTGCTAAGGGCAGGATGCTATGATGAGGGCAGGGGCCCATTCCAGGGATCATCTTGTGAACCTATTAGAGGTTGCAGGCACAAGCTCCAAACAGTTGTTCTGTTGATGCATCGGGGAACCTGAGCTGTTAAAAGTAGTAACAAAACCCAGGAAACTATCTTTAGAAACAGTACCAAGGAAAGCATGTGTATCACATGCCTGCTTTTCTGCAAGGAGCCTGTGAGCCCTTCTGGGTAATAGAACCCCATGTCAGTACGTAAAGAAACAATGCATTCGTATATCTTTGTTCAGTTTTTAGGTAGAGCAAACAATTGTCCAAAGTACGTGCCAAAAGGAACTGTATCAGAGATAGAGTCTATAAGCCTATAGGGCAAACATATTGGATTGCAAAGATATAGCATATTTACTCCTACAGGCTCTTACAGATAAGGTATTCGTTTATGACTCCTGCTAAATCATGTAGAGAGCTATTTTATGCGACCACTGTGCCACAGACTGGTTTAAGTGAGGGACCAGTTCGGAGGAAGAAAAGAAAATATTGATATTAGGCAGTTTTATGAGGATGTAAATCAAATCTAAAGTTTGCTATCCAAAAGAATTAAATTATTTATGGTATAAATTAAGTTTGGTACATTGTTCCTGATTTAAGCAGCATGAATAGTTCAATTCTTCTGTTTTTTTTTTTAATTTGCAAGAATAAAATAGATGGTATATAGTTTGACTTTAAATTCACAGTTACAAATTGAAATGAACATTTAAAAACTGAAAGATTTTCAAGATTATGCTATTGGTCAATTTGTGTCGGCCAAATAACATTTATCACCATTGTGATCATGTATAAATAAAGTAATAAAGGAAAAAGTAATGGCACCAGTTACGAAAAATACGATTTATTTTGGACTATGATAGTTCTTAGATATGCTTCTTTAACTTGGGCTGGACTAAAAAGCAAAATACCTAAGAATACTTTTTCTTCAAAACTGTAGTTAGTTTCAATGAAAGGCCTTTCTTTTTTACTTAATGTCAACAATATAAATTTGAAAAGGATTCTGATAGGGGAAAAAATCCTTCTTGTGCATACAGTTCAATGAACCAATTATAGGTAATCTGATTCTAGTCATTTACTGCTTGTGGTGTAAATGTCTGCTAACCACAAGTTGATTGCAGCCTGTATTTTAATTTTCAGTGAGGCTTACTGGTGGCTCACTGTCATTAAGGATATGCTATTTTGTCAATATTGAGTTAAGAAACAATTAAGCCCCATGAAAACATTTTTACCATAATCTGTTCCCCTATACTAGACAGAGAAATGAGCACACACAGTTTAGCATCATCAAAAATACATTTGTTATCAAGAGAAAGAGAAGGTAAAAGTGTGGTCCTCAGCCTTGGGTTGAATGTGAGAATTACCGATATGATTACATGATTACACGATTATCACACTTATAATTGTGTTCTTGCCAGCCTCCTACCAGTTATGTTCTCTTTGAAATGAAAGAACACATCCCAGTCATAGATACTCTGCAAATTTATATTGAATAAATGAATGAACAGAAATACCTTATATTTAAGATATTTAAATATCTGACTCGGTCTTTAATGCTGTCAGTTTCAGTTATCACACTAAATGTTTATAGTTTATGTATGTATCGCACTAAATGTTTATAGTTTCTGTATGTATTGACTAAAAAATTCCACATAATTCACCTATCTACCATAATTTTATCAATATTAGCCATATGGGTACATAATTTCAAGGTTGTGGTGAAGTTTAGTGACTCTTTGTGAAGTGTTTTTGAAACCTGCAGGTGAAAAAGAAATCTTAGTGTAAATACATGTAGAAATGATGAATGGTTATCTGGAGAAAATGCCAGATTCTTGAAATATCACGGACATGTTATTGGTTTTTCACATGGCCATTAACTGGAATTGTGTCGCATGCCCACTCCTAAGCCAGTCGCTGAAAGGGACTGGAATAACCAACACTGGCTTAGATTAATCAAGATTCACCTCCTTGGGCTCAGAGGGGCCCAGCTTCTCCTGTTGTCACAAGCTGCCTGATACCTGAAGAAAATTAGAGTTCTAGCAATATATTAGTGACAGTTATATTTGGTTGTATATTAGAAGAAACTCAACATAACAGTGCCTATTTTATTTCTGTCTCATATACCAGTTCAGAGATAGACAATGCAGCTCCATGCATCATCAGGACCAGGCTCATCCTATTTTTCTGCCCCAAAATACTTAATATGTGACTTCCATTGTCAAGGTGGCTGCTGAAGCTCCAGCCATCACTTTCATATCCCAGCTAGGAAAAGAAAGAAGGATGAGCCCCCTTTTTATAAGAAACTGCCTATAAGTCCAAGAAAATAGACTGCTAATAACTCATTGGCCAGAAGTTAGTCACACAGTGACAGGGGAGGCAGGGAAATGTATTTGGATGTGTCCAGCCAAAAAATCAGTGTTTGTGACTTAGGAGGAAGGGGCAAATGGGGGATAGGGTAAACAACTATCAGACTGTATCACAGGTAACAATGACAAGAGGATGGCGTAAAAGAAGATGTGGAGTAGGAAAGCAGAGCGTATAGGAAAGAATGAGTTGCCCCTATTCTCCACGATTCCACCTACCCCTATTGCAAGTAATTTTAAGCAGTGAAATAGTCACACAGCAAAAGAATAGGAAGGAGAGGCAAAGGACATTGTAAATCAGCAGTGTAGAAACTGTATACAGATAATTAGGATCGTGTTTTACACTATCATTTTTTAGCCTTCTTAAAGTACTTTACATATGAAAGGATATTACTTTTCCAAATATGGAAATGTGAGAGTCAAGGTATGAATGATCTTTCCAGCCTAACTATCTTAATTAGCAACAAGGTCACCTTTGGAAAAAGCGAAGTATTACCTAGAAGGAAAGGCTTATTATGAAAAGAATCAGGTCCTCTGGAGCTAGAGGAAAGAGGAAAATAAGGAGCTAATTAGCTAGAGTAAGCTGTGGGAAACTTATTGATATATCAGAGTCCATGCATATAAAGTCTCATTATTATAAACGGCAACTCTTTTCTTTATTTTTTAAAGGTAGCCAACCAAGTTGTGCAAGCTCTGCTCACTCAAAAGGTAGGTCACTTTCTGGCTTTATTATTTTCAAAGTACTTATGTGAATGGATTGGAACTCACATTGTCAAACTAACAGAAACTATGATTGATAGCTGCAATACTTTTCTATTTATTCACTTAGGTTAAAATTGTGTGCGTTTTAGATGGCATATACAGTAACATCAATGACCAATAGATTCATAAAATTTAAACTCTTGGGAAAGTAATAGAAAGCCTTTTGAAGATGAAAGATTTCCATGGGCCCACCCAGATGAGTAGCAAACCTATCATTTTTATTTAGTAAATGCAAACATTAAATAAGTTGATGGATTCCTCTGACTCCTATAAAATGAATAGCCTGTGATGGGCCGCATTAACAGAGGCCTAAAATTCAGCAAGAGATCTTTGAGGTTAGGAAGTTTGTTTAACTTCTCTGGACCTTAATTCCTCTTCTGTAAAATAGGGATAACAATGTCTACTTCCCAGAATTGCTGTGGTCGTCCTATAAAACGGAACATGTAGAGTTGTTCCCCCAGGAACACGTTTGTGGTAAAGATAAAACAAATGGTGGTATTATATACTTGAAAGTTGCTGAGAGTAGATCTTAAGCCTTATTATCACAAAATATAAAAAGAGAATTAACTATGTGAGGTGAGGATGTGTTAATAATTTTGATCTTGGTAATCATTCTACCATGTAATGTATATCAAATTATCATGTTTTACACTTTAAATATATACAATTATATTTATCAGTTTCTCCTCATAAAGTTAGGAAAGACAACAAATGGTGATTTCTCAGCCTGAAATTTCTATACCTTCTCCTTTGTCATCTTCTTATTCTGCCTTCAGATCATGTTATTGGGGCAGAGTGGGTAAATGCAGGTAGTTGCCCAAATTTGGCAGGTTTGGTGAATTTTACTGAACCTTTTGCATCTCCTTCCATGATGTGTCTGAGAGGCTAAATTCTGATTCCTTCAAATTTTTTTATTCTGATTTACCTCTCTGTGAGATAGATTTCCTCTTTAAAAGAAAATCTTAGATCATGTGGCATGTTCAGGAGGATGTGGCTAAGGAGAGCAAAATCATTTATGACATTTTGATTTTTTTTAATTGAAAACAATTTTATTAGGGGTTTGCTACTTCTCATAAAGGTACTTAAATAAATATTATTTTAAATGTATACTGTAGAGGCATTAGAATAATATTTTTGCTAGATTCTCTCCCCCAACTACTTCTGTCAAAATATCATGCTTGCTGCTACAAATGATTTTAACTGGTTCAGATTTTACATTAACATTACATAAATAGAGATTTGAGCACATTTATTAGGTTAGAATTAGGTTCCATTGTGAGTAACAGAGATCCAAAATAATGGTGGCTTAAATCAGATAAAATAAAATAAAATCAGTTATTTATTTCTCAGATCTAAATATACAGGTGGACAGTACATGACTGGTATGATGACTCTACTCCATAAAGTTGATAGGGTTCCTGGCATCCAGGCTTCCATCTTATTATGCTGCAGGATGTGGCCTTCATTTCCAGGGTTACCTCAGTGTCCAAAATGGCTGATCTAGCTCCAGTGATCACATCCACATTTCAGCCATCAGGAAGAAATGAAAGCCAAAGAAAATGAAGAGGCTAAAAGACACACACCAGCTGTCTTTTAAGAGAAACTTCCAAAAGTTTTCACACCTCCCTACTTATATCTCCAAGAACAGAACTTAATCACACATCCACACCTAAGGAAGCTGACAGTGGAGTCTTTATTCTGGGTATGTGCCCAGCTGAAAATTGATTGTCACCTTATTGTAGAAGAAGGGTCGAAACAGATGTTGAAGGGCAACCCATGATTTCTGTCACAATGTATTTGAATGCCTTTTCTTTTTCAAAGGCTTTAATTTCTCAACTGCTTTCCTCCTGTTAGAAACTCGACACTCATTTCATTACAAACCTAAGGAATGAAGGGGCACTGTTGCAGCTCTGTGTGTAACTGTTGAAAGACTTCTCATGCCTGTCTTTTTTAATGGTGCCTCAGAAAAGAGACAAGAAAGCTGTCTGGTACAATATAAAGGAAAATGGGACCTTTCAGGTCAGCCACAGAAAATAGTAACTAGTAAACAGATAAATCTGCCTTGGTACGGTCAAGCAGTAAAGACACAAAAAGATATGCTACTGTGAGATAGCATACCTCAGGGATACTGTGAAGCAGGCAAAGATGCCTGGGCTTGGGCTTCCCTGGTGGCGCAGTGGTTGCGAGTCCGCCTGCTGACACAGGGGACACGGGTTCGTGCCCCGGTCCGGGAAGATCCCATATGCCACGGAGCTGCTAGGCCCGTGACCCATGGCTGCTGAGCCTGCGCGTCCGGCGCCTGTGCTGCGCCAAAAAAAAAAAAAAAAAGATGTCTGGGCTTTCAGAGATTCCAAAAGAATCATGTTCTGCAGAAACATGCACTTCCCAGTTTTTCTAGAGACTGTAGAATTGCTACAAAAAGACAAAAATTTCTTTTTAATTAAGAGCACAGTATAGGAAATAAAATGTACTCCAAAAGCAGGTGAGAAACCTAATTCTAAAGAGGGATGTAGCTGGCACAGAGTAAAAAACAGAAATCTTGAGTGATTTATCCAGGTCTCACACACACACATAAAATCCTTGAGGTAAAATTATAGTCATAACCATACAGTTTTGGACTGTATCATTTATTATGACACAACGGCAAATCCGCCATGACTTCGTATCCTCCTCCCTGGGCAACCAAAAAGGTGTTTTTCTGGCATACCAGGAATTGGCTCCGATAAGCATCTTGAAGTTACAGAGTGTATTTCCTTTCCAAATACTGGTAGAAAAAAAAAATTATTTCCATAAATTTAGCAGCTTCTGTTAAATGTACATATCATGTCCTAGTCAAGTAATTCAATTTATCTCAAAAATCTGCGAGTTCTCTTAAGAGAGCTGACTGTCCCTCCTTTAGATCAATAACGCCAAAATGACAATATTAAACCCAGCTCACTTCCACTTATGCCTCCAAATCATAGGTCCAAGTCTATAAGTGCAAGTGAAATCAGTAACCTGAGCTAAACTCATATTTTTGTCTGAAATATATTTTATCTTCATTAAGTCAGTTACACTCACTGAAAATGTTACTCTCCTAGGTTTTGGTTTTTTTTTTTGCCACTAACACCAAACTTGGAAGAAAAGCATTTTTCCCTGGAGTTATTTTCCAGCATATCAACAACCTCAGCCTTACCTTCATGTCCTTTAGAATCGCTAAATATTCATGGTGTTTTTTAATTTGCCAACGTGGATTAAGGCCTTTGTATGGTAGAATCTAGCAATACAGCCAACCACATAGCAGCAGAACACAGTTTTGTAGCTTGAAGCTAAAAGAACTCCCAACTCCTACATATTTCCCTTGTAGGAGGTGTGGTCAGGCCATCTGGGTCCACTTGTGTAGCAATGGTGTGGGTAGGATCTGGTTTCCTTGAAGAGAGTCTGTTTATATTTACTTAGCACTACCAAGGAGTCAGACCCCATGTCCAGCATTTTAAATGCACTGAATTGTTTTGTTTTCACTGCCATCCTGTGAGGTAGGGCTACGAAAATAAATTTCCCATAGTTCCAGTTGCTAGAAGCCTGTATGTTAACCTAGGGTTACTGCACTCCACTCCATGCCCTTACCCTTTGTACCATTCGGTACAAATTTGGACTGTATCATTTGTTATGACACAAAGGCAAATCTGCCATGACTTCATATCCTCCTCCCTGGGCAACCAAAAAGGTATTTTTCTGGCATACCAGAAGAGATGCTATAAAAATCAACAGATGGGTTGAAACCCAATGATTAGTTACATACGATTGCAGGAAATAAAACAAAAGGGCAAGGAAGCCAGTAGATTTCTTAAAACTTCTGGAAGCATCGCCAGTCCTCGCTAGCAAGGACGTCCAGGATCTGACATGCATGGAGTCAAAAGTGACTCTAAATTTGGAGTTTTCTCCAAATCAAGCTTTCTAAGAATCAGTCTTATTTTGGACCCCAGAATTTCCCAACTGCCAGGGACCTTAGTGAACATTTAACCCTGAGCTTGTCAACTAGCTTTGGTAATAGGCTCATTTCACTGTAATGACATAAACTGTTTAGCCATCACCCAGATTAAGAATGTTTTCATCTGAATGCCTTTTGGATGAAGGCTTGCAGTATTCAGTTTGCCACGAGACTCACCACTTCCTATTGATTAGAACTGGCCTGATTCAGCGATACAATTATGTTACCTGTCTTGCCTTTTTAAGTATTTGATGTTGAGGTCCTTGGTTGGTCTGAGATGTGACCAGCCTTTTCCAGTAATCCTTTTCTTTTTACAGAAGTATCAGCATTCTTAGAAGAGATAGGGATATATCAGTGACAGACACTGAGAAGGGTTGTGACTGGGAGAGGCTGGTGGATGTGGTGTCCAGTAAGCCTAAGGGAAGGATTCAGGTGGCCCTTGACAAGCCATCTCATGAAGCAGCTGAGGCATGCCTTGTCTTGAAAGCCTGGTTTTGTGCAGAAGCTACATTTACAGGTGAGGAAACAGAGGCGTAACCAGAATAAGTTACTTCCTCAAGGTCATGTGGGTAATGAGGACCAGAGCCCAGACCTCCTAACTGCCAATCCAGTGTGTCCCCATGATACACACTGCCTCTGAAATAGGAATACCAGTATAATATCATTGTACATGATAAAATCAGATTTCAATAGTTTTCAACAGTACTCCGGTGGTAATATCAGTATATAGCGAGCTTCTAATCAACCAGCATTTCCCTAAATTGCCTTTAACTTGGAGCTGGCAGTGGTTTTGCTCTAAATGCATAAAGTAACCATACTCCATAGCTACTACACAGCAGTGAAGCCCCAAACACAGGTGAAACTTGTCAGGAGTACAACGTGTGGATCCTCCAGGGAAGTTATGGTTTGGGATCATTAAGATACACAGGGCCATTTTAGACCAGTATCATCACATTGCTCAGTGTATTTTTCCCCGGCATCCAGCTGTAATGCCTTACTTTATTTCAATTGAGAGTGGCACACAGATTGCGAAAACAGGTTGGGCTATTTCCTTGAACCCAAAGACCACTATACTTGCTTACATGAGATGAAATGTAGTCAACTCTTTGGCATTTTTTCTTCCTGATAACATCATACAACACATCCCCTTTTTTCTTTCAAAAGACACAACCTTATATTTTCAGTGGGGGCCTCCCCTTGAGGCCTGAGACATACTAGGGAGCAGAGAAAAAAAAAGTTGTGGATGAGGGCAGATGGTCCAGCCCCTGTTGGGAGCCATGATCTCAGAGGCTGGCCTCTGAACAGGAGAGTTCTTTAGTTTCTAATGCCTTACCTGGGGGGCATAGTCTAGTTCTCCCCTCTATAATCGACAGCATTAGAATATTGGCTCTTGCACCCAGCCTCAAAATGTCATATGGGCCTTTATGTTAGTGGGTTCTCATTGTGAGCCCAGGGGAAGCACAGACAGCCTGCTGACACTCTGCCTAGTAGTCAAGGAAACTGTGGTTTTTCTCTCTCTCTTTCCATCTATCCAGTCTGGCTGTGTTTATGTGTGTGCACATGGGCACACACACATGGCTTTGATTACAGTTTCTTGGGATGACAGCTGTCTGGCATCGCTTACCATCCACAGCTTGAGTGAAGAAAACAAGAATGTTAAAACAACACAGAATATTCTTTTATATCTACAAATTTTCTGTCCAGCTCAATTCTGTTTGTCAGTGATTGTAAGAGCAGCGTCACATTCCTAAAGCCCTCCATTCCCCCCTCTGCTCTGTGCTGATCGAGATGAGCCACGAGTGATGAATGGTTCTCAAGGTCGATAAAGTGTGTTCCTGCTAATGAACTTTTACTGCCTTAAGTAACAGTAATGGCCATGGAAATTTGGGCACTGGTACAAAAACTTGCTTTAGAATATATTGATTTTTTTTCTTTCTTTTTTTTTTTTCTTTTTACCCATCTGAAGAAATCTTTTCAAGTTATTCTCAGTTTTGCTACTAAAAACTGTTGCTGGTATTCCTTACGAGTCTCCTTTCTCCTTGCAAATCCAAACTCATATGCTTCTGTTTCCATCCCCCCCCACCCCGCACAAGTGAGAATGATTGTGTTTTCCCACCCAATAGGTACTATTAATATTTATTTACCTCACAGTCAAGTTTTATTAATTGCTTAATTAGCAGTAGTGAAAACAATTAACGTTTGGGAGCAGGGAGTATTATATACACGCTAAGAACAAAAATTAGCATTAGCAAGACACAGAGGTTGAATTCTAAATAAAGACAGCAAATTTAGCCTTTTAATTTGAGCAGTGCCTAGGCCCCCAAAACAGCCTCTGCTAAATGGCATGCATGCTCAGGTGTGCACACACCCCCTGTCCCTGCTTTTACAGCTGCTGCCCTCCTACAGCTTGAACCATGGTTGCCTCATCTGGACATGGCATTCCTTTGCTCTGCTCTGCATTTGTAGGCAGCAATCAGTTGAAAACATCCTACGCATAAGCTTCCTTATTTAGCTAAAAAGGTGAGGTGAGTGTAAGCTGTGCACTGAGCTATAGCTTGGCCTGTCTCTTTGCCTCCTGTAAATAGAATGAATAAGCCTGGAAATGATGATGCATCTCAGGTAAAGCCTCGGAAGCTAGACCTCTCTCTAGCTGTACACTTAGGTTGCCCCAAGGTTATGTATGAAACAGGCGCACTCACCGTTGTGACTGCTGTTTAGGTCCTGGGGAGCAGAGCTGTGGACTGGCACCCTGTCTTGCTTGCAGAGCCTTAAGTGAGGCCTGTAGCTGCCCCACCTCAGAATACATAGGTAGACACACTAGCAGTGTTGAGAAACTTAAAACTCTCTTTATCACACCATCACTAGAGAACAGAACTCATCATCATTAACCCCTTTAACAAAATCATCACACAATTTTACCAAGCTCCTACTACTCTGTGGGGTGCTGTGCTAGGTGGTGAAGGAAAAATGTCAGAACAATATGCTTGTGCTGGCGTTTCTGTGAGTATCTTCTCGTGCCTTTGGAGGAACGTGTCATCTAATTGACAAGATAAGTCCAGAGCATGAAAGCAAATCAACACAAAGCAGTATCTCACGTTAGCTAAATGTCGTAGAAGAGGCATTAAGGGCTTACTGGAGTTCAGGAAAGGGAGCAGATAAAAGTGGACGATGCCAGATAAAGGCGTTGGGGAGGAAACAGAATTTGAACTGGATGTCAACCGAAGAGCCAAACTTGGACCGGAAGAAGGAGGTGGATGAGAAGCAAAAGGGAGGTCGGGGAGGGGGAAGGAGGCAGAATGCCTGGTGCTTTCGAGAACAGGCAGACCCTTGTTAAAGAACAGGGTAAGAGCATGGTAAGAGCAGAAACCTTTTTTTTTTTTTTTTTTCAAATCAGGAAATAGTGTAAGGTAAAGTTTGAAATGTAAGAAAGGGTCAGCTTTTGAAGAACCTTGCCTTGGGGCTTTATTCTACCTGGTGTTCCTTGAACCCCACCAAAGAGGGTGTAGACATGTCAGTATAAGTACTGTCTTTATCACAAGTTAACGTGGAAGGCAGCTCCTGGGTGGGATTCTAGAGCATCCTAAAGCTCCCGCGTATCAGCACCCCTCATGAAAGCTGGGGAAGAGCTCTCCTTGGTGTTTGAACTATTCAAAAGAGCTGCTCTAAGGGGATGCCCCAACACTAAGACCAGAACACCCCCAAAGATATGGAAATCCACTAGTTCAGAGGATGGGCAAGTTTCAAGTGGCCTTATAAGCCTTCACTTCACAGTTGCTTCACTCCGTCTAAATGCATCACTGACTCAGTTAGCAGCCGCATTGAGAATTTCAACTCGTTTCTACAAACGACAGAGGAAGCTTCCGTCAAAAGTGATAGTTTCCGTACGGTATTTGTTTTTCTCTTTCTGACTTACTTCACTCTGTATGAGAGACTCGGACAAAAAAGGTCATGAAGAATCTAGGGGTAAGATGGGAATAAAGACACAGACCTTACTAGAGAATGACTTGAGGATATGGGGAGGGGGAAGGGTAGGCTGTGACAAAGTGAGAGAGTGTCATGGACATATATACACTACCAAACATAAAATAGATAGCTAGTGGGAAGCAGCCACACAGCACAGGGAGATCAACTCAGTGTTTGTGACCTCCTGGAGGGGTGGGATAGAGAAGGTGGGAGGGAGACGCAAGAGGGAAGAGATATGGGAACATATGTATATGTATAACTGATTCACTTTGTTATAAAGCAGAAACTAACACACCATTGTAAAGCAATTATACTCCAATAAAGATGTTAAAAAAAAAAAGATAGTTTCTTCAGTTGATCAAATCTCTGTTCACTGTAAAAACATTGTCCTGTGGTTTGTGCTTTATGATTGCTTTTATGAAGACAGTGAAAAAGCCAGATATATAGGTGGAAACTTAAATTGACTTTGTATTGCTGAGATTCACCATCTTCAAAAATAGCATGCTAGATTAATGCATTTCTGATTTCAAGGTGCTTTTTTTTTTTTCAAGTAGGTCTTCCCTGAACATAATAATTCTATCAGACAGTGGGCAGTGGAAGAAAACATTGTGTGTGATCTATTTCTGGGGGGCTTGAAGGCTTAAAATACTCTTTTTTACTAATGTGCCTGAAAGATCAGATGAAATATAGTGATAATATGCAAAAGTGTCTTAATGGTAATAGACTTTTTTTTCTTTCAATGTGTTTGTTGCAGGATCTAAGGGAGGAATGTGTAAAGTTGAAAACGAGAGTGTTTGATTTGGAACAACAGAATCGAACGCTAAGCATCCTTTTCCAACAGCGAGTCAGACCAACTTCTGATCTGCTCCTCCAGGTATGTGTTTCTGTGCAAAACAGTCTTTGCTACTGAAATGCTATTGACAGGAAGTGAGCTAAGTTCAAAAGGTACCACTATCTCCATGGGCAAGACATATTGCATCAGAACCTCCATTCTCTCCCCTCTCAAGGGATGTCATTAAAATTGAATGTCTCTTAAATCTCTGACTCTTTAAACCTAATTTTCATAAAGTAATGCATCAACAAAAAATAAACAGGTAAAAGGAAACAATCAGAGGTATCAAGTGAGACCGGGGAATGGAGTCAGCAAATAATCGATTGCTTTGGGGACAAGTATTAGTAGTCTTGCATTCCATGATAAGCAAGGCAGAGTTTTATGTGATGCCGATGTACATTTCTTTATTTCAGACTCTCTGTAAGCAAAACTACAGCTGGGGTTGTGCTTTCATCTCTCTCTCGCTATGCAGCCTGCCTCCTCACAACCTAATACACTCCGCCTCAGTCTTTTACAGGTTCTCTTTGTCTAAGCGTTCTCACCAAACTCTTAGAGTTGCCTTCATAACAGGGAAAGTTGTGGAAAGCCAAACCATTTGAATCATTTTGAAGCTGCCCCCGAGAAAGCACTAGAAAATATATCTGACTGCAGGGAGACACGTGGATTGGCAAAGGGGTCTAGAAGGCTGATCTTTGCTGTTTCCTGTTTTTTTAAATGCTATTAATGTTCATATTTGCTCAAACAAGCTCCAAGTTTGTAAAGGATAACCCCCAGCTGCCTGGTCTGATTGACTAAAGGAAAGGGGAAAGACAGAGATACCCTCTAGACTAGCCTGTCACCACTGTAGCCGCTAGCCATGTGGTGCTATTGAAATTAAACATTAATTTAAATTAAGTTTCTATGTCAAACTAGTCAGATTTCAAGTGTTGAAAAGCCACACATGGCCGGCAGCTACCATATTAGACAGTGTTTGTACAGAACATTTCCATCATGGTAGAAAGTTCAGCACTTTTCCAGATGGTTGAGACAGTGTTGCTAATTTACCCTCTGAACTTTGGCACAAACATCTTTCCCTGACTTCTCAGGGAAATAATGAGAAATTGCAGTTCATTTCAGAGAAAGAAAGATTTTTGGTAAAACCGCACATCAAAATGTAATCCCCCCCTCTCCGCCCCCGATGAAGAGAAAAGAGCTCTCTGAATTGTAAAACAGATCTCATCTCTTAAATTAATTTTCTCTCTGCTTTATCTATTAGCGCATAATTCATAATTTATGACTCATAAATTGTGTGGGAAAAAAATCATCTATCTCTATTCTGTTTCCTGATCCTGCCCACGATAAATGTTGGTCAGAGAGAATCTTGCATCTGTTAAAAGTTGTATCTCATTTGCTCTCTTATAATCAAGATCCACTATTGTAATTGCTTTTGACAGCTATTGCATGTTCATGAATTTTTCCATTTTACGTGTGTTAACTTGAGGCTTTTCTGGAACAATTTTTAAGCACCTACAGTCCCTGTTTGTGAATCATGGTGGTTCATTTCCACAGTAAACACATGTGCCATAGATATTTAAGCTTCTTCTTGGCTGACACAAATTTCTTAAATACGTATCCAACTGGCAGGGGATGGTGTTTGTGCTAACAATAGAACTCAGTGTTTACTCCTTGGGTGTCTTCAGCCAACACACTGTTTCTCCCCAAATAGACCTCACTTCCAGGAGCCATTCTAATTTAAATGCAATTTGTAAAAGATGGGCTGATAGTAGTTCTGTGACATAGAATAATAGCAAGGATGATGCCTGCTCTCTAACATCTAAGGGCTCACAGTCATAGACAAAGTTGCTGGGTTTTCAGGTGGTCTGTTCATTATATGACCTGTGATTTTTTTATTTTCTGGTGGCACAAATACATATCATGGAGCACCGGCTAAAGTAAAAGCAGTTTGAGCTTGCTTTGCACCTGTGGAAGCTCTGTAATTATTTGTTGAATGGAATAATGAATAAATGACCCAGATTCATTCTGCAAGTTGGGGAGTTATTTTACATACACCTAAGAGAGGTTTATACCCCTACCTCTTCTTCTGAATGTTTCCTGTCTTGTGTGGAGGCTTTGGAACTATGCAGTCATGCTGGTCCAGCCCAGTTTGTTTGAGGGTGTGGCTGGTGAGCACAGCAAACCCACCAGTGTGCCTGGTCCCGAGTATGAGAGATGTTAACAGCTTCTGCCCATGGATTGGAGATTCAGTACAGAAGATTTCTAAGTAGGTTTCTGTGTATCTTAAAAAGCTGCATTAGTTGTCATCTGCTGAATACGGCCTAATGATTCTCTACAATCTAAGTAGCCACCTGAAGAGAAATACAGAAAGAAGATTGTTGAACACATTGTGATGTTAGTAGATACACTGTAAGTTGTAGAAAAGAAAATAATTTATAGGAAATAGCTAATTATTTGTCCCTCAAAAACAGAGAATAAGAGGTTACATGGATATTCTTTAGCAAATTCTCATATAAGAGGAACAAAAAGGGATAGTTCTAAGGATTCGTTGACAGATTCTGGGAAACTTACAAAGGGAACCAGTCCATGATGGGAAAGAAAAGAAGTCTAACCTGAAATTTAAAATCTTAAGAATGGCCATAAACTTCTCTGTTGATTCCAGTTTCCAGAAAAGCATCTCTAGGACTATGGGTGGAAACAAATCAGATTAATAAGGGCCTCCATATTAAAATCAATAATTTGAGCTAAATTCTAATGGATTAAGAAACCAGTGTAGCAAATAAAATCTAAAAGTACCATTCTCAACGGAACCGGAGTCTATAACTAACCTTATTTGAATTCACTGGCCAGATTAACCAATGCTCACCATTTTCTCTTATAAATTATGTTGGATTACACTCTCAATTTACCAAACATTGACAACTAGTTGAAACTCTCTACTAAGAGTACTTAATTCTCTTACCAGTTGAGTTGAATTTCCACCATGAATGAGTTATGTTTGTAACTCAGTATGTTCACGTGACTAGTATTTGTCACGGTGATTATGAAATTTTTAACTACTTTATAAACTGATGAAATGTGGTGCAAAAAGAATTGTTTCTGTAAAATAAAGTTGAGTGCTTGAAAAACACTATAAAGGCACTTCCCTAAAAATGTTTGTGATCAAATGAAATATAGGTGTGTAACTGCAAAAAAAAAAAAAAAAAAATGGGGG
>NW_006792756.1:974687-1031874 GCF_000442215.2 Lipotes vexillifer
TCCCAAAAAATGTTTGTGATCAAATGAAAAATAGGTGTGTAAATGCAAAAAAAAAAAAAAAAAAAAATGTGGGAGATGGGGAATTGTATTAAATGTAGAGGCATTCTGCTTGCAAATTGCTTCTCAGGTGGTTTTAAGTTCTTGTTCCACTATTAAGAAAAACCCTAGAAATCATAGACAATGCATAAAGCATGTGTTTGGTGCCAAAAAAAAAGACATTGGAGGACTCTAATAATATGATCCCTAGGCAAAAAAGCCAGCCTTGGCCCTACCAAAAAAAAAGTGCTAGATACTGTTCTACAACCTTTATAGTGTTCACCAGTTTATCTCCATTACAGTACTTTCAGGTACGAACTATCTCTATACCCATTCTACAGATGAGGACACTTAGGCACAAAGAGGCTGTATCACCCAGTGGTAATTGACAGACTGGGGATTTAAATCCATGGTCAGGGTCCACTTCCTCCCTTTCACTTCCTGCCTGTGCTCCCTCTACATGGAATACAAATGGACACGAGGAACATTTTTCTGATTCTGTACTCTGACAGACATTTTGATTAACGGGCCCACCTGTGCTCAAATCAGTTCAGAGGGCTTCTGCAGTGTAATTGCCTACTCTATTTACACATTTCTGAAAGCCTCTTGATCTGTGGCATCCAAGATTTTCCCCTCTCCTGTGTGTTCTGCTCTTGTCTTGCTTTGGACACCTGTGTTATCGTCATCTTGATAGAACATTATTCTCATATTTTCCGCCTAACACAGTTTATTCTTCTCCTCTTGATCTCATATTTCAAAGGTCCTACACTCATATCCTTGGGCCAAGATAGAAAGCAAAGAATGTTATAGTGTAGATTATTCTCACACACAGTCGAGAATCTGACAGCTTAGAACCAAGGTGTAAAACTTTGCTGTCACTTCTGAGAGCGTTGACTATTTTTTGCTAGTGTTTTTATATTATTTCAGATGAGATGAGACGATTTTAAAATTATCTTTGTGCTTCTGATGTATTTTTCGTTCATTGCATCTTTATTTTATTTAATTTCATATGCAATTATGGCATCCTAGAGTTATATGGTACTGATGGTGGAGGTCATGCAGTGCAACCCCCATAACTAGGGATTTCATGTTAACTTTTATTTCACCTAAATAGGAATCTCCTTGAGGGCAGCAATTATGCTGAATTTTGCATTTTACCCTCCCACAGATATTATCACCATTCATAATACATAGTCAGTGTATACTTTGATGGCTTAACATTTAATTCGATATATTTTTTAAACTTTTTATTTTATATTGGAGTATAGCTAATTAACAATGTTGTAGTAGTTTCATGTGCACAGCAAAGCAACTCAGCCATACATGTACATGTATCCATTCTCCCCCAAACTCCCCTCCCATCCAGGCCTCCACATAACATTGAGCAGAGTTCCCTGTGCTGTACAGTAGGTCCTTGTTCGTTATCCATCTTAAATATAGCAGTGGGTACATGTCAATCCCAAACTCCTGAACTATCCCTTCCCCCGACCCTTCCCCCCAGTAACCATAAATTTGTTCCCTAAGTCTGTGAGTCTGTTTCTGTTTTGTAAATAAGTTCATTTGTATCATTTCTTTTTAGATTCTGCATATAAGCGATATCATACGATATTTCTCTTTCTCTGTCTGACTTACTTCAATCGGTCTGACAATTTCTGGGTCCATCCATGTTGCTGCAAATGGCGTAATTTCATTCTTTTTAATGGCTGAGTAATATTCCATTGTATGTATGCACCACATCTTCTTTATCCATTCCTCTGTCCGTGGACACTTAGGTTGCTTCCATGTCTTGGCTGTTGTAAACAGTGCTCCAGTGAACATTGGGGTGCATGTATCCTTTCAGACCATGTTTTTCTCCGGATATATGCCCAAGAGTGAGATTGCAGTGTCATATGGTAGCTCTATTTTTAGTTTTTTTAAGAAACCTCCATCCTGTTCTCCATAGTGGCTGCCCCAATTTACATTCCCACCAACAGTGTAGGAGGGTTCCCTTCTCTCCACACCCTCTCCAGCATTTATTGTTTGTGGATTTTTTGACGATGGCCATTCTGACTGGTGTGAGGTGATATCTCATTGTAGTTTTGATTTGCATTTCTCTAATAATTAGCGATGCTGAACATCTTTTCATGTGCCTCTTGGCCACCTGCATGTCTTCTTTGGAGAAATGTCTACTTAGGTCTTCTGCGCATTTTGTGATTGGGTTGTTTGTTTTGATGTTATTAAGCCACGTGAGCTGTTTGTAAATTTTGGAGACTAATCCCTGGTTGGTCCCGTCATTTGCAAATATTTTCTCCCAATCTGTGGGTTGTCTTTTCATTTTGTTTATGGTTTCCTTTGCTGTGCAAAAGCTTTTGAGTTTAATTAGGTCCCATTTGTTTATTTTTGTTTTTATTTCCATTATTCTGGGAGATGGATTGAAAAAGATATTGCTGCAACTGATGTCAGAGAGTGTTCTGCCTTTGTTTTCTTCTAGGAGTTTTACAGTATCTGCAAAATGGACATTACAGTAAGTCTAATTGATGTCTGTCACTATGTACAGATTTCTTTTTCTTGTGATGAGAACTTTTAAGATCTCTTGGCAGATTTCTAATATTCAATACAGTATTAATAACTAGAGTCACCATGCTGTACATTACATCTCCAGAAGTTATTGATCTTATAACCAGAAGTTTATACCTTTTGATCCCCTTTATCAGTTTCCCCAACTCCCCACCCCCACCAATCTGTTCTTTCTTTCTGAGTTCTTTTTTAAAAAAAAATTCCACGTGTAAGTGAGATCATGCAGATTTTACTTCTCTCTGGCTTATTTCACTTAGCATAATGTCATCAAGGTCCATCCACGCTGTCACAAATGGCAAGATGTCATTCTTTTTTATGGCTGAATAATATTCTATTACATATATATGTAAATATATAAATATATCTCTAAAATACATTTATATCATATATATATCAAATATATATCATATACATCACATTTTCTTTATCCATTTATCCATCAGTGGAGACTTGGATTGTTTCCACGTCTTGGCTACTATAAATAATGCTGCAGTGAACATGACAGCGCAGATAGTCTCTTCTTTGAGATAGTGATTTCATCTACCTTGAGTTCAGGCCCATAACTGGAGTTGCTGGATCATATGGTAGTTCTGTGTTTTAATCTTTTGAGGCACCTCCATACTGTTTACCGTTGTGGCTGCACCAATTTACGTTTCCTACCAAGAGTGTACAAGGGCTCTTTTTTCTCCACATTCTCAACCAGCATTTGTTATCTCTTGTTTATTTTTGCGGTATGCAGGCCTCTCACTGTTGTGGCCTCTCCCGTTGCCGAGCACAGGCTCCGGACATGCAGGCTCAGCGGCCATGGCTCACGGGCCCAGCTGCTTCGCGACATGTGGGATCTTCCAGGACGGGGGCACGAACCCGTGTCCCCTGCATTGGCAGGCGGACTCTCAACCACTGCGCCACCAGGGAAGCCCATCTCTTGTTTTTTTGATAATACATTCTAACAGGTGTGAAGTGATATCTCATGTGGTTTTGATTTGCATTTTGCTGATGATTAGTGATCTTGAGCACCCTTTCATGTTCCTGTTGGCTCTTTGAATATTTTCTTTGGTAAAAGGCTTATTCCGGTCCTTTGTCCACTTTTTAATTGGATTATTTGATACTTTGCTATTGAGTTGAGTTCCTTATTTATTTTAGATATTACCCCTTATCAGATGTGTGGTTTGAGAATATTTTCTCCCATTCTGTAGGCTGCCTTTTATTTTGTTGATTGCTTCTTTTGCTGTGTAGAAGCTATTTAGTTTGATGTAGTCCCATTTGTTTATTTTTGCTTTTGTTGCTTGAGCTTTCAGTGTCACATCCTTGAAATCAATGCCAAGACGAATGTCAAGGAGGTTTTTTTCCCCTATGTTTTTATTATAGGAGTTTTATGGTTTCATATCTTACATTTGAGCCTTTAATTCATTTTGAGTTAATTTTTTGTTACTGGTGTAAGATAGGGGTTTAGTTTAATTCTTTTACCTGTGAATATCCAGTTTTCCTAGCACCATTAATTGAAGAGCCTGTCTTTTCTCCATTAAGTATTTTTGGCTCCCTTGTCAAATATTAGTGACCATATTATGCATGGGTTTATTTCTGGGTTCTTGATTCTGTTCCATTGCCCTATGTGTCTGTTTTTATGCCATTTCCATACTGTTTTGATTACTATTGCTTTGTAACACAGTTTGAAATCAGCAAGTGTTATATCTCCAGCTCTGTTCTTCTTTCTCAGGACTCCTTTGCCTATTCAGGGTCTTTTGTGATTCCAGACAAATTTCAGGATTGTTTTTCTATATCTGTAAAAAATGTCACTGGAATCTTGATAAGGGTTGCACTGAACCTATAGACAGTTTTGTGTAGTACGGATATTTTAACAATATTAATTTCTCCAATCCATGAACATAAGATATCTTTCCATTTATTTGTGTCATCTTTAGTTTCTTTCATCAGTGTCTTATAGTTTTCATTGTAGAGACTTTTCACTTCCTTGGTTAGATTTATTCCTAAGTATTTTATTCTTTTTGATGCTATTATAAATGGGATTGTTTTTCTTGTTTCTTTTTCAGATAATTAGTTGTCAGTGTATTGAAATGCTATTGATTTCTGTATGTTGATTTTGCGTCCTGCAACTTTATTCAATTCATGATTATCTAAGAGTTTTTTACGAGGTTTTTATATTTTCTATATATAAAATCACATCATCTGCAAATAGAGACAATTTTACTTTTTGCTTTCTGATTCTAATGTCTTTTATTTATTTTCTTTGCTTGAGTGCCCTTACTAGAACTTCCAGTACCATGATGAATAGGAGTGGTGATACTGGGCACCCTTGTCTTGTACCTGATAGAGGAAAAGCTTTCATCTTTTCACCACTGAGTATGATGTTAGCTGTGGATTTATCATATATGGCCTTTATTATGTTGAGGTATATTCCTTCTCTACACAGTTGGTTGAGCTTTTATTGTAAATGAATGTTGAATTCTGTCAAATGCTTTTTCTGTGTCTACTGAGATGATCATAGGATTTTTTAAATTCTGTTATTGCGATATATCACACTTACTGATTTGCATATTTTGAGCCATCCTTGCACCCAAGGGATGAATCCCAATTGCTGTATGATCCTTTTAATGAGCTGTTGAAATCAGTTTGCTAGTACTTTGTTCAGAATTTTTACATCTATATTCATCAGGGATATTAGCCTGTAGTTTACTTTTCTTGTAGTGTCTTTATCTGGCTTTAGTATCAGGGTGATACTGGCCTCATAAAATGAATTTTGGAGTGTTCCCCTCCTCTTCAATTTTTTGGAAGAGTTTGAGAAGATTTGGCATCAGTTCTTCTTAAATCTTTGGTAAAAATTTACCAGTGAACTACCAGGTCCTGGGCATTTCTCTTTTGGGAGGTTTATGGTTACTGATTCAATCTCCTTACTCATTCTTAGTCTGTTTAGAGTTTTTGTTTCTTCATGATTCACTCTTGATAAGTTGTTTGTTTCTAGGAATTTTTCAATTTATTCTACATTATCCAGTTTGTTGGCATATAGTTGTTCAAAGAAGTTTCTTATTATCCTTTGCATCTGTGGTATCACTTGTAATGTCTCCTCTTTCATTTATAATTTTATTTATTTGAGTCCTGTTTTTCTCTTGGTTAGGCTAGCTAAAGGTTTGTCAGTTTTGTTTATCTTTTCAAAAAACCAACTCTATAGTTTCGTTAATATTTTCAATTATTTTTTATTTTGTTTATTTCTCCTCTTTTTTTTTAATTTCCTCCCTTCTGCTACTATTGGGCCTCATTTATTCTTCTTTTTCTGATTCCTTGAGGTATAAAATTTGTTTATTTGTTTGAGAGTTTTCTTTTCTTTCGATGTATGTGTTTATCCATATAAACTTCCCTCTTAGAACTGCTTTTGCTGCACCTTGTAAGTTTTTTTTTTTTTTTTTTTTTTTTTTTTTTTTCTTTTTTTCTGGCGTTATGCGGGCCTCTCACTGCTGTGGCCTCTCCCATTTGCGGAGCACAGGCTCCGGACGCGCAGGCTCAGCGGCCATGGCTCACGGGCCCAGCCGCTCCGCGGCATGTGGGATCCTCCCGAAACGGGGCACGAACCCGCGTCTGGTTCGTGCCCAGGCGGACTCTCAAGCACTGCGCCACCAGGGAAGCCCTTGTAAGTTTTTGTATGTTGTTTCCATTTTCATTTGTCTCAAGATACTTTTTTATCTTTTCATCTCTTCTTTGATCCCTTGGTTGTTCAGTGGTGTGTTTTTTTTTAAAAATCCATGTATCAAATATTTGTGAATTTTCCTGTTTTTCTCCTGTTGTTGATTTCTAGTTTCATATCATTGTGTTTGGAAAAGATTTGGTATGATTCAATGTTCTTAAATTTACTAAGACTTGTTCTGTGGCCTACCATATGATCTATCCTAGAAATTGTTCTGTTTGCACTTAAAAAGAATGTGTATTTTGGTGTTGTTGAATGGAATATTCTGTATGTGTCTGTTAGGTCTATTTGATTCATAGTGTTATTCATATCCACTGTTTCCTTATGGATTCTCTGTTGGATGATCTATCCATTGTTGAGAATAAGATATTAAAGTCTCCAACTATTACTGTATTGCTGTTTATGTCTCCTTTTACTTCTGTTACTCTTTGCTTCATATATTTAGATGCTCCAATGTTGGCTACATAAATATTTACAATTGTTATATATTCTAGGTGGACTGACCCCTTTATCATCATACTATAACCTTCTTAGTCTCTTTTGAGCATTTGCAGCTGAAAGTCTATTTTGTCAGATATACATATAGCTAACTCTGCTTTCTTTTGGTTACCATTTGTTTGAAATATCTTTTTCTATCCCTTCACTCCCAGGCTGTGTGTATCTTTAAAGCTAAAGTGAGTCTCTTGTTGGATTTTTTTTTAATTTTATTCTGTGTCTTTGGATTGGATAATTTAATCCACTTACATTTAAAGTAATTATTGATAGGTGAGGACTTATTACTGCCATTTGATTAATTGTTTTCTGATTGTGTTGTTAAACCTTTGTTCCTTGCTTCTTTTTTTTTTCTTCTTACTGATTTATTTTGTGATTTGATGACTTTCTGTAGCAGTATGCTTTGTTTATTGTAATCTTTTGTGTAACTACTACAGGTTTTTCCTTTGTAGTTATCATGAGACTTACGTAAATATCTTCTATTTATGACATCCTGTTTTAAGCTGATAACAACTTAACTTCAATAGCATACATAAACTTTTCACATTTTCTTCTCCCTTCTCACATTTTATGTTTAATGTTACAATTTACATATTTTTATATTGTGTATCAATAATAAATTACTGTGGTTATGGTTATTTTTTAATACTTTTTTCTTTAACGTCTTAAGCTGGAGTTGTAAGTGAACTATGGAACACCATACCAATATTAGAAAATCTGGCTTTGCTTATATATTTACTGTTACCAGTGAGTTTTTTACCTACATTCATATACTTTCATGGTGTTAATGAGCATCACTTTATTTCCTCTGGAAGAACACCCTGTAGCATTTCTTGTAAAGCATGTCTGGTGGTGATGTTTATCAGCTTTTATTTGTTCGGGAAAGTCTTTATCTCTCCTTCATCTCTGGTATTCTTGGCTGTGCATTTGAATAAATGGTCACCTCCTCCAGGTTTTACAGGTTCATTCCAGCAGAAACAGTCCTAAACCATAATGCATATATTGTTTTTCTTGACTGTGTCCCCTAAACCCCATAGGTTTTTAAACATCTTATTTCTTTCTTTCTTTTTATTCTTTTCTTTTTTTTATGTTGCTCAAATGACTGGCTAATTTCAAATGACTTATTTCCTAATTCACTGATTTATTCTTTTGCTTGGTTGAGTCTGCTGCTGAAGTTCTCTATTGAATTCTTCAGTTCAGTCAGTGTATGATTCAGCTCTAGGATTTCTGTTTGGTTTTCTGGATGGGTTCTGTTTCTTTGTTGAACTTCTCATTTCGTTTATGCATTATTTTTCTAATTTTATTTAGTTGTCTGTGTGAACTTGTAGTTTACTAAACCTCTTGAAGAGGATTATTCAGAATGTTTTGTCAGACGGTTCATAGATCTCTATTTCTTCAGGGTCAGTTATTACAGCTTTATTGGTTTCTTTCGATGGCATCATGTTTACCTGATTCTTTGTAATCCTTGACTCTTTGCATTGGTGTCTGTGCATTTGAGAAAGCAGTTTCCTCCTCCAGACTTTACAGATTCGCCTGGGCAGAGGCAGTCCTTCACCTGTCAGCTCAGCTTGGGGTTCTGACGAGCCAGCTGGTAGCATCCTTAGAAGTGGGGCTTGCTATCAGGGTCTCTATTTGAGGGAGGCCACTGCCCAAGCTCTGAGTTCAGGGGTGCCGCTGGCTGGGAACAGTTGACTAGGACTCCTGGCTTGGTTCTTCTCCCCAGTGCGGCTGTAGAATGGACTCCACAGTTGCTTGCATTCGCCGGTCAGGCTTCCTAGTCGGGCGCTATACTCAGTAGTTAAGGGGGCCTGCAAATTTACTTCCCTGCCTGGCCAAGGTCATAGAACTGCTGGAATGGCTCACTGTCTGGGGACCAAGGCCAGGCAAAACTGTCCCCTGAGCTCCCTGGTCAGGCAGAGCCACTGACTTGATTCTGCAGATGGACAGAGCTACTGACTGGGTTTTCTGCTCAGGTGCCCCTGTAAGTGCAGCTATAGGGTGGGCCACTTAGCCTCCCAGGTGCTCTCGTTATGCTTCCTGATCAGGCAAGACTGAGGGCTGTACTCAACAGTAGGTAGGGGTAGCAGCCTACTTCCCTGCCCAGGTGGTGCAGCAGAACAGGCCCGAAGGCCGGCATTGCTTGTTGTCTGGGGATCAAATCAGGCAGAATTGTGCATCAAGTACTCAGGCCACATGGGGTCACCAGCTTGGCTCTGAAGATGGGCAAAGCCACTGGCTGGGATCTCCTCCTCCACCATGAGGAGGAACTTACTTTGCCCAGATCTAAGTGCTGGTTACTGTAAGCCCAGCCCCCCCCTTTGATGTGAACTCCAGTGTCAAGCCCCGCAGCTTCCTTGTGATCCCCATGCGATGAGACCCAAATGGGCCTCCCAGGCGGTGACCCACAGTGCTGGGAAGGTGGATGTCCACCTTGGGCTCTTTATGTCCCACTAGAGAAACCACAGGCCCCAGGGGCCCTCTCAGTGTGGCTCTGTGTCATCCTGAGGGAGGGGTGATGGGGTTAGAGTCTAGCCGTTCCTCTTACCCTTCTAATGAGGTCTTTCGTGGTCTCTGTGGTCCCGAGGGGTGCTGCCGGCTCACCTCCGTCTTCTGGGGTTTTCACAGTGGTGTCTTGCCTATGTTGGTGTCGCTAGCTGGTCTTCTAGTGAAGGGGACTGAATTCAGGAATGACCTCTGTCACCATCTTGATGACATCGCCCTTGAGGGAGATGCTTCTAATGACAATAAGATTGTAATATTCTTGGTTTGAAGACCATGCCTTTTTCTGTCTGCTTATGTGTATTTTTGTATCAATCCACTGTACCTAGGTGCCCAGTTCATATTTTTAATCCTTTTATTTATTTCTGAGAAGCAAAGATTTTTAGGCATTTACATTCTTCACTACCTTGGAACTTGCCGTTGCATGATGAACATAGCCTCACAGAAGTACCCGGAATTGAACAATCAAGCAGCCAGGCCAAAGGCATCTCCTCTAGGGTATTCGGCCATTCAGAGAAATTGGAAAATGCCAGCCATATTAAACATTTTTAAATGCATGTATTTTGCTTTTTAAAAGGTCTACCTATCTGCCTTTTGGGTACTTTCAAAATATATACAGTTAAGTGAGATGAAAAGAAGAAATCATTACGAGGGCATTGGAATAACATGGAAAGCAGTGAGGGAAGGAGGGACTGGGTGAAGGATGGGACAGTGGATCTTGAGTTCTGGTATAGAAGGGTTTCATTCTGGTTGATCTGTGCCTCTCTTGAGCCACAAGCCATGAAAGAGTCAAGAGAAAAGGCAGGAAAATCCGCACAAGGTTAGAGCAGCTACCTGGCTTCCCATACGAGGATGTACATTTGCCTTATGAGTTTCTACAACCGATCAGCTCTGCCCTTGAGCTGCTTGTGTGCTGGCCACAGCGGCAGCCTCCAGCCCTGTTCTGTAGACCTGCTGTCTAATTTAGAAAGATCCACAGAGCAACAGCAGGAGCAGTCCGGTGATGCTTCAGGGATGCTGAGGACTGCCAGGGTCCATCCAGATGGCGGAGTACCCACCAGCAGTGACCCGTCATCCCGCGTGATCAGAGCACCGTGCTGGCTTTTCCTTATGGCCAGCTGCCAGCCATGAAAACGCACGGAGAATGTGCAGCAGGGATTCTCTCTTACACGCTGAGCCCTGGGAAGGACATTAACTTGTCTGAGGTACAGAAAGTGGCATCTCTGAGAAAACGGGGACCCTTTGAAAGATCACACAACTCCTGCAGGGCAGGGCTTGCAGATGCCTCACACGAGGTTGGCTTGGGAGCAAGTAAGAGCAGCAGAGAAGATGAAGAGTCTGCAGGGTTACGGCGGGATGTGATTTTCTGTGCGGGACGCACCCAAGGCCCTCTGTCAGCTCCCTTTACCTTCAGCAGCCTGGCCCGTCTTTTTTCCCTGAAACAAATACTCCAGCCAAGCAGAAATACCCTCACTC
This sequence comes from Lipotes vexillifer, assembly GCF_000442215.2. NCBI lineage: Eukaryota > Metazoa > Chordata > Mammalia > Artiodactyla > Lipotidae > Lipotes > Lipotes vexillifer. The sequence continues at coordinate 985,444 of NW_006792756.1, forward strand.
CACACAGCATGACATAGGTTTTCCTTCAACTGTCCCATTTTGTATGTCATGGCCCCGTTCAAAATGCTGTTCGGCCTACCCTCATCCCACCCGCGGCCCCTCCTCTCCATTCAGTTAACCAGCTGGGAGCGCCAAGGGTCTGTTGGTGCTGGAGACTCAGGGGTAAAATGCATTTCCTCAACAGCTGCGGTCTGCAGATGCCACGCAGAGCAGAGTGCTATGGTGGGGGGCACTTGGTGAGGGGCAGGGTAGGGCTGGAGGCTAATACTGTTGGGCGAGTGGCCTGGGGAAGACCTAACAGAGGAAATAATGTCTCTACGTGTGTCTAAACAAATGATGAAGAGCTTGTTAAGCGGACAAGGGAGAGCATATACGTGCCAGCCGGAAGGAACAGTCTGTGCATGAAGGTACGCTTCCGGTCCTGTTTCTGAAGCTACACGCTTTGGCAGCCGTCCTGGAATAAGCACCCCTGCCCCTCAGTCCCCACACACACCTGGCTCACCAGGTCCCAGTCTGTATTAATATGTTACTTTGTAAGTATGCTACAGTTTTTTTTCTCACATGTTTGTTCTTCATTCCCAAATCAGCTGAGGGATGTTTTCTGTTTTTGTTTTTGTTTTTTGCGCAAGACCCAGGCTTATAGGTTCATGTGTCATGGTGTGCTGCCTGCCTGCAGTATTGTCGAGGGTACACGTGGTCTGTGAAGGAAGTCAGGGTCGATTCCTACTCTGGACTTGGCTTGCTTTAACTTTTATTTTCATAGGGACAAGGGCCTTGCCTTGTTTACCTCTGAATCCTCCCAATGCGTACCTCTTAACAAAGCGAGCCTTGATAAATGTTGAGTGAATTAGTGACTGAGTGAACCTCTGGGGCGAATGGAAAGGCTTGCCAACAAGGAAGGAAGGAGGAGATGGCTTCACAAAGGAAGTGACCACGAGGGGGAGGAAGAGAAGGGAAGGAGAGCAGTCCTTAGGGCACTGTGCACATCAGACGTAGAAGGCTGACTTTGCAATATTATGTTTAGAGAAGTTGCGACGACCAGGGGAGCTTCTCTCTTCTTTTTAATGCATTCAGTTTTGTTATTGTTTGGTTGGTTTTTGCTTTAGTTTTATCTCTTCCTGTTGTCATTGAGATCTCAGATGTGGTTTACATCTTGGAATTGTTTGTACCCTATTGATACAGAGAACTGTACTACATGATATATCTTTGGCTGAGGGACTGAGGTTCCATATGGTTTCATGGACGTGAGTTTTTAATCTCTCCCATCCCAACCCCCTACCCAAATTTTAAGTTGCTTAATGGAAGGCACCTGGCTTCCTGTTCTTTGTCTCTTCCTAAAACTAGATATATGCCAAATATGTATTAATTGCTTTCAAGAGCACATGGCTGGCTCTGCATAAACCAACCTGTCACCTGTAACAATGAAAAATCTGATGTTCTAAAAGCAGCATTGCGAACTGAAATGCTTACAGGGGCTGAGCCAGGTGAAGGGATAAGCAAAGGAGGCTCTGTACTCGGCTGCCACTTGCGGTCATGTGGAAATGCTTGTTAGATGTTATCGTAGATTTAGACATTTTAAGAAACTGGAAATGCAGACACTTGTGTGCAGCCTCCTGACTTTTAAATGTTGGTGCCTGATTCAACTATTTTATAACACTGAGGAAGCCCAATAAGACATCTGCAGGCCAGGTTTGACCTGCAACCTGCTTTTCTCTCCTTTTTCTAGTGATGGTGGATTTTAATTTAAAACATGGTACAAATTCTCAGAATACCTGGGCACCAGGCTTCACACTCATATTCATAATACAGCTAGAATATATTCCTGTGTTCATTATTTCAAGAAAAATTCATTGACCGTCTACTGAGGACACAGAATTTATCATTTAATAAGGAGACAGATAATATGAACAAACAATAGTGCAGTAGAGTAGTAAACGAAACAGCAGTATTTACCAGCAGAGGTCCTCAGAGGAAAGAGAGATTTTATCTGGGGATTTAATAAGGAGACAGATAATATGAACAAACAATAGTGCAGTAGAGTAGTAAACGAAACAGCAGTATTTACCAGCAGAGGGCCTCAGAGGAAAGAGTGATTTTATCTGGGGTATCAGGGAAGCCTTTTAGGAGGTGGTGACAGCTAAAATGGACCTTGAAGGACGCATAGGAGTTTGTTAGGGTAACAAACAATTCTTAGACTAGATTCAGGACTAAGCTTAGTACTGGGGTTTATATTTAGATCAATCCCAGAGTCTGGCTTTAATCACGACTATAAAATTGTAAAATTGTCTTCACCTGATTTGGTCTTGTTTGGCCTTCCCAAACCCTTCCAGCAATATCAGATTAACTCACTGAGCTCTGTGGAAACACAAAAAACCTCTGAGGAGTTGCCATGCTAGTTGAATTCTCTGCCACTGTGACCTTAAACAGCCGTTCTTTCTAGCTTTTTATCTGAGTAGAATCTAGTTAAGCTAAATTAAAAAAACTGATGAAAATTACAGAGCCCTCTGCATCTGAGGTTTAAGAATTTTAACATTAAACGGAGGTTTCAAACCTGAACATAAATCAACATTATATTGAAACAGACTAAGTGATTGAAATGTAAATTCAGGAAATGTACCTTGTAGCATGTAACCTTCAGGCTATATATTTTTTTCATATTTCAAACATATAGGAAAACTTGATAATTCTGAATTTGGTGAACTTCATGCAGTCAGTGTTTATCATAGTAACCTTAAAAGCTGCCCCAATAAGAATTGTTATGAAGCATTACATTTTCATGAATTGTGGATAACTGTAAGCATTTGGAAATGCAGCACGGAAAGTTCTGAGAAAGGCATGGTGATGTTTACCCGGGGATTTGAGTATGCAGATTGGAGCATTAATTTCTTGGCACTCAAAGTTGTGGAATGTCCATTGCTATCAGTGGATGTTACACCAGGGAAATTTTATCCCTGGCACGAAAAAATGAAGTAACCCAAACTCTGACATGAAAGATCAGTGTTTTTCCAGGAACGAAAGCAATTTGGCTTTGTTCTGTCACCTCTCTTACCATGAGGGTACACTTGTCTGAGAGCTGCCTGACATGTTCGAGAACCACTTCGTGGAACCAGGTAGCGATTCGCAATCTGCCAAAGCTCTCTAGGAGACTCTGGAACAAGTCTTTAACTGATCAGCCTTCGGTGATGACGCATATCCTTGAAGTCCTGGCTGCATGGGTCAGGGAAGGGTGGGGAGGTTAGGGTATATACCAAAGAGACATATAGAAGCATCTGAAATCTCTCAGCAGAGCCGACCTAGAATGGGCTGAGGCTCCATGAGGAGAGAACTTCAGGCAGGTGTGAAGCTCAGTGCAGCTTGGGATAGTCAGACTCTAGAGACAAATGGGAGTGACCTTCAGCTGTGCCTGGCCTGCTGCGGTCGCTCAGGAATATGCTAGGACTGGGTTCACAGTAGTCCCCAAACCGATTAGACAGATAGAAATATTCCCAGGGCTCTCATATCCTGACGCACTGACGTGTAGCTTATGTACTTGGCTGCCCCAGAGCAGTCAGGACCAGCTTCAAGGGCACAAAGACATCCCGTTTCCCACCTGCCACCACTTACACATATACGTGCACACACGAGCTCAAGTCACATTTTCAGACATTCTGATGGACATCTTTGGACAGGTGAGGTGAGAGAGCACCTTTGTGAGATTGGGAAACCAGGGCGCAATTGCTGAGTCTCCCGTTCATAAAACCGTCTTCTTTCAATCCAGTTGCAGCAGCCTTTTCTGCCTTTAAAACAGCCTGTGGCCCTTTACCTGGCTCAGTTTCTACTGATCACCACCATCAGCCTCGTGTCTCAAAAGCAAGAACTAAAATAATTCCTGAGTTTTCTGCAAAATCTGGAAGTCAGACCCTGTACCTGCACGGAGGCCCCCTGGAATGAGGGATGCCACCCTGTAGGTCACAGGCCCTGTTCCGAAGACAGTGTCACTGCTGACTCATTGGTGACCTGAGACAGGCCACACAAACCCATCACCACCACCTCCAACCATACCCTGTGGCTGATAAATCTCTGCCTCTCTGTACCCCACAGGTAGGAGGGTAGAAGGCCCAGGAGAGTACTCACCTGTAAAGTGATGCAAAGTAAACGGAGCAGGGTTGTACGTGCAGAGAAGTCACCCGTGCAGTTCTGTCAGCTTAGAATGTGCTGCGTTGAGGCTGCAAGGCGATTTCTACAGCTGGCTTGGGGGAAGACCAGGCCTCGTCAAATCTAGGGTTTTCCAAATGGGTATCTGATGGTGATGTCAATAAAGTTTGAGGTTGTGCTGTACCTTATTAGCAGACAGATGTCATCTCACTGAACCCTTGCTCAGCCTGGAGTATTATTGCTTTTTTACAAAGAGGAAGATAAAATTCCTAGAGGCTTCTTCTTCTTAGCCAGGGTTCTTCTCCTGGTCCAAAGCTTCTGGCCCAGAGTACCCACTGCCAGCTCACGCTTTCATCTCCAATTCTCCCCTTCATTACTTTCCCCTGGCCTGCAGAAGGGAAGGCTGGAGCAGTAGCCTTCAGCAAATCCGCCAGTTCAAAGGCATTTAAGGGTCTGTTTGGACTTGGCAATGTGCTACACTTTGGACAAATCAAGTTAAATACATTTGGGTGATGTCCTAATAATCTGAGTGATAGGCAACACCATGGTGGGCCTAAATAATATTTCCCCAAATAAGGACAATGAATCTAATAGCCTAGTAACACGATCAAGTCACTCTCAATAGAAACATGTTTACGCCAAGGAATAATAGAGTTAGAGTATTATATCTCAACTTTCAAGATCTTGTAATCTACCCGCCTTGTTATCTGATACTCAGATTGATTCATGCCTGGTACAAGGTCACATGGTCTGTTTAGGGCAGACAGAACCCAGGAGTCCTGATTCCCAGCACTGTGCCTTTTCCACTATGCAGTGGGTAACACATTTGAAATGTGCCTGAATTAAGGAAGAGTAAGAACTCAGCAGGAGACATGTGCTGTTAGACTAATAGGCAGCTTTGGGAAATGGTTTAGATGAAGCGGGCTGAAGGAAAACACCCGCCTCCAAGGAGGCATGATGGAGAGGACCAGAGAGGCAGGAAGGCAACAGGAATCACTGTGTGGAGGGGCAGAAAGACAACGAACGCTAAGCTCCAAGCTGTCTTGAGTTCAAGTCCCAACTCCGCCGCAGTTTCTTTGGTTAGGTGACCAGGGGCAGGCTCCTGAAATTCCTAGAACCGTAATTTTCCATCCAAACAAAGCAGTGAAAAATGTCTAAAACGCCTAGTCCACTGACGGTCATATAGGAGAAGCTGAACAAATGTACTTTTTTCCTTTCTCTTCCTGTGAGGTCAGTGATCGGCAGCTGGGTAGCAGGGAAACAGAGGCGGTGCAGCAAGGTGGTCCGTTTGTTCAGCAAGAATCTTTCTGAGAAACTGGTCTGAAAGGATGTGGTATTAGGCCCACATTTACTGCATTAAATCAGTTTCTCTTCACTATTGACTTGTTTGTTTGTGTTTGGATTTTCCTGAGAATTTGTATTTCTGGAGATTCTCTGGAGATATTTAGCTCTAAGTAGATCCTTACTGGCTTGTAGCTCAATGACTCAGAGTGAACCTTTAAGCAAGAGTATGTGTATGAGATGTGCTGGAGTTGAATGAATTGGAAATACCCTGAATTAAGCTATTTATCTCATCTGCTGGTTAACTTCGAAGGGGAAGAGGGTCATGGCTGGATCACAGAATCCTTTATAGGTTTCACCCCACATACAGAGAAAAATTTTCTTATAACCCAAAGATCTTCAGGGATCCTGTGAAGCCTGTCTATTACTTCCTTAAATAAGAAATGAATCCTAAATTAAGATTGAATCCTTGGAGGTTCCTTAAAAAACTACAAATAGAACTACCATATGACCCAGCAATCCCACTACTAGGTATATACCCTGAGGAAATCAGAATTCAGAAAGAGTCATGTACCAAAATGTTCATTGCAGCTCTATTTACAATAGCCCAGAGATGGAAACAACCTAAGTGCCCATCGTCGGATGAATGGATAAAGAAGATGTGGCACATATATACAATGGAATATTACTCAGCCATAAAAAGAAACGAAATTGAGCTATTTGTAATGAGGTGGATAGACCTAGAGTCTGTCATACAGAGTGAAGTAAGTCAGAAAGAGAAAGACAAATGCCGTATGCTAACACATATATATGGAATTTAAGAAAAAAAAATGTTATGAAGAACCTAGGGGTAAAACAGGAATAAAGACACAGACCTACTGGAGAACAGACTTGAGGATATGGGGAGGGGGAAGGGTGAGCTGTGATAGGGCGAGAGAGAGACATGGACATATATATACTAACAAACGTAAGGTAGATAGCCAGTGGGAAGCAGCCGCATGGCACAGGGATACCGGATCGGTTCTTTGTGGCTGCCTGGAGGGGGGGGATGGGGAAGGTGGGAGGGAGGGAGACAAAGAGGGAAGAGATATGGGAACATATGTATATGTATAACTGATTCACTCTGTTATAAAGCAGAAACTAACACAACATTGTAAAGCAATTATACCCCAATAAAGATGTTAAAAAAAAAAAAAAAGATTGAATCCTTGATGGTAGTCTGCATCATGACCTACCTTCTACCTTGATTCATTCATCTTGTGTTAGACACTTTCTATTTTATATGATTCTTTCCTTTAGACCTGTTTTAAAACCCTTACCAAGTATGCTAGGTCCCTGAATGTCCACCTTTAAAAATTCAAAGTACAGGCCCCGCTAAAAGCAAGAACTGTTTTCACGTTTCCCTTTTTATGGTTGCATTTCTTTCCCAGATAGCTAAATATTGAATGGGAGGGGATGATAAAGGATCATGTCATAGGAATCATATTGCGCAATAGGTATCTTTCAAAGCAATTTTAATGTGACGAAAATCAGAATTTCATAACCGAATCTGTTGTGCATGTCTTGATATGAGATGCATGCAGATGTTTTCCAATAAGCCTTGCTCATATTTCATTGTTCCGTGTGATGTTGTTCAAGGCAGGCATTGAGATGCTTGAATTAATGCACAGAGCTCATAATAATATGAGTGCAAAATGCCATTACCGTGACGCTGCAGCAGAATCTGCCATAAAAGTGGGGAAAGCCAAAATGCAAGAGATAATCGAGAAGCTGACGCCTCTGATGCAAACTTATCTTCTCATTACAGTGTTACATCCATTGCAAAAAGAAAAAATAACTGACTGCATTAATTCCATACAAAATAGAACATTTGAGGTGCTCCTGCATGCCCTTGGTGCAGCTGGATGGATTACCACCACTGATTGTTCACTAAGCTTCCAGACTGTTTACTTTAGGAGCTAAATGTTGCTGCTATTCTCAGACCAGATTGCTGAAACACTGAAGATCCACATAACATGGTATTCATTGGTGACTCCTCAAAGCAATTTTCTGATATCTAGACCTTACCCTAATTAAGAGGAACCATTAAACCCATTTCACCAAAGGTTGTGACCCATCTCTGAAGAATATCTGCTTTATCTATTCATCCACCCACCCCCCGACCCCAACCAGTTCAGTCTTTGCTACTCATTAATATCATGACCCTGGGCAAGTAACTTCATCACTAAAGTTCTGGTATCTCCTCTATGAAGAACAAAACCCAACATTTAGCTCTTGGTTGTTGCGTGTGTATGTTTTAAGAGCTAAATGAGGGCTTCCCTGGTGGCGCAGTGGTTGAGAGTCCGCCTGCCGATGCAGGGGACACGGGTTCGTGCCCCGGTCCGGGAAGATCCCACATGCCGCGGAGCAGCTGGGCCCGTGAGCCATGGCCGCTGAGCCTGCGCGTCCGGAGCCTGTGCTCCGCAACCGGAGAGGCCACAACAGTGAGAGGCCTGCGTACCGCAAAAAAAACAGAGTTAAGTGAGTTACCATACGGAAAGCATATAGTACAATGTATTAAACTGTAAATAACAGCTGTTAAATTATATCACTTCTCTATTGTTTTTTGTACCATTTTCTTATAAGTCTTTGCTTCTCTCACAGTGCTTAATGCACTTTTGGGAATTAATAACTTTTCATTGGCTTTTACTCTCAAGCATTTTGATAATTGCCTTCAACCATTTTGGGTACACTTGTATACTTTGCAACATAAATGTGACCCATTTCCAACTTTTTAAAAGTATATAATTGAAAACCAACAGTATTTGCATGGCATGGAAATTTGCCCATTTCATACACAATCATAAAATACTACACAAACCGTTCCACAGAATAAAAATCAGGTAAAGCTGTGTGTAGAATTGTGTACAATTTGTAAGAGAAGCACAGTTAAGCCACTGTTATTCCTGTTAAGTTAGAAATTGTAATAACCATTCTAGAAGCTAATCCAATTCTGCCTTTTTCTGAGTCCTACATTGTGTGACCTTAGACAAGTCACTTAAATGCGTTAGGTCTCAGTAGGTAAAATGAGGCATTTGTCAAGGACCCAGGAGCCCTTCTTTCTGTTATATTTTGGTTTGTGCTGAGAAAAAGGGATCAGGTTGGGGGCAGGGGTGTGGGGAAACTCACTGAGTGCTGAGTCAGCGTGAAATAACATAAAGAAAGGGGATTCATGCTCTGTACACCTAGGTTTGAGTCTCACTTCTGAAACTTTAGCTCCAAATGCACTATATCAAATTAAATGCTTATTACTGGAAAATACGGTTTCCTTCAGCGGGAAAAAAATTTTGAAAGCTAATATGTTCGCCAAGGTAAACTAACAGCCAGTTGGAAAATGCAATTTCCATTCATAATATCAATAAAAAAATATGAACTACCTAGCAATAAACCTAATAAGATATATCTAAATGAACAAAATGGAAATTTTTAATAAGAAAAGGGAAGAAATGAATAAGCGGAAGTATATCGTATATCCATGAGATGAGAAAAGTCAATGTTATAAAAATGTTCATTCTCCCAGAGCCAATCTACAATTAAATGCATTTTCAATCAAAATTCAACAGAATTTTCTATGAGACTTGCCAAGCTGATTATAAAATACACCTGGGAAGCTTAAAATGTTCTCATATAGACAAGTCAGCTTTGAAAATTAAGAACTACACCAATGTGCGGGCTGGAAAAATTATCCTATAATACTTTAAAATATGCTTAAAATTGTAGTAATTAGAAACGAGTGAGTTTGAACCAGGAAGAGAGGAATCCATTGATAGAAGTCCAAAAGCAGACCTATTCTAAAATGTGAACTTATTTTATGATAAAAGTGGCAGTGGGGAATAATGAACTATGCATAAATGGTTGGAGGACATTTGACAATACAGTTGAAAATCATCATCATCATCATCACCATCATCAGAGCCCTACCTCACCATAAAGAAATATAAATTTTGCACAGGTTAGTATTCTAAATGTACAAATAATATAAATGCTGAGGAAATTCAGAAGACTATTATTTTTTATCTTAGTATACTGGATGCTTTCTCAAACAACACAGAAAACCAAGATAACAAAGTAAAGGACTGTTAACTTTTGACTACCTCAAAATTTCTAAGTTTTTGTTGACCAAATATTCCATAAACATAAGCAAGAATAAGCAACAGACCTGGAGAAAACACTTTAACATATTTAACAATAAAGGAATGAAATCTAAAGTATATGAATAGTTCCTATGAATTAGAGTTACAAATTTGTAATGAGTTAGAAAAAAATGAAGAGGGAAGACAAAGGGTGGAAAATAGGCAGTTAACAGGACAGGAAACACAAATAGCTAATAAACTTATGAAAAGACGCTCACCTCACTACTAATCAGAAATTAAAGTCCAAGACACTTTTTTTTCACCAGTATATTCTGGCATAAATAAAATTGTGATAATATTAAGCGCTGTCAAAGGTAGAGAGAGCTTGCTACGTTGAGAACAGTGTTACTTCACCAATCGGATGGGATAGCCATTTTGTAATACATGCAGACAAGTATAAAAAAATGGTAGAGCGAAACAGTCTCATGCACTGTTGTTGAAAATATAAACCTCAAGCATTGCTGGTAAGATTATAGGTACAGTAATTCTTGTGTGGCAATTTAGTAGGAAAAACATCTGCCCTTTGATCTAGCAGAAACTCTCATTCATGTGCAGATGGTGACAGGTAAAATGTTATACACTGTTTTCAATAGCAAATTAGTAGAAACAACCTAAATGCTCACCAAAAAAATTTACTGAAAATACTATGCAACAGTTTAAAATAATCAAGTTAAACTATATCTACTCATCTAGAAGGATCTCTAAAATATATTAAGTGAAAAAAATGAAGTTGCAAAGCAGTACAGACAACATGATACCATTTATATTAAAAACATACATGTGGGACTTCCCTGGTGGTGCAGTGGTTAAGAATCAGCCTCCCAATGCAGGGGACATGGGTTCGAGCCCTGGGCCCTGAAGATCCCACATTCTGCAGAGCAACTAAGCCCGTACGCCACAACTACTGAGCCTGCGCTCTAGAGCCTGCGAGCCACAACTACTGAGCCCACGTGCTGCAACTAGTGAAGCCCACGTGCCTAGAGCCTGTGCTCCGCAACAAGAGTAGCCACCACAATGAGAAGCCCACGCACCGCAACGAAGAGTAGCCCCTGCTCGCCGCATCTAGGGAAACACCACGCGCAGCAGCAAAGACCCAATGCAGCCAAATATAAATAAATTAAAAATATATATACATGTGTAGGTATATGTATGTATGTATATGGAAAATATTCTGGGAAAATATGTGGCATACTGATAACAGAGGCTACCTTTAGGAAAGGGAATATGATGAGGGATGGTCAAGTGACACTTCATCTTTCTTGTAGAGTTTGAATTCTTTAGTGAGAAATTATTCATATATTACTAATTCTTTAAAATAAAAGTAAATTAAAATAGTATCAATGGTAGAAGAAAATTATAAATATTGAGAATAATGATAGACATGCAATATATACATAGGCAAGCACACACATACATTTATAATAATAGACTTCTGAGAACGTGTAATCTTTGTGTTTCATAGGGACTCTTGAAACAAAAAGCACATATTGCAAGGGAAATTATTAATCTAGATCTTAAAATGCTAAGCTATCCTCAGTAAAACCTCGCCGTGGAGAGTAGTGAGTATTCCAGAGAGCTCATGGAAGGGGGGAGGGGAGAATGAGGAAGAGAGAAGGGAGGGGTGAAAGTGTTCTTGAAGACAATTTAGGAGGTTGAGGAAATGCAGACATAGAGGAAATGCTGTGTCTCAGTGGGGAAAACAGCTGGTATCATGTTTTCTCAAAACATGAGGAGGATATGTGTATTATTTAGGGCAAAAGAGCAGTAGAACTTTTAAGTTAACAAGGGGAAAAATGAGAAACTAATAACACCTTAAACCAATAAAAATAATCCGTAAAAGATGGAAGAACAGTATAACATAAGAGATCTAAATTAAGAGGGAATGAATAAGATAAAGTATATTAACGTGACACTACAATGTATACAGATGGGAAGGGAAATAGGGTCAGATAGTGGTCAGAAGCCGAGTGAGACTGTCAGATTGGGTTAGATAATAATACCCAATAATAAGGTGTTTATTAAACAAACAAACAAACTTACAGTGGGGAAAATAAATGAATAGGTAATACCTGAAAAATGCTAACATAAAGAAAACAGGTATGGAGGAATTACACACATAAAGTGAAATTTAAGGGTAAAAGCCCTTTATAGAGATCAAGAGGGAAATTAGTAATAATAAACAGTATAAGTCATGAATAAAAATTTAGTGGTCACAAAATTTTGTGCACCAAATCCCACAGCAGTTACACAGCAAAAAACTTAAATGCAAGGAGAACATAATAGTAAAAATATCATTACAGAAAGTGACTTCAGAACACCAAGACATAGATTCTTTCAGAATTGGGTAGCTCTGACAGACAAATAATAGGTAGGCCATAAAGAAACAAAAAATACAATCAATAATCTTGATGTAATAGCTATATACAAAATTCTACATCATTTCAATAAGGTATATCCATTATTTTCATGTGTCTGGAACATTTGGAAAAGATCAGTTATGCCTTAGCCACAGAGAAAACCTTAATGAAATAAAAAATGTGTGGATTTACAGGCTCATTCTCTGATAATTAGCTAATAAAATTACAAATTAATAATAAAAATGTGATCAAAACATATTGCTACTTGGAGATCATAAAATAGGCAATCCTTGGATCAAAGAGGATAGAAAATGTGGTTTTATAAACTGTGAAGCTGTATAAAGAAATATACTTCATAACAAAATCTATGGGACATGGCAAAAGCAGAAAATTTATATGAGACATAGAAAAAATAGAAATTGGATAACATTAAATGTCTTTAGTATTAGAAAATAAAGAAAAATAATAAAGTGACTTAATCCTTATTTTAAGAAATTGGGAAAGGACAACAAAATAAACCAAAGAAACTTACAAAGAAAAAATAACTAAAATTGAAGCTGAAATTAATGAATAGAAGATTTATATATGTGTGTGTATGTTAGTATGTATATTTCCAAAATGTTTTTAAATTACCAATGAGATAGTTAAACCATTCATTTGACCAAATAAAGAAAGAGGAGAGCTGAACTATATTAGAATGAGAGGAAACAGTCACAGATACAAGAGAGAATGAATGTTTATAAGAAAATAATCGTCTACAGCAACAAATTAGAAATACATTTTTTTAAATTAATTTGTTTTTGGCTGCATTGGGTCTTTGTTGCTGCACTCAGGCTATCTCTTGTTGTGGCGAGTGGGGGCTACTCTTCATTGTGGTGCAAGTGCTTCTCATTGCAGTGGCTTCTTTGTTGTGAAGCACAGGCCCTAGAGCGCGTGGGCTTCACTAGTTGTGGCACGTGGGCTCAGTAGTTGTGGCTCGCGGGGTCTAGAGCGCAGGCTCAGTAGTTGTGGTGCATGGGCTTAGTTGCTCCGCGGCATGTGGGGTCTTCCTGGACCAGGGCTCGAGCCCGTGTCACCTGCATTGGCAGGAGGATTCTTAACCACTGCGCCACCATAGAAGTCCCTGAAATAAATTATTGCCTCGAAAAATGTAAACTGACAAATGAAGAGTATAGCAGAAGGGATTGGAAAGATGATTAAAGACCTACCATTGACAAAAGTCCCAGGAACATATGGGCTTACAGCTGAGCTTTATCTAACCTTTAAAAAAGCATGTAATACCAGTATTATCTAAATCATTTCAGACCACATGAAGGATGAAATCATCATAACTTTAATACCAAAATCGGGTAAAAAACAGTACACATATGAAAACTATTGTCAAATATTTATGAATTTAGATGCATATATTCAAAAGAAAATATTAGGAAACAGACTCAAGAAATGTCTTTTAAAATACAGAATAATAAAATAAGGTAATTCTAGAAATGCCAGGGTGGTTCAATATCAGGAAATATGTCAACATAATACAGAATAACAACTTCAACAAATTAAGATAGAAAAACCATATGGCCAAGATGAAAGATACTGGAAATGTACTTGAAAAGCTCAATACCCATTCCCAATAAAAATTCTAAGTAAAATGGAGTAGATGGAAACAAATTAAATATAATAAAGAATATATAACAATTTTTTAAAGCATATATATATATATATATATATATATATATATTATGCTGGCAAACAAACAAACAAAAAAACAGAAATCGTTTCAATTAAAATCTGGAAATAGGGACTTCCCTGGTGGTCCAGGGGTTAAGACTCTGCATTCCCAATGCAGGGGGCCCAGCTTTGATCCCTGGTCAGGGAACTAGATCCCGCATGCCACAACTAAGAGCCTGCATGCTGCAACTAAAGATCCCACCCACCACAGCAAAGATCCCATGTGCTGCAACTAAGGCCCGGTGCAGCCAAATAAATAAATAAATAAATTTTATCTATATATATATATATATATATAAACAATGCTGATATTACCATTATTATCCTATATTGTGTTCGAGGTTCCAGTGAATTCAATAAGACATGAAAATGAAATCTCAGGTATAAATTTTAGAAAGGTAGAACTACAACTGTCTCTTTTATTCATTTTATAACTCCAACTTAGAAATCCTCTCTAATTTGAAAAAAATGTACTATAAAAATGGTAAACTTGTTCAACTGAAGGTAAATATAATAACAATTAATAGCTCTTGCTTGTTCTTGCAATAAAACACCTAGACATGGAAACAGGAAATGAATCCCTCTCATAGTCAGGATTAAAACTATAATATATTTAGGAATAAATTTTAAAAGAAATGTACTGAATGAACCACATGATAAAATTCACCAAAAAAAAAAAAAAACTGGAACTGGAATTGAATTAAATTATTTTAGTGTAGTTTTAAAGAAATAGATGCCTGAGAAGAGAAAGTTTAAGAAAAATGTAAAGAAGAATTAAAGTCAGGGGACTCTCTTACAGGTGTCAGAACACCTAGAAAGTTACTGTATTTAAAATCAATGTGGTATTATCATAGGAATTAATAAACATACCAGGGGAACAACATATAAGATTTAGAAATAGATCGTAGTATGTATGAAAATCTAATATATGATAAAGTCAGCATTTCAGTCCTGCAGGAAAAGGGGTGGATTATTTGAAAGATTATACTTATATTACTAGCTAGCTATCTGGTAAAAAAAAAATAATAATAATAGGTATATAGAAAATAGGTATAATTGGTTATCTTATGCCACATGTCAAATTCTAGATACATTAAAAATTTTAATGTAAAGGAAATGATAGATATTACAAAATCATATGGGATACATATATAATCAAGTATAGAAATCCCAGAAACTGTAAAATAAAGGTGAATATATTTGATTCTATAAAAACACAATAATGTGTATGGCTTTTAAAAAGTACCATTAACAAAGACAGTAGACAAACAATAGATTTGGAGAAAAAATATTTTCAATGTAGATAATAAATATCTGTAATATACAAAGGACTTTTACAAATTGACAAGAAGGGGACATATAAGACACTAGAAATTGAGGAAGGCAGTTGATAAGTGCAAGTACTAATGGTCAACAAACATTTCAAAAGATACTAAACTCACGAGTATTCAGGGAAATGAAAATTTAGGTAACAATTACAATCATATTAGCAATAATTAAGGAGGGAAATAATTTTGACTGTTATGGATACCATGGAGAGGCTACTCTCATGTATGTGAAGTGTTATACTTTTTGGAAAACAAGCGAGCTATATCTACTAAAATTGAAAATACTTCTGTTCAGCCAGCAATCCTAATCCTAAGACTCTGTGCCATAGAAATAAGGTATTAGTCCAGAAGAGGAAAATTGTACAGAAGAGGAAACGAAAACAGATGAGAGATTTCTATAAGTTTGGGGGAGAGAGAAACAAATGGAGTAATAGCAGCTGAATTAATGAAGTGAAAGAAGCTACAACCTAAGTATTGGCATTGGACAAATAGCAAGAGGAAGCAACTCTCCCTGCAGGACCCTTGAGGGGTACCACTGGGAGACCCCCCCCAGGTGCCAGAGAGAGGAGCCTTGGAAGTCTGTGTGTAGAGTGGCTAAACCCCCAGGTTTGCTTCCACCATCACCACTCACACCCATATTCTGAGAAATAAAGGAAATTGAGCAGGAAGGGCCCATACTCAGAGATGCCAGTAGAGCCAAAGTCTGGAGTGAATAATGGGGCTGAAAAGAGGGAGTTAAATGAGAGTCTACATGCTGAACTATGGGGAGCCCCCCGTGCCCACCTCCACTTCTGTCCAGCTGCCAGAACATCAACATGCAGATGTACACCACCCTTCTCCAGCCCAGGAGGGAGGTTGGAGGATTCATCTCAGTAACTGAGAGTCTCCTCAATGGGAAGGTCAGCTCGTCACCCTCTCAATGAAGCCCAGCCAGGAACAAGCTGTGCCTGTGCACAGGGGTGGTAATCAGCTGTTAGAAATGCATTCTCATACACGAATTGACAGTCAAGGGTGACCAGACATTTGAGGACACATTCATAAATGAAAGACACCAATACAAACAAATGGAGAAAAAGGACCCAGAGGTCACAGAAATAACTCAGTGAACATTGAAAAGAAAAAATATGACAGAAAATGTTAAATCTATTGATACAGAAATGGTTACTATGAAAAGAGATTAGAGAAATTGGAGAATGCTTAGAAATTACACTATGGTAACCAAAATAAAAGACTCAGTAGAAGGGTTGTAAGGTTGAGAAAAAATTAGAACTGAAAAGTTAGAGTCCAAAAATAAGGAAATTAGAGGAACAATGCAAAAGTAAGAATAATAAGGATACCAGAAAGAGACCACAGAGAAAACAGAAGAATGCAATTATGAAACAAATAAGATAGCTCTGAACTAAGGAAAGGCACAAGCCTGCAGAATGAAAGGGCCACTGAGTACATAGCCCAGTGATTTAGGAAACAACTACGTCAAGGGTATCATGAAATTTCAGAATACTCAAAGAGAAAAGACGCTCCTTAAGGACCAAGGTGACCAAAGAATAACGGAGCGATTACAGATAACAGGAATTACAAGCTCAATGACATCAGACTTCTCAATAGCGTCACTGTCAAGGAAGCAGTGGAATGATGTTCAGCCTACTACAACCAACAAAATATTAATCAAGCACAAGAATAAAGATATTTGCCAGCTTACAAGGACTCAAACAAACGAAAGAATAGTATGTGCCCCATTTCTCATTTAGCATAATGCCCTTAAGGTCCATCCAAGTTGTCACAAATGGCAGGATTTTCTTCTTTTTATGGCTGAATAATATTCCATTGTGTGTGTGAGTGTGTGTGTGTGTGTTTGTGTGTGTGTGTGTATCACATTTTCTTATCCATTCTTCCATTGATGGGTACTTACACTGTTTCCATGTCTTGGCTATTATAAATAATGCTGCAGTGAACATGGGAGTGTAGATATTTCTTCAAGACAAGTGGTTTCATTTCCTTCAAATATATACCCAAAAGTAGAATTGCTGGAATGTATGGTAGCTCTATTTTTAATTTTTTGAGGAAACCCCATACTTTTTTTCCCGTAGTGGCTGCATCAGTTTATATTCTCACCAACAGTGCACAAGGGTTCTCTTTTCTCCATATCTTTGTCAACACTTGTATTTCTTTCTTTTTTTCACCTATTGAAAAAAAATATTTTATTTATTCTACTTATCAGCCACAATCAGAGGGTCAGTTCTAAGGCAGACCTCACTTGTATACTAAAGTAAGAAAAAAGCATAAGAACTAAACCCAGATTATTCTATTAAATTTTGAAAAGTTATATAAAACATCATGGAATTTGTTCAAGATTCTATTTATGTTCAAGCATTTCTAGTATGTGTAACTAATTACATGCATTCATTGTTGTTTTTTTATTAAAACATTTAGCTAACACTGAGGCCTATCCCATATAACAGATAAAGTAAGCTGAAATTACAGTTTTGGAATTTATACTTACTATAATTTCAAATCATTGTTTTAAACTGTTTATATCACAGTGCCTGAGTATTCATATTTAGCACATTCTTACTGTGTTTCTTTCTCAGCTTCTTGAGTAAAAGGTACTGAGTAGACTAAAGGGGGATTTAAAACTAAGGAAAAATATCTCCCATTTACCCTTAAAAATAACAATAATCCAATGTTAAAAGCCAGCTGGTTCATGTTAACAGGGCTGTATCCTATTCCCATCGCATTTTTCTTTTTATGTTATATGAAAATTGACATAAAGATAGAGCAGTGACCACAGTGACATCTTACACAGAAGTGGTTTTATAAATTATAAATGCAGTTATTTTATGAATTTGGAAGTGACCGGTTTTACAAACAGGTGCAATTGATGGCTGCCTATATGATTTAAGACAACAAAAGCTGCTCCTCTCTCAACAATACTGCTCTCTAAGTATCTGCTGTATGGGCACTTAAATCCATGCTGGACAATCCCAGAACTCAGCACACTAGCCTAGTGATTGATCCAGGAGTAGACTTGTGACCAAGCACAGCCAATAAAATTCTTCCCTAATGTAACATTTGTATCCTCTGTCTTTTTGATAATAGCCATTCTAACAGGTGTGAGGTGATAGTTCATTGTGATTTAGATTTGCATTTCTGTGATGATTAACGATGTAGAGTATCTTTCATGTGCCTGTTGGCCATCTGTATGTCTTCTTGGGGAAAATGTCTGTTAAATTTCTCTAAAAAATTCCATTTTTTAATCAGATTGTTTGGGTTTTTTGCTATTGAGTTGTATGAGTTCTTTACATATTTTGGATGTTAACCACTTATCAGGTACATGATCTGCAAATATTTTCTCCCACTGAGTAGGTTGCCTTTTCATTTTGTTGATGGTTTCCTTTGCTGTGTGTATAGTTTTAGAATAATGTCTAATATACAAAAAGCAGTTTGTAAGCCATGACTATGATTATTATTCCAAAAACTGGGGGCAAATATAAGGAGGAAACGTGGTAATAGAATATAGGCCGAAGAGGTGGAGAAGAATGGGAGAAAAGACTTCTATTTTTTGCCTTAATTATAAACCATTTTTAATATTTGACTTTTAAACTTTTACATATTTTACTGGAACAAAATAAAATTAATTGACATGAAATTAACCGGCAGTGCAAGATTAAAAGGAAAAGTATGATAATAGGGCTATGGTGAATATAACTATTTGAGTTAAAATTGGAGCAAAGAAATTAATCAGTCCATTAAAGGCACAGAAGTGAAGAAAAATCAACACAGACCTCCCCAACAAAGAAAGAAATTTAAATAAGCCTGAAGTAGGGAGAAAAAGTAAAAATGCAAATAAATGACATTGGAAATTAGAAAATGGTTTGAACTACAGATAAGGAGAGCTTTACACCAATAAAATTGAATGCATAATGTTCTAAGGAAGACAGAGGAGGAAAATCATCTCAGGAGAAGGTAGGAAGCTTTAGCCGACCCGTGACAATGACAGGAGAAGATCCAGGGGCAGACTTACCTCAAAACAAAGCAGCAGTTTCACAAGACTGTACCACCCCATCCTTTTGACACGGATGATTTGTATCATCATTTAAACCATTTCAGAGGGAAAGTTGCCCAACTCATTCCACAAGGCTAGGCGAGCCAAGATACTGACATTGGACAAGCAGAGCCCACACAAACCCGAAGCATAAGTCTCTCACTTATGAAACACGTGTGGGAAAAAAGGTAAATAATTCTAAACAATGGCAAATAACACCCCATGCCTTTCATTCCGAGTTGGTCCTTTCCTATGAAACTGTTCCTTTAAGCAGTGAAATAGTCACCAAAACAAGGTGGGCCTGACTCTACTGCCAACCACAGATGTAGCTTCAGGGCCTCCCCAGGTTTGCTCTGCCTCGTGGTCTGGGACGTAAAAGGTGTGTGGCCTTCTAATATCTATGTCGATGGAATGAAGCCCATAGTGACGTTCGACCTGCGTTGAGAAGCAGGACACGTAATAGTCTTTAACTGGCTTTCAGTTCTAGTTCGCTGCTATTACCAACAAGGTTCTCTTTCTCTGCTTCTCCCTATGTCGCTTCCCTTAAGTGGCTCTTACTGTGATGGCAAACAATTACATCCTTGGGAAGGCATATTTATAGCCTAATGAACACATAGATAAAATACGTGCACTTCTGTATCCATGGGGGGAGGGAAATAAAGAGTAAATCAGCCCCCCCCCCCACTTAATCAACAAAACGTTATGTCACATGTCCCAGAAGTTAAAACAAATATGAACTAGAAGTTAAATGAAACAGAATGGCTTGATGTTTTGCCCCCTTGAATGATCACCATGAAATCTTTAGAGAATGTTCTGTCACTTTCTGTTCTTCTTATCAAATCCTGTGGGTCCCCTGTTTTCAAATATATATTTAACCCCTTTTCAAATGTACACATTTTTTTCTTTCAAATTTAAACACTTGTAAGTAAAAGGACTACCTTCTTCTGTAGATCACAGAACAATTATGGGAGGAGGTAAGAACTCGTGGGAGAGGGTGTCTTGGGTGTGCTCATACTAAAGAAAGTCTTGTAACGTTGATGCATGAAGGAACTTGGGTGTGACATTCCCAGCCCCTAGCTGGTGAGCACAGTCATTCTCCTTCCTGCAGTGCAGTGCTTATAAAGGTCAACATATTGTTTAAAAAAAAAAAGATATATTATTAAAACTTATAACAAATTATTACTAAGCAAAGTTTAATCCAGTGGCACAAAGATCTAACTTAATGA
This sequence comes from Lipotes vexillifer, assembly GCF_000442215.2. Lineage (NCBI taxonomy): Eukaryota > Metazoa > Chordata > Mammalia > Artiodactyla > Lipotidae > Lipotes > Lipotes vexillifer. Next base: position 1,005,706 of record NW_006792756.1, read on the forward strand.
TTCCATTTATGTAATCCTCTGTTAAAAAATAAAGAAAACAAATTTCATATAATCATCTAAGTGTCTGCCAGAAATTACACCTCATTACCTAATTAAAAAGAAAAAAAATCTTAGCAAGCTAGAAGATACTTAATAATAGTTGTCTATTAGAATCCAACAGCAAGTATCATTTTCAATGTTAAAGCATTTAAATTAAAATTGAAGCATTTAAATTAAAATCGTAAAAAATAGAAATATGTTTATATCTATTACTATTTAATATTTATTGGCCAATCCAATAAGAAAAGTAAACAAATAAGTGGCATATGTATTGGGGGAATAAAAGGCATATAGCTATCATTATTTCTGAATAATATGGCCTGCGAAGTCTAAACATATTACTAGAAAGCCTCTGTGAGCAATTAAAATTCTTTAATGTGTAATACAGAAGTACAAAAAACTACACCATTTCTACATACCAATAATGACTAAGTAAAGAATTTAAAAGGGGGCTTCCCTGGTGGCACAGTGGTTGAGAGTCCGCCTGCCGAAGCAGGGGACACGGGTTCGTGCCCCGGTCCGGAAAAAAAAAATTAAAAAGGGAAATGTATTGATAGTAGCAACAATAAAAACCATAAAATACCCATAAATAAGTCCATGTGAGAGCTCTATAAATCATATGTGATGCAAACTATAAGATTGTATTGGACAGTAAGAGATATATAATGTGTAAGCATATGATGCCCATGCAAGACTCAACAATATAAAGATAACGTTACCTTAAACACACACACACACACACACACACACACACACACACACACACGAGTCAAGTTTATTCAGTGTCTTACTGAGGACTGTAGCCTGGGAGACGGCATTTCAGATCGCTCTGAGAAACTGTTGCAAAGAGGTGGGGAGGGACGTCAGCCAGTATACATGCGATTTTGGTGAAGGCGTACATGCAACCAAGCACACATCTTGGTTGCTGCTAGCCACGAGGAACGGATATCTTAGTTAATGATTTTAGTGCTTTTCTAAGTATGGGAAGATGAAAGAATCCAGGTTCATTAAAAATTTCTCCTGAAAATATCTAACTGTCTAAAGGCCTGTTCTGCCAGTTTTCTCAGAGCACAGAGTGCCTCGTTCCTGATCTCCACCCTGAACTCCTTTCACGGGGTGTTGAAGGTCAGTGGCAGCGGTGGCTAATAACTCAGTCATTGTAGAAGCAAATGGGTAGTGACATTCTTCAGTTGGCAATAACAATATTAATTCCCCAAATTGATGGAAATTAAATTGAATCCCATTAGTTTATTTTACGGACTTTGACAAGAACTGGAAGAAACTTTTTGAAAAAGAAAGTATGAAGAGGGACTTGCTTACCAAATCTCAAAACAAATTGCAAAGCTACAACTAAGTCAGTATGGTATTGGCTCAAAAGCAGAAAAACAGATGAACTAAACAAAATAACATTTTCAGGAATAATGTTTAAATGGGAGTTTTGTTTACGACAGAGATATTTTAAATCAATAGAGAAAATAATAGACATTCATCAGTGTATTTCAAAAAAATTAGTTTGTTCTAACAGCACAAGCAAAAATAAATTTCAAATAAATTAAAGCATTAAATATAAAAATAGAGAAGAGAATGGCATTATAATCTTTTGATAGGTAAGGTATTACTAAGCAAGACACAAAACCCAGAAGTCATAAATGACTGATATATTTAAATTCAAAATTAAACCAATCAAACAACAAACAACCCTTTTACAGAAGACGTCATAAAGTTAAGGGACAAACAACAGGGAGGGAAAATTCCCAATATTAGTATCCACGCTATATAAAGAGCCCCTCCAAAAATAAGGACAAATAACCCAATAGAAAAAATGATCAAAACCTTTGGAGAAGCAAAGGTTCAAAGCAAACTTTCCTGTGAAAAATTTTTTTCACAACAAAAAAATTTCCGAATATCAAATATACCATCAAGTGCATTAGTAATCAGTGAAGTGAAAGTAAAACAGCAATCAGAAACACTGACAAAAATTTTAAAAACTGACATCCAGCATTTGGCATGTGATACGTCAATGCTGTTAAGTATGAATTGGTACATTTTTTTGGAAGGCCATGTAGCTGCTTATAACAAAAATCTAAGTGTGTGTGTTCTCAGCCCCAGAAATACCTGTTCTTGATACCTCTTCCACTGAAATGCTCGCACACGTGCATATATAGATTCGTTGGGATGTTTATTGCAGTGTTCAGAAGAACAATGACTTGGAAACAACCAAAAGACCTTATTGGGCAAAAAGATTCAATAAAGAATGGTTCTTCCAAGTGATGGAAGACAGTGCAGTGAGAAAAATTATCAGATTTATCCACATCTACTGACCAGAAGGGGTTCCAAAATATTGTATTATGTCTAAGAAAGCAAGTTGTACAACAGTATGCATAACACTGTGTCATCCATTTATGTTTTTGAAAACTGTGTGTTGGTATGTGTTTTAAGTGTAGGTTTTGTAGTATAGTCCTAAGTCAGGGAGTCTGATTCCTCCAGCTCCATGTTTTTTCTCAAGATTGCTTTGGCTATTCGGAGTCTTTTGTGTCTCCATACAAATTTTAAGATTTTTTTGTTCTAGTTCTTTGAAAAATGCCATTGGTAGTTTGATAGGGATTGCATTGAATCTGTAGATTGCTTTGGGTAGTAGAGTCATTTTCACAATATTGATTCTTCCAATCCAAGAACACGGTATTTCTCTCCATCTGTTTGTATCATCTTTGATTTCTTTCATCAGTGTCTTATTTCTTTCATCAGTTTTCTGAGTACAGGTCTTTTACCTTCTTAGGTAGGTTTATTCCTAGGTATTTTTTTGTTGTTGTTGCAATGGTGAGTGGGATTGTCTCCTTAATTTCACTTTCTGATTTTTTCTTGTTAGTGTATATGAATGCAAGAGATTTCTGTGCATTAATTTTGTATCCTTCAACTTTACCAAATTCATTGATTAGCTCTAGTACTTTTCTGGTGGCATCTTTAGGATTTTCTCTGTATAGTATCATGTCATCTACAAACAATGACAGTTTTACTATTTCTTTGCCAATTTGTGTTCCTTTTATTTCTTTTTCTTCTCTGATTGCCACGGGTAGGACTTCCAAAACTGTGTTGCACAACAGTGGTGAGAGTTGACATCTTTGTCTTGTCCTTGACCTTAGAGGAAATGCTTTCAGTTTTTCACCATTGAGAATGATGTTTGCTGTGGGTTTGTCGTATATGGCCTTTATTATGTTGAGGTAGGTTCTCTCTATGCCCACTTTCTGGAGAGTTTTTATCATAAATCGGTGTTGAATTTTATCAAAAGCTTGTTCTGCATTTGTTGAGATGACCTTATGGTTTTCATTCTTTAATTTATTAATATGGTATATCACGTTAATTGATTTGCGTGTATTGAAGAATCCATGTATCCCTGGGATAAATCCTACTTGATCATGGTGTTTAATCCTTTTAATGTGTTGTTGGATACTGTTTGCTAGTGTTTTGTTGAGGATTTTTGCATCTGTATTCATCAGTGATATTGGTCTGTAATTTTCATTTTTTGTAGTATCTTTGTCTGATTTTGGTATCAGGGAGATGGCAGCCTCGCAGAATGAGTTTGGGAGTGTTCCCTGTACTACAAAGCTACAGTAATAAAGACAATATGGTAGTGGCACAAAACAGAAATATAGATCAGTGGAACAGGATAGAAAGCCCAGAGATAAACCCACACACCTTTGGTCAACTAATCTATGACAAAGGAGGCAAGGATATACAATGGAGAAAGGGAAATCTCTTCAATAAGTGGTGCTGGGAATACTGGACAGCTACATGTAAAAGAATGAAATTAGAACACTCCCTAACACCATATACAAAAATAAACTCAAAATGGATTAAAGACCTAAATGTAAGGCTGTACACTATAAAACTCTTAGAGGAAAACATAGGAAGAACACTCTTTGACATAAATCCCAGCAAGATCCTTTATGACCCACCTCCTAGAGTAATGGAAATAAAAACAAAAAATAAACAAATGGAATGGAATGAAACTTAAAAGCTTTTGCACAGCAAAGGAAACTATAAACAGGATGGAAAGACAACCCTCAGAATGGGAGAAAATAGTTGCAAATGAATCAACAGAAAAAGGATTTATCTACAAAATATATAAACAGCTCATGCAGCTCAATATCAAAAAAACAAACAACCCAGTCAAAAAATGGGCAGAAGACCTAAACAGACATTTCTCCAAAGAAGATACACAGATGGCCAAGAGGCACATGAAAAACTGCTCAACATCACTAATTATTAGAGAAATGCAAATCAAAAATACAATGAGGTATCACCTCACACCAGTTAGAATGGACATCATCAAAAAATCTACAAACAACAAATGCTGGGGAGGGTGTGGAGAAAAGGGAACCCTCTTGCACTGTTGGTAGGAATTTAAATTGTTACAGCCACTATGGAGAACAGTATGGAGGCTCCTTAGAAACTAAAAATAGAACTACCATATGACCCAGCAATCCCACTACTGGGCATATACCCAGAGAAAACCATAATTCAGAAAGATACTTGCACCCCAATGTTCATTGCAGCACTGTTTACAATAGCCAGGTCATGGAAGCAACCTAAATGTCCATCAGCAGACAAATGGATAAAGAAGGTGTGGTACATATACACAATGGAATATTACTCAGCCATAAAAAGGAATGAAATTGAGTCATTTGTAGAGACATGGATGGACCTAGAGACTGTCATACAGAGTGAAGTAAGTGAGAAGGAGAAAAACAAATATCGTATATTAATGAATATATGTGGAATCTAGAAAAATGGTACAGATGAACCAGTTTGCAAGGCAGAAATAGAGGCACAGATGTAGAGAACAAATGTATGGACAGCAAGGGGGGAAAGCTCGGGTGGGGGATGAATTAGGAGATTGGGATTGACATGTATTCACTAATATGTATAAAATAGATAACTAATAAGAACCTGCTGTATAGCACAGGGAACTCCATTTCGCTGTACAGTAGAAACTAACACAACATTGTAAAACAGCTATACCCCAATTAAATGAAAAAAATGTAGGTTTTATTATTACTCAGGTTTGATGAGGACAGCAGATGAGACGGTCTGGAGGGACAGTGACAGCTTTTTGTTCTTCTGAACAATGCAATTTATCAATTGTAAAAAAAAAAAAAAGTATCAATTCGTACTCAGCAACATTCATACATCACATGCCTAATGCTGGATGTCAATTTTTTACATACATTAGGAGTCTGGGATTAACAGATACACACTACTGTATATAAAATAAATAACCAACAAGTATCTACTGTATAGCACAGGGAACTGTACTCAATTTTCTGTAATAACAATTTTCTGTAATAAGTGTGAATCACTTTGCTGTATACCTGAAACTAACACAACTTTGTAAATCAACTATACTTCAAATTAATTAATTAATTAATTAATTAATAATAAGCTAGAACATTTCTCATTAAAAAAAAAAAAGAAAAGATAGTTTGAAGTTAGTTTGTTACAGGTCCCAAGAGGAAGACGTATGCCGTATGTGATGCGATGCAAGGGCCCATGTGGAAGCAGCAGGGTTGATCAGGAGAGGCAGAGTAAGGCAGAAATGGGGGCAAGAGGCTTTTATTGTAGTTTTCACAATTGTGATTCCTTCCAGTTGTGCTGGAAGGATCTGGTGAAGCAGGTTAAGCAGGTTTAGGATTGGCTAGTTGGAATAATGTCTGAAGGCTCTGGGGTGTAGGGGCTGCTCTTAGGTGCCTGATATCTAGCCCTGAGGTGATTAAGGCAGAGACCTAGTATGATAATGTAATAGAGAGTAAGAGCCTGAAAAAGAAGACATTGGAAGGATATGGGCTCTCACTTGGTTAGTTTGCATATGAAAGGCACCCTCCTAGGTGAGTTGTTTACTATGTCTAGGGAAGGGCTAACCCTGGGAGAGGTAGTCTCTCCAGGATCAGCAAGGCCCCAAGATATCAAAGCATCGGAATTACATAAAACAGAAAAGCATGATTAATGCAGCATGGATTTGTAAATTCCATGCATCGTAATTGTTCTGGAAGGATGCACACCAAATATAAACAGTGGCTCCTTATGGGAAAAAGAATAGAACTGATGAAGGTGAGGACATTGTAAAGACTTTCACTTTTACGCCATATACTTCTACATTATTGAAGTTTTATTATAAGAACAAATTCAGATATTATATATTTTTTTAAATTTAAGACTATTAAATGCCACTGGTCCTCTTTATATTCTTTTGATAATTACCATATTCTGTTCTTGTAATTCTGAACAGCTTCAGGAACTAACTGATTGATCAGATGATGAACATGTACCCTTGTCAGTCCCAATGAGAGAAAAGTTGTATTCTTTTCACTTCTGCTGGAAGCGGTATTAAAGATATTCAAGTACTAGGCAGATAGGTTGACCAAGCTTATCTGTGCTATTTTCTCTGCGGTGTGATTTGGGGAGTGATTCATGCCCCAGAAACATATCTTTTGCTGTTGGCCACTGAGCCCACATTCCAGCTTAGTCCTTTGTTCTTTGGATGGAGATACTGTTTACCCTCCTGAGTTCCTGGTAGCACTGCAAGGGGGAAAATTGCCAGCATTTATCTGTCTTTAGCACCTCAGCATAATTACCAGAGCACCAATAAGCCAATTTACTCTCCCAGCCTCCTCCCATCACCCTTTCCAAAAGCAACAGTAACAAAAAAACAATTCCAAAAAAACCCAAAAAGAAACAAACCAGGAGTCCCACTTTCAAGAACTTTCCATTGTTTTCACTTTGGTGCATCTTGTTGCAAAAAATTTTTAAGACTTGGAAAGAAGTTGCGAAGGGTCACGTGGGAATGGATTTTTCAGTAAAGCCTTAGTGGAGAAATGAAGGACTGAAAAAGTAAAGCTGAGACCTTAGGAATGCTCTTCTGCTCCTTTTAGGATAAAGGAACCAAACCTAGTTTGTGGAAGAGTAGCAAAAAGCTTGGGCTTTACCTGTTGTGTCTTCGGACTGCAGTAGGAACTAAGAAGGGGAAAGTCAACCTCACTAGGTGTTTTTTAAATAAATAAATTTATTTATTTATGGCTCTGTTGTCTTTTTTGCTGTGCGTGGGCTTTCTTTTTAGTTGCATTGAGCGAGGGCTACTCTTCGTTGCGGTGCGCAGGCCTCTCATTAAGGTGGCTTCTCTTGTTGTGGAGCACGGGCTCTAGGCGCATGGGCTTCAGGAGTTGTGGCACGTGGGCTTCAGTAGTTGTGGCACGTGGGCTCAGTACTTGTGGCTCGCAGGCTGTAGAGTGCAGGCTCAGTAGTTGTGGCACACGGGCTTAGTTGCTCCGCGGCATGTGGGATCTTCCCGGACCAGGGCTCGAACCCGTGTCCCCTGCATTGGCAGGCGGATTCTTAACCACTGCGCCACTAGGGAAGTCCCAACCTCACTAGTTTTGAAATCTGAAAATTTGGCTGGAGCACCAGATAGAGTAAATAAATGCCTCTTATGTGTATTTCAACAGCCACAAAGCAAACCTGATGCTATGTGTGCCTCCTATTAGAACTGTAAAAAGGAGAGATTTGGAAAGTTTCTCCAGATGGGCTGCTCTCCATGTGAGGTCCCTGTACCAGCAGCATCAGCATCACCTGGCAACCAGTTAGAAATGCAAGTTATCAGGTTCATCACATCCCTATGACATCCGAAAGCTGGGGATGGGGTTCAGTGATGGGGAGTTTATCAAGCCTTCCGGGTGAGTCTGATGTATGCTACCATTTGAGAACTTCTGCTCTACATCAGAAATTATTTTTTTTCTGCAAAGGGCCAGATAGTTAATATTTGAGTCTTTGTAGGCTTTAAGTTATCTGTCAGAACTAGTATTCCATCTGCCATCGTCAGCCAAAGCATCTAGAGGTAATATATAAATGAATAGGCATGGCTGTGTTCCTTTGAAATTGCATTTATAAAAACAGGGATTTGGCCCATAGGTTATGGTTTGCAAATCCCTGTTCTAGATAATAATAGCAGCTACGACTTACTGAGTGTCTCTTGTGGAGCCTGTATAATGCTTTTTATAAATCATCTCTTTTATTTTCCCAATACTCCATAAGGTAGGTGTTGTTTCCCTCATCTGATTGGTCTTGAAATGAGTATCAGACTTTCCCAAAGGCATTTAGTTCACAGGCCCAGAATTCAGGCCTTATTTCACTGCAAAGGCCATGCTTTTATCTTCTTTTGATGTCAAATGAATGGAAACTATTTACTGCATTGTGCCAATATTACTATTATTACATAAGTCAAAAATGGCTGACATTTTCTTCATTTGGTGAGCTGTGTCATTTTTTTAGTAATTATAAAGGAATATTCATAAATGCTTTTCTCTGGTTAGTTGTTATCTCAGGGTCCCATCTGATTTCCTTTGTAAGATATGAGGTCTTTTAGCTGAGAGCTGAGATGGCACCACACTACTTCTGGAAACCAAAAGTGGGAGGAGAGACCTGTCATACAGAGTACTGCCCAGACCATGTCCACACAGGCCTCAGATGGGGGGCCCTAGAAAAGCACCAGGGGTCTGGGCATCTAAGGCAGGATGCTGAGGGAACGTTGGACAGGAAAATGCCAGCAGGAAACATCTGTTTCTCGGTTTTGTCATGCACTGAGCCAGCAGTTACCTGTGGAAAGAAGGCTGTGGGAGGGGTTACCTGAGAGAGATGGTCACATCCTGGGCCTGGACCACATATGCGCACTGTCTGTCTGAGGAGAGTAGTGATGATAACAGCTGTGTACCGTGAACTCTCTGTGCTCCACACACCTCACTAAGAGGTTTACCTGCAGCCTCTCCACTTATTGTCATAACATACGATGAGGAAATATTTCTGTTTTATAAGTGATAAATAAAATCAGGCAGATCCCTCAACTTGGATTTGAACCTGAGTGTGACTTCAAAGCCTATGTGTCAACTACTATATACCATGGTGCTTCTCTAAACTAAAATCAGGTACAGGGTCAACTTGGGCTTTGTAAAACCCAAGTGACAGTGCCACCAAATCTCAGAAATCCAGCTGAAGTATATTTAAACCTTACCATAGAGGCCTTCACTCAAAAACAAGAATGAGTAAATAGGAGACTTTGAGGTCATGAGTCAACAGAGACTCAGAAAATCCTAGCAACATTTTAGTGTGATTGTAACTGCTTCTCACTGAATCATTCTTCATAGCATAGAGCTTATAAGCGTGCACTCTGGAGTCAGACTGTCTAAGTTTTTACCTTGAGCAAGTTATTTTACCTTTCTCTGCCTCTGTTTCTTCATCTGTAAAATGGGACTAATAACCACATCCACCTCATAGGGGTGTTGTGAGGATTGAAATAACACATCAGGACCTGGATCAGGCCTGACACACAGTGGCTGGGCCTTCATTTTGACGGTTACAGTTGTCATTGTTTTTATATGACTGTACCTCCACACTCTGTCCCCAGCTGCATGACAGTTGAGATTTTCCACTCTCTCTTTGTGGTCTTTTCATGCACGAGAAGCAGTCTCTCGTGTATCAGCACGTCTGGGGATACCAGAGTGTCCGTTTGCCTCTAAATACAAGCACTTTCTCCTCCCTGCCCTTTTCTCTTGCCTTGTCTTTTCCCACCTTGCACAGCGCCCACTGCATTGCAGATGCTCACGAAAGGTTTGTTGAACTAAGCTGAACTGAGGTCTGCTCTCAGCTACTAGGAAACTCCTACTTTCTTTGTTTTATCCCTTTGTGCTATTAACTCTTGTTACCTCCACCTGCCTGATCTCAGATTTGCTGCAGGCCCTGCTTATGGGCCTCCTAGTTTCATTCACATGTCCTCAAAGACCATTAGTTCTGAACGGGGTGGTCCTACACCTTGGAAAGGGGGTATCTGGGGCCTCTTGTTGGATGACACGATGTTTGGGAAGCACTACTGACATTTCAGGGACTGGAGACAAGGATGCCAGACCTGGTCCCTTGGACCTCACTGCCTCAGAGTTCCCGCCAGGCCTTCACGTGTGCCCGTGATCATCTGAGCACAGAACCTGACACCATGTCATGTAGAAACTCAAAGTATTGGGGGCGTGGTTTTAATAGAAGCTGAATTTTCTCAGCATTCTTCAAGAAAAACTGAACTTTGTTTTATTTTAAACTTTACCCAGAATTGTTCACTGTCGCAGGAAGGCACATCATTGATTGCAGTGGCCCTCACTGTGCTTGAACTTCCAGGACAAGAAACCAGAAAGAGTCCGTATTTATGGCTGTTTCATTGGTGGTGACTCCACTGGGCAAGCATCTGGCCACTTGATTGTATCCCGCAAGGGAGTAACGCCTGAGCATTTGCATATCGAAAAGCATATTGTTTATCCTAAATTACATTTTTTTTCCTTTTATGTGAGTTCGAGTTTGTACATTATATTTTTTGAGAGTAATATATTTATCACAGTGACAGGATCCAAAGCAAACTCGGTGAAGGATCAAGGTGCACAGGGCGAGTCTGGAGACCTGCCGCAAGCTTTCCAGACTCTCCTATTAGAGTCACACAGGACAGGCATTGGGTTGTGACAGCATGTGTGGAGTGTCGTCTACCTGGAAAGCTCGGTAGAGCCTCAGTGCCCAGGACTTTTATTAAGGGCTGGTCACATAGGCACCCTTTACCCAGCATGTATCAAAATTCTAGACTCCCAGAAGGAAAGCAGGTGTTCAGCACAAACCACATCATTTGTACAAGCAGCTTAGGCACAGTGAGCCACTCTGATTAGCTACGGTGGTGGGAGCCCTCCAAAATCCAGATGCCAACTCAGACCCACCCGTGTAAGTGGGCCTTTCAAGAGATGGCAGTCAAGCCTGCTATGTTAATTTTTTTTTTCTGTGTAGTGGGTTATACTACCTATGAATATCATTGGTAAACAGTAAATGGGGAATTTTTTTTAAATACATGTGTTTCCAAGGGACATTAAGTCTGATAGATTGAGAACCATTGTCTTAAATAAAATAGTCCTTCACCCCCAGATACCCACCCAGAGAACTGGCCAAAGCTGTGAAATTACAATTTTTTTGTTATTGGCTTCATGTGCCCCCAATCAAAATTTTAAGCAGAGTTTAAATTTTCTTTAATGTGTATTACTTCCTTCTACCACCACAGTCTGTTAACAGAAGGGGAGCAAACAGAACACATCTTCCCCTGTATTATGGACAAACCTAGAATGGCCTGTTTTTCTCCCCACTTCTTTATCTCTAAACTTCGTGTTTTACCTGGGCACAGTTGATACTCAATAAATGATAATCGTCTCTGCTACTTTTATAATTTTCTCACTACTCACTCCTGTAGCACATCTGAACTTTAATTTTTCTTTTAAACCTGAAAATCTTACTGACTGCTGTTGTGGGTTACAAACATGATTCTGACTTGAGAAGCAAAGATCATTCCAACGTGAGGGCAAGGCCCAAGGCATGTAATACAAATAAAAGTAGAATCTGGTGTCATCAGGTCACCTCTGAAAGCCCCCTGCTTGACACCATGCTGTGGAATAAAATAACAGCTCCAGCAGGCCCTCCCTGAACACAGTGTGAATAAACAACAGGTGTGCTGACTAATTGTTTTCTCATCATGGTGCATATTTCACACGCCATAACTCCCAAATGAAATACCAAAAGAATACATAAAATTAAATGATTCAAAGATTGAAAGGGTTTATTATCCTTTTTATGGTAGAGTGGGAATCCATTGAAATCTTGAAAAGAAACTGTAATCATCACCGCAACTATTGATATCCCTAAATATGTAATATTTATTTTTTGCTTTAAAATCTGACACTTGAAGATGAAGACCACCAAAAAAAAAAAAAAAAAAAAGAGGCATGTACACATTCAGGGAGTCTATAAAGCAATCCAGACTTGGATTTTACAGAAGGAGGAGATTAATTATCTCATCCCTCCTGTTAAATGAGCAACTGAAAACTCCAGGGAAGTGTAGCATTACGTGACAGTGGTCTTCCTTTGACCTTCGTGAGTGAGAACTAGAGCGTGACTGCCGAGAAAGGACCGAATCAGCAGTCACACTTGGAGCCATTTACTGTCCCCCTTGAGGGAGTCTACAATCCAGACTTGGATTTTACAGAAGGAGGAGATTAATTATCTCATCCCTCCTGTTAAATGAGCAACTGAAAACTCCAGGGAAGTGTAGCATTACGTGACAGTGGTCTTCCTTTGACCTTCGTGAGTGAGAACTAGAGCGTGACTGCCGAGAAAGGACCGAATCAGCAGTCACACTTGGAGCCATTTACTGTCCCCCTTGCCACACACCCCACTCTGCACACATTTCAAACCAGATGAGCCTAACTCAAGTTATGTTAAGTGGTTTTTAGCACATGAGTATGTTGCGTAAGATTCTGTGTTACCATCTGTTGTGGAACCAACCATTCTGCTGGCATAAATCCATGTGGCTCGCCTCTCCCGTCCCATGATCAGCCCAAGGATAGTAGTTAAAGTGCAATGTGAGCAACAGTGAAACTTGAAACGGCAAGTCAAGCAGTCCACCTCCTTTGTATTGAATTCTACTAGCGCTCCCTTTCCTCCCTCATCTGATTCGCCCTCTGTTACACTGGTTGGATGCTGGTAGCTTTGGGGTCCTTATGGAAGAGCCCCGTCACTATTGAATGAATTTCTGTTGACTTTGCTGAGGATGTGAAATACTATATTTAGAGATAAAATCAGATCTTTAATGTAACTGAAGAGGTCATTAATGCCTTAACTCTTAGTCACCTCCCCCCGCCACCCCGGGTTTTCTTTTTTTTCTTCTTCTTAAGGGCAGGCTCAGCAAGGCAGACATGTGAATTGTATCATTAACTAGGCTTGTCATAAACTATGCCAGCTTTGTTATCGTGCATTAAATTTTCGTGGATGGTCATCCTGGAAGTTCATATTAAATTTCGTGGCTTACCTTGAACATGCTCTGGTTCATTAGCCACTCACCTATGTAGAGACACAGGAGAGAGGGATAATTTGTCTGTGTCCTGTGGGTAGTACAAGGACGGCTTTCACATTATGAATTAAAGTCCACTTAACTGCACTTGAGGTCGGGAAAGTTGGCTTCAGGCTACCATCCCACTGATACCAGGTTCCCTGATGGCTAATACGTTGGCCTTCCTGAGACTACTTTTGCCTCTCAAATTTGTTCCTTCTGGCTGACATTTCAGGTTGACGCATTGAATCAGGCAGGACAGGCTAGGTTATGCTGTGGTAACAAGCAATTACAAAATCTCTGTGGCTTCAAACATCACAGATTCATTTCTTATTCATGTTACGTGGCCCTCGTGGGTCAGCAGGGGAGCTCTGCACCTCTTAGACACTCAGGAGATACGACTGATGGAGCAGACACCATCTCAAACATTGCTAGTCGCCAGGCCAGGAAGAAGAGAGTTCTGGGAGACCTCACATCACTGTTAAAAGCCCTCTGGTTTGGAGCACCACCCTCACAGTTCACTGGCCAGAACTAGTCGCATGGCACCACCCAACCACAAAGGGGTCGGGAAACACAAGGCGACACATTCACAGTAGGAGAGAGACTTAGACGTACTTGACGAGCAGCAGTCGTGACCACCACACTCAGTCACATCCTTTCTTTCCTCTACTTCAGAAACTAGAAAGCCATATACACAGTTTTTCAGCTTCTTTTTCTCCTCGAAGAGTCCACATGGTCCTGGTTCTGGCATGTGAGACCTAAATGGAACTCTGCAATGGGGACTTACCAGAAAGCTTTGGCTTTCTGGATAAAGGGGATTGGACACAGCTGTGGTATTTTTCATTCACACTTATCCCTTCTTCCTATCTGGAAGATGGAGGCAATGCCAGCATATGTAGCAGCCACCTTGGCATGAACTCCCCAGCCCCCCCCCCCAAAAAAAAAAAAAACATGACAGAGCCAAAAGATGGGAAGAGTTTGGTTCCTTGATGATTTTAATGAACTGCTACACCAGCCCCGGACTGCCTACCTCTGGGCATCTTGCTATGTGAGAAATATAAACCCCTGTAGGCTTACGACACTGTAAGTCAAGCTTTCCTTTTTTTTTTTTTTTTTTTGTAGCTGAATGCAATCCTGAGACTGTCCTTATATGTTCTGAACTTCAAAAGAAAAAGATCCCCTTCAAAAGGATGTGTTCCAAACACTCCAATATCATTAAAATATGATTTGGAGATTTCTAATACACAACCCTGTTTTAGACTACTTTTTGTTTTGGTCCTTTTGGTTGGCATTTCATGTTGGCTCACTTTATCAGTCAGGATAAACTAGGTTGTAATGCAGTAACAAACAACCCCCCAAATCTCAAACCGCCTACCGCTGGACTTCTTGATGTGTGAGAAAACAAACACCTGTATGTTTAAGCCCTTGAAAGTCAATGTTTCTGCTACTTATTGCTACTAATACTTGCTTATTCTTGAATTGAAAAGGATGTGTTACCTGCAATCTGTGAATGTTTTCAGGTTTTCTTATGAAGGGTTATCTAGAGAGATGATTCCATATTAATACTTCCTTTAGAGTTCCCAGTGAACTTACCATGGTCAGCTCCATCCATCTGAAAAAAGAAAACCTGCTAAAAATGGCTTTGACCACATTTTCATTCTCTTTCCCCTTTCCAAATTGAAGAACTCTCTAAAAGAAATCCTTTAATAAAAATATAAAGCCCCCATTCTGTGATTTTTTTAAGTCTGGTTTTCATGCCTTTTGGGGGTACCTGGGACACGTACAGAAGAAAATCTGTTGGAGATAAAATGAAGGAAGAGAAGAGAATATACTGAGGTTCTGAAAACTTTATGAGAGCCTTGGAACTAGCTATGAGACTACTTCCGTATCCTGAGAATTTTACAGAATGTGGCTGAAGTCTCTCAGGATGCAAAACACGTTAGAAACCGTAACCTGCTTAACATTAACCTTGACAACTTCAGGTTCTGTCTTGTGAATGAATGAATGCCTCCACTCTTGAGGACTCTAGACCTTGAACATCTAAGTTGAAGTAGGACGGCAGAAAGTTATCTTTATCTTTCTCTCTCCTCCCACCTTCCATCCCATCCCCATTCTCTCTTTAAATTTTTAACAGATTAAGTGAATGACTTTGACAAAAAAATCTAATGAGAATGTGTTTTCAAAAGCACTGTTGGATTCCTCACTTCTCACCACTGGTGCTTCCCGGAAGGACAGCACTTTGCTTTATGACCGTGTATTGATCTCTAATATCTTTATTGAACATTGTCTCTTCTTTGCCTCCTACAGGCAAAGGGTGAGAGTTAGATAATAGTATTAATTTTCCAGACATCTGCACACGTTTAAGTGGCCTTTTGAAGTTTGAAAATCGTTTCTCTGTGAGCCCACCACAGGGCTAAAATGCCATTAAGGTCTCGACCGGAACAATACATAACAGTCACAGCTGAAGAGCTGTGCTTGGCAATGAAAAGAAAACTCATTTATTTTGGTGGAGATTCAAATTAATTGAAGGTCCTTGCCCAACCGGTGCCAGTGCCTCCAGGTTCTGGAGGTAAATGACAGGGCTCAGGATGGCTCTAATCCACCCATCTGGGCTTCCCTGGTGGCGCAGTGGTTGAGAGTCCGCCTGCTGATGCAGGGGACACGGGTTCGTGCCCCGGTCCGGGAAGATCCCACGTGCCGTGGAGCAGCTGGGCCCACGAGCCATGCCCGCTGAGCCTGCATGTCCGGAGCCTGTGCTCCGCAATGGGAGAGGCCACAACAGTGAGAGGCCCACATACCGCAAAAAAAAAAAAAGAAAAGAAAACCACCCATCCTTGTTCACATGTGTGGAAAGTCAGAGCCAGGAGAGGTCTCCATGTCACATGCAACGTGACGTGGAGGGTCGGAGAGCAGTCAAGTAATGGTGTTCATAAATGTTTTTTAGCCATGGTTCATTGTGTAAGATCATAGAAGCCTGTGGTCCCCTCATCAGAATACTGTTTTGCAATGTGTAAAATAGATGACATAGGATTATAAAGGAAACTGGTTATATTGAGGTCCAGTTGCTAAAATATTGAAAAAATATATGACATAGTAATACACGTGCCTCATTTCTGAAGCATAAAATAACAAAAGCTCAAATGGAAGTTCTAAGTTAGTTTTTACGTAATGATTCCAATATGAAATTTCTAGAGATATTTTCAAAAACTGTAATGTGACATGAAGATGTCTGTGATTTCTGTCAGGGACAAAGTCACCAGTTGATACCACTGAAGTTTGATGTCTGCATTTGTAGCTGAAGGAAATGCTAAATTTTAGTTCAAGTTTAGTGGAGCTAAAGCTGCCTTTTCTTCCTCAGAGTTCACGAATGCTCTGAATTCTATCCATGGAATTAATAAGCCCTGAGAATCGGTATGTTCTATCTCCTGGGAATTGCGTGTCTGTGTAGTTACGAGTACAATTATTTGTCCTCGTAACTAACTCATTCCTCGCAGTGGAATAAGTGCAGAGTTTAATATTAGACTTTAGAAAATACTTGGATGACTATACTTCATATTTGATGTCACTCCTGATCATTTCTTAATGGAGCATATACCCCGAGTTTGATTCTGTGGGTCGTCTGGTGACAACCACGCTGCTTTTTTCTTGGCCCTCTTACAGCTCATAACAGTGTAGGGCTAGAAGCACCTTGAAAGGTTTGTTTCTCCGCCTTCATGCAAGGCTTCCTGGGCAGGTGTTGAGACCCTACCAGAGACAGTGACATTTTCACTGGCTCTACCCAACTGGCCACGGTCACCACACAGAGGTACCTGCTTTATAATCTGACATCTGAAACTCTGAGTGGAAAGGAAAACGGGTTTCAAGGAGTCTTGCATGTATTTGCCTTAGGACTCAACATTGGTTCCCCCATGGAACATAGTTTTAAGGGACAGTAACCTCAAATTAACTCCTATAGGGATGTAATTATCAGGGACTTTCTTCTAATTTGAGAAAAGGAAGATTTAAAACCAGGAGAATGTCTTATTTCCTGTGGCATAGTAGAGGAACTGGTTTAGCTTGCCCCATTTCATAGTGATAAAGCAGCATTTGATAGCAGCAGCCCGTGTGATAAAATGATTATGGCAGCAGTGAGAATCTAATCAGAGAATTGATCTGCAGATTCCAATTCTGTAAGAGCCAACATCAATCAACATAAATGTCAATAATGAGATCGGATTGAGAGCTGCCCAATCCCTTCAGATGATTCTGGGGTCTAGTGACAAATCAAAGAGGTAAATGTGAAAGGGAATTGAAGACTCTTACAGTCGCTCCATTGACGAGCAGCAGGCTACATGGTACTTTGGTGGCACATGGCTGAATGGGTCCAGGCTAAAATTAATTAGAGACAGATTGTTAAAGGATTTTCATATTGTAAGATATGTGGTACCAGTACCACGTGGTGTAATATAGTAACAGTTGTTATTGTAACTGGTAATTTATAGTTAGTCATGGCAGTTTAGGGAGGGGGCAGGAGAAACTTAGTGCTCTTATTGTATCTTTGGGAGGCCATGTCTAGAGAGTGCAGTAGCAAAGGAAACTGTCAGTTCTCAGGAAAGGTTATATGGGATAGAATTCTGAAGTCATCATTTGCCAGTTTATGCGCCTTTATCGATTGTCTGTCCAGGGTTTTTACTAAGAACTGGTCCTCAACCCTGTGTCATGTTAAGGACCACGGACAGCAACAGGACAAGAGTCAGCAAGTGAATTTCAGGATCAAGAAAACCGGGGAGCATTAAGGCGTGTGGAGTTGCTAAGGAGTAGGGCAGGGATTCAGTGGAGTGGGCAGAGAAAGAAGAATGTGAATATAAAATGTCGCTCTGCCCACTGCCACCTGGGGCCATCTTGCTGCCTTAGCAGGAGACTCCTCCCAGATTTAATGTCTAGGCAGGACTTCCTTTCAGGGCATGGGTGACCATCCTGTGGGGACAGAAAAGGGGATACATGAAAACAGGCAGCAACTTTGAAGTCGCTCCTAGCATTCTGATTGTAAAGCAACTGTGACTTAGAATTGACAAAACTGACTTTTCCTTGCTATATGTATTTTTTCTACCTCCGTCAGGTACCCTCTGTTGACACTTTCTGGAGTTTCAAATGGTCATTACTTATGTGCTACCAAAACGGTGGTTCTTCAGTGGAGGTGATTCTCATATTAGGAAGCTGTTTCACGACTGTTTGCAGGGGCAGGCAAGTGTCACTACTTGAGGATAGACGGGAGGGAAAAAGCATACTACTCTGTTATTGAAAAATTATGTTAAAATTCAAAATTCCACTTTTACCCCAGTTAGGTTAGTAAAGGTTAGTAAACTAGATCCTTGTGTGATTAAGGGGTGTCTTTCAGAGTCTAATGATTATCAGAGAAGGTGATATCCAGGGCCCACTTCGTGGGTGTGAACCTGTGCAGTCACATAGGGGCTTAGAAGGGCCCTGTGCTTGATTTAACGCTGTTCTGTCATCATCTTGAAATTCTTAATGTCTTTTTCACAGATGGGCCCCTGCACTGGGCTCCACAAATTATCTCACTGGTCCTGAGAAAATCTAACATTTATTGAGCATTTAATATGTCCCAAGCATTTTAATGAATGGAGTCCCTATCACAGCCTTATAAATTCGGGAGTTTCTTCTCTTGAACATCCAGTCTTCAATAAACTCCTGTGAACTAATATTGTTATTATTATCTATAAAGGAAACTAAGACTTAAAAGATGAAGTAATTGCCCCAAGCCACACAAAGCCAGAATCTGAACCCAAGCAGTATAACATCTGGGGCCATGTGCTGTCTGGGAGAGTAGCTAATTTGTGAACCTGAACCCAGGATTTATACTGAATGTTGAACAGCTGACTTTGCAGTTATTATCTTCTTTGTTTTAAATATGCCAACGAATCAAGGGTTTGGGTCCGTTGGATTCCAGTTAATTGAGGTGTTTCAGTAATACAGTGAACGTGGCTCACGGACCTGAACTTCACACTTGATGACACACTGGACGAGATATCTTCTGTGACTCAGCCACCAGCTTTCTGAATAAGTGATTCACATCTTAACACGATGACGATACTTTTATGCACTCAAGTTAGAGGGTGTCTTATTTCATTAGTTTTCGATCAATAGAAAAGTATTTATGAAAAGAACTACAGCATCCCACATAAAACAGCTGAACAAGAAAACAGAGATTTATATGGAATAAATGATTTGAAGCCCCTGGAATTATTAACATGGGGCATTTGAGGAGAAATATTTGTGGTTTCCAACTTATAGTCTGAGGAGAAAATTATCTTTAAAACTAGCTAACTAGTAACAAGTGTTCAAAATGGATCCTGAATTCTAAATAATAATTACTTCTTGGCAATTTGGACTTTCCCATAGTTTCACAAATGAGTCTCAGGGCAGTTTCTTGTCTCTATAATGCTTTGTAATATTTATAGATCTATAACCAGTTTCTTTGTAATAGTTATTTATAGATCTCTAGCCAATTCCTCTGAAAAATAAGAACTCGCTTTTGGTATTCTCTGAGATTGAAAATGTTGCACATGTTATCACATGAAAGGAAACTCAGAGAAAGATTAGTTTGCATCTTTTAAGAAAGTTTCCGTCAAAGCAATTTATGAAAATCAATAAATTTGTAGGGATTTGAGAACACAGAATAATTTTAGGATTATGGTAACTGGTGACTGTCTCAGAAGAAAATAGAGAGATTATGTTATTTGTATGTATGCATCAAATATCCATTTAATACTTCACAATTTCCACCCTAGGAGATTAGGAATTTCTCTTTCGACCTTCTTTCTGGGTGCCTGGTTCACAAATTCATAGTGTTTACTGAACATGCTTGAAGAGAACAAAGTGTTCTGTGCCTGCTGAGTCTCAAGCAAAAATGGTAGAAGCATTGTGTTATGTCTTGTGGAGGATATGCCTTTTTACTGAATTTTCTGATGCAGTTGTAAACCCCCTAATCTGTCATACAGATGTTTGTAATATCATATCATGTACTTTTCTCTTGGATGTTACAGCTGAATCTTTAGTCAACTTACTAGAGGATTTGCTGGGGAAATCGAGGAGCAGTTTTGACTTGAAATTCTGGTGTCATTTCTAGCTCAGATTTTGTTTTCAACAGCTGCTCCTAATTTGCTTGAAACACACACACACAAAATTGAAATTTAAATATAGAATATATTTAGCAAACTGATAGAAAAATAAAAATAAATCTACTCGACTTGATAAATCCTACGCTAATAGCTGGAAACTACCATTTGCCAAGAAATGACTTAGCTCGGTGAAATGTATTTTACAGCTAATCCTTTAATGTCTGTTTTACATATTACCCTTCCCACTGTTAAAATTGAACAATATTGTAAGCTAGTAATTTTATGCCCTATATTTCAAATTGCTATTAGGAAGCCACATAAATAACAGTTTTCAACTGATTGTCTATAACACCCTGAGGCATTTCTTACCATGGGGTAAAGTAAGAGTGGATTTAAAAAAAAAAAACAGCTGTGGGGATGGAGCTACAGAGAAACTGTGACTCAGATCTGTAGCAACAAAGCCTGTAAAGCCAACCGAAGTCATGAGTCTGAAACCCTGATAACAGACAACTTAATATTAACTATCAAAGGAGCTGAGACTACAGGCCTTCGCCGAACATTCAGCCAGAAACTCCCTTTACTTGATATGTCTTCACAAATGTTGTGAAATGAATTGGACTCTCCAGCAACTTGTCCCACTAGAACCAGGACTTCGGGCTGTAAAATACAGATGAGGGCTCATCACAGAAGTCATCTTCATCAGCGCTCTGATCTATGTCTTACCCCAAACTCCCTGCAGGGAAAGACTGTGAGAGTGACTCTTATAGCCTGTGAAGGTCCCAGTGGTTATGTAATCTCCCAAACTCTGCATTTCAATTTGTTCTCATCTTTCCTTTAATCATGGCAGGTGGCACCCATCTTATAAATAATTCTGCATGATTTTTTTTGGGGGGGGGGTTCTCCAAAACACTGACAAGGCACTTTCTCTTCCTAGGAGATTCTCTTCTAGTGTCAGACAATAGTCATTTGATGTTAATGTCTCCTCACAGAAGTTGCAAGAACAGAGCGGGACCCAGGTCTGGCTTCCTGCTGGCAGCCTGGATAATCATAGAACACTCTGGCATCACAGGAGGAGCCACTCTAGTTCTTCAGGATTAGTGACTAGAGATCTCTGGAATGCAGGCAGCTCTTTGCACTGCCCTAGCATGCGGCATGAGTGAGGATCCTGGTTGGAAACCCCTGGCACCCCTTTCAGGAAGAAGCCTGACGAGAAGGCTAGAAGCTGTGGGTGTGTCCTCTGTGTTCACATTTGCTTAGGGACCCTTCCTGTCTCTTCTTCCAGTGCTTGTTTATGTACCTAAGGGCCATGGAGGCCCACAGCCAAGTTCAGCATTTGAAAAAAATGTGTGGTGGGCAGAGGAAGAGGGGAGGAAACTTGCATTTTGGAGAGAGTGATGGGTTCGAATCCCAGCCCCTCTACTTTCTCACCCACCGTGTGACTTGCTGCAGGTCCCTTGTTGCTGAGATATCCCTCTCCCCGCTCTCCTCATTTTGAACTCGCCTCTGTCATCTTGCTGAGCCATATGCAGAAAAATGTCACTCTCTCTCATCTCTGGACCTTTGTACAGGTTCTGCCCAGAAAGCCCTGTTTTCCTTTCTCAGTTTCTTCCCCTGAATCATCAGGTCTTGTTCATAAAATCTCAACTTACCTGTCGCTTCCCAGGAAAAGCCTTCCCAGAGCCCCCTGCTGAGTTTTCCATGGCACATGACATTGAGGTTGCCCGGTGGCTTGTCCCACAAGCACCTTAGCGGCAGGGACTGTGTTTGTCCATCGTTGTACCCTGGATTAGAGGACATAGTGGCAGATGACGTCATGAGAGGCCCTGAAGTCTGTGCCTAGGTTTAGATCCCTGACCTGAACAGCTCCTTAACTTCTCTTGTTCCTCAGTTTATTCATCTGAAAAGTGGAGCTCATAATAGATTCTACCTTGTTAGGTGATCCTAAGGATTAAATAAGAAAAAAATAATATCTTTTTTTTTTTTTTTTGCCTTAGCAAGGCATGTAGCGAGCACTCTATAAATGCTTGCTATTTTTTTCAGTTTTATTTTTCAGTTAGATCCAAATATTTATATACAGAATTGCGTTTCCCTGAAAACAATGTAGAGACCTAAGAAGGAAACATCACCGATAACAAAAATATTATCAACAATAATCATCCTCATAAGGAAAGTATATTTTTGAATAAATGAATGATTTATGTTTAAGCATAGTAAGTGAAGATATCACATTGTACTTAGAGTTATTTCTATTTTTAATTCTATGTAGTTTATCTTGTTGTCTAATTAATTTATATTGTTATTTTAGTAAGTTGCTTCTACCAAGCTATCATTAACCAGATTTAATTGTAGAATTAACGATATAAACTCTGCAGTCAGACTGCCTGGGATTTAAATATGATTTCTGTGACCTTAGACAATATTTTTAGCTCTGTGCCTCAGTTTCCTCACCTGCAAATGGGGATAATAACAGCCCTTACTGTGAATTGTGATAAGGATTTACAAGGATAATATGCATGAAGTAGATACTTAGTGCTAAAAAGAGCTCAGTGGTCACAGCTATTGTTGTTACTGTTGTTGTTATGATTATTTCTTTTTCGGTTATCGATTATCTGCCTCTGAGAAAGGCTCTGGGCAGGAAAGTTCCCAAGGCAACATAGTTCACTTAATGGGAGTGACCCAAATTGTGGGCTTAGCACTTAGGCAGAAATAAGCAACTCATCTTGCAAAAGAGACCAATGAGGATATCAATTTCCTTCCTTCAGGGGAAAAGTGAACAGAATGTGGTAGAGTTTGGACTTAGCAGTAGGCAGATCTGGGAGAGAATCCTGGTTCTGCCACTTACTAGAATATAGCCTTGTGACACTGGATACCATCCTTAGTGTTGGTTGAGTTCTTCATCCCTAAAAATTAAGATCTTAGCTTCTTCCACACAATAGCCTGAGGATTCATGAGATAATATCAGGGAAGGGACTCCACTCAGTGCCCTTCTCCCCCCATAGGGCAGGAGGTAAATCATTTCTTCCTAATAAACAGTGCACTGGACTCCAGCGACTGTCAATGCTATTTCCAATAGGTCCAGTAAAAGTAGAAGGTCAAGTTGTTTTTCTCCCTAATTTGTTTAGTTCTGTGAAATCAGAGGAAAAATTTGTTCCCCCACATGTAAAAGTCAAAAAGCTTCAGAAATCCAGGAGAGTTTTCAAAAATCAAGCTTGATTAAAAATATAAAATGCAGTGTAGATAATTTTACAAAACAGCAGGGGCAATTGGAAAGCACTTATTAAAGTACCTGTTAAAGTAATTAGTGATAAAAATGGAAATTTCAAGGCACTTCTGTATCTCTTAGATCCCAGAATAGGCTCAGACTGTGCTGAATCACTTCCTCTTTCAGATCAGAGTCACAGAAAAAGACAAAAGAGAAGCTTCAAAGAGTTTTAGGATTGGGAGGCAGGTGTGGACCACTCTTAGGAACTGGCTCTTCCCAGGTCTGAGTGAGCTGAAGCCCTTACCATACATCCTGTTTCCCAACACCTGTCACTTTGCTGTTACATATTAAATACTTCTGATTCCTTTTTGTTTGTTTTATGTAAAGAGACCAAGGGATTTGGGAGCTTGACACGGAGACCTAAGCCCGTATGGCCTGAATCTTTATTGCACAGAATATTATCTTATTTATATTTAACTGTGTTGCCACACTGACCCCTACCCTCACCTCCCTGCCTCCGTATCACTCTTCCTGTACCATGACCTCTTTTGCATATCCTGCCTTAAAATTGTTCTGTTTTTTTCTCATCTGTGTGTCCGGGCACCTCATTCATATCATAGGCTCCACTAACGGGCTTCTTTGAGTCTGTTCATAGTTCATAGGCAGGACTCTTACATAGTAGATGCTTCACGAATGCTTCTTGTTGGACTAATTAGAGTGGAGACTCCTGAGGGCAAGGCCTGCTGTTTATATCCTCATCCATCATCCCGCTGGTTCTCTCCCAGCAGGACCTCAGGGCACTGTTAATGGAATTTCAGAAGATAGGACAGATTTGAGACACTCCAGTCATCAGTCTGAGCTGCAGAAGCCCCAAATAAACTTCCTAGTAACCAAACCAAATGCTCCCTTAGGCAGCCACTGGGTAATCAGGTTGTCATGGTAGCAGGGACCCTTGAAGAAGGTTTTGAATATAGCTGTGGAATAATTGTTTCAAAAGCGTGTATAACCTTGGATCCTGGGGAAGTAGAAAAGAGCCATGTCATATGCAGAGGCACCATCCAGAGCGAAACGGAATGCATCAGAACGGGTCACAGAAAGACGGATATGCAGGGCAAGTCTGAAAGTTGTCAGGGAAAATAATAATTGCATCAAGGACTGGTGTAGATGGCTAAAAAAAAATTAGCTATAAAAATTTCA
Source organism: Lipotes vexillifer (assembly GCF_000442215.2). Lineage (NCBI taxonomy): Eukaryota > Metazoa > Chordata > Mammalia > Artiodactyla > Lipotidae > Lipotes > Lipotes vexillifer. The sequence goes on from NW_006792756.1 coordinate 1,030,202, forward strand.
GACTCTAAAGTGAGATCACATCTTGATGGACATATTTTTTAAAGGACCTCTAAGAGAATATTCAAAAGACATGCTCTGTGTCGCATCAGCAAGATGACCGAAGGTAGATATTATGTTTTATCTTTGTATCCCCAGATGGAAATTATGGCATAATTAATTAAACATCAGCTTTTATCCAAAAATATTTTGTCCTAGGCTCAAATTTTTGTGAATCTAAGAAAGGACTATATAATACTCAGTTACATAATATGCAGTTATGTAATGTTCAGTTTTATAATAAATTCTTAATGGAACAGAATGAAACCTCTGAAATGTGAACTAGGGGTCTGCCACAATATCTCTTGATGGGGTTTGGAAGGGCTGATGAAAAATCACATTTCTGAGTGTGGCAAAATGTAAATAAAAATGTCAGTCTAGTGTGTGAGAAAGATAAAACTGGGGGTTTTTGGACGATCTTCTGGGGAGTAAAGCTTCCAAAGAAAAATTATCTTAATCAGGCTTCGAGTCGTTTTAGGAGATTTCCTTGAATTTCCTTTCAGAGCCTTGTGCATACCTGTGAAAACTGCCTTATTACCCAACAGAAGGAACAAGGCTTATTCACTTGGAGATGTCTAATTCAAGTCATATTTAGAACAAGTCTCTTAAATATATACCAAATCCACCACACACGTTTTCTACCCCTGTGACAGAGGATATCCAAGAAAGGTGAACTCACAGGAAAAGCCATGAAATTGGCAAAATCCAAAGGTGCTCATAGGATTTCATAATTACGTACTCCAGACTTGCTTCCCCTGTGCCGGGGTAAAAGGGGATGAAACACACTGCCTGGGGACCAGCACGGGCTGAATTGAGGGAGCAGGGGTGGGGCTCTAGGAAGCTCTCCGGAAGCTGTGAGTTGAGGTCAGATCTCCAAGGTGGAGGCAGGACAATGTGAAAACAAAGCCACAGCTGACGAAGCAGTAAATTCTTCATCCAAGAAATCAGCCTAGGATCCAGGCCACAATGAGACAGGAAGGAAGGGGGAAGGGTACAACTATTAAAAGAATGACACAACATTAAGAAGAACAAGATACGACGAAAACCGGTTAGAACCGGTTAGAACCGGCCCAAGATGGCAGAAGCTTTGACTTCCAGTGGACCTTGAGCCTCATCATCCGCTCATTGTAATGCGTTAGCTAAGTGACACACCCGCAGGCGCCATGACAGTTCTGAGGCCAGCCATAAAAGGCCAAAAAGTGAGTGATGCCACAATTCTTGGAAATCCCTGCTCCTTCCCCAAAATAGTTGGAATAATCCCTCCCACTCTTTAGCCTGTGAAATTACCCAGCCCGTAAAAATTGACCACCCATATTTCGGTGGCGCCTCCCACCTTCTGAGACGGCCCACACTCTGTCTATGGAGTGTGTACCTCTCTAAATAAACCTGCTTTCACTTTACTACGGCTCGCCCTTGGATTCTTTCCTGCACGAAGCCAAGGACCCTCACTTGGTGGCCCACCCCAGGGACTCACTCAAGACCTAGGACACGACCATCCCTCTCACACCCCATTTTTCCTACAACTAGATCTGTGAGGGAGGGTGATTCCTAAACAAGGTCAGGTACAAATGAGCAACCAGCCAAGATGGGGCAGTGAGAGCAGCAGCGCTCAGCAAGGGAGCGGGCAAGAGCGGGTG
>NW_006792756.1:1032151-1076124 GCF_000442215.2 Lipotes vexillifer
AGCGGTTGAGCATAGGCTCCGAGACAAGAAGTGACCTGGGGCAGCTGCTGGTATTGTGTCTCTTGGGGAGAGTGTTGGATGGCTGAAGATACCAATGGTGAGTGGGCAAATCCCAAGAAGTTCTTCCACTCCTAAATACCCTACCGTGAACTTTTTTGAGAGTAGGAAAAAAAGATGGGTGGTAGAGTGCATTAGGAATAGAATTCAGGGAATTGTGGTCGGTAAAGAAGGTTGAGCCCTAGATCATTTGGCAATAGCAGAACTCATCACTTCATAAATAAAATAGGAATTCAAGAATTGTGGGCAGAGAAGCCATCCCGTTTGACTGGGAGACCTTTTCCACAAGGGCGAGAAAGAAGTCTAGAGAACATGGAACAGGACAGGGTAGAATTCAGGATCTTGGTACTGTAGCGTCTACCAAGCTTGAGTAAATCAAGGGGATTGAAGCAGATCAGATTAAAAACACTAATTCACATTCACCTTTTGTGGCTGAACCTAAATTACCCATGTTGGTAGTGTCCATTAATCAAATATATGCCATATTCACTCTCATAATTTCTTATTTACAGGTATTTGGTTTTCTTAGAGGGGAGAATAATTGTATGCATGATTATGGTATTAGCTTAATTCTCTCACCAGATCTGAATAAAGATAAGGGAGCGATGGTTAAATAATCCTTTTTGTATGTTCCTCTTTACATCTGAAGTCCTGAAATGAAAAACTTCACACAATCCTTTTCAAACTTTAGGGAGTACATCAGTAAATACAAAAGCTGCTCATCACCCTATTTCACTTGGTTTTTCCAGTATGGTTTCCCATGTTACCCACATTTCTCAGACAATCTGCTTTTTAACCTCACTTTGTGTCACTAAATAAGGACTCAGTGTCGCCCTGGCCTCGGCAATCACTGCCTTCCAGTCGTGACATCGTCTCGGTACTGAGCAAAACTCCAAAGGCAGAATTCTGTTAAATGCAACAAGCCTTCACTAAGCATCTGAAGAATTGCAGCTCTGTGAGTGAGGAGAGAAACAAAAAATGGCAAAGCGGCCCTCCAGCCCCACTCTGAAAGGCCAGGCACACCTTGGTCTCAGTCTCGGCTGCCATCATTATTAGCTGGAGAGCTGCAAAGCCATCCGGGCTACTGTGAAAGGGACCACTCCACCTCCATCCCACCAGATAATGCACAGATGGTCTCAGGTGCAGTCCTTCTCGGCCTTGAATTACAGATTCAAAAGTGTAAAATAGAAAATGGAGCTGGCTGACGGAAGGCAGAGTAATCCACCAAAAATTATTACCCCAGCTTGTATTTCTGGCCCTGGCTGCTCTGGCATTGCCAGGTCCCCAAGGCTGACCATCGTATCTTACTCTGTTGTGAGGCGTGTGTTCTGACTGTGGATTGATCTACACCATGGCTTGTCACACAGCTCCTCACCCCTGCCCCTGCATAGTGACACAAAGTAGGCCCCTACTCCATGAAGCTGAAAATACGTGTGTGAATATGTGTTTCTGAATATGTATATAATGTGTGCATATACATAATGTGTGCATATGAATTTATGTGTGTATGTGTGTATTTAGTGACTGCTCTGTTTGCTATAGAGTGCTTATCTCAGAAAAGGGTGACATCAGCCAGTTAATATTAATCCTGATAACAAACAAACCCCCAAATGATTAATGGCTCAAACCCAGTGTAGGTTTCTTTCTCGTGGAAAGTCCAAAAGAGGTACTTCTGGTCCCAGGGCAGCTCTTTTCCATTGACTATTCAGAAATCCAAACTCCTCCTACCTGCTGGCTCCATCTTCAACACGTGACTTCTGTGATTGCTGTGCTGAGTCGGCTGCATCAAACTGGTGGAAGGGGAAAGAGGGTGGAGCACCGCATGTGGGAGATATTCCTGGGCCAGGACGGGTATCACTTTTGCTCATACCCCATTGGCTGGAACTAACCCTGTCACATGGCCACACCTAACTGCAAAGGATGCTGGGAAATGTAGTCCAGCTGTGTGGCTAGAGGGAAGAGGGAATGGGTTCCATGACACCTAGCCAGCCCCTGCCACAGGGACAAAGCAGAAATCGAGGGCTTGGCCTGCATTCTCATGGAGCTGGTCACCCCATTAGGGAAATAGACCCTGCAGTACAGGAGCAATTCAGCAATTACACACTTCAGATAAAGGGCCAGAATGATGGAGGACGTAATCCATCTGGGTGAGGAATCCACTGGGGGCTGGAGATGACAGACAACCCTGCAGGCAAGTTTCAGTGCAGTCCTGAATAGTGAGCAGGTTTCAGGCAGGTGGGCAGGAGCAGGGAGAGTGTGCTATAGGCAGACGGACAAAAGCACCAGCTCAGAAGTGAGAGGGGCCCATTCTAGAGACAGTGAAACCAGTCTGGCAGGAAGGGAGGGGTGAACAGTTACCATGAAAGGAAGCATTTGAGTGAAAAGATCTCACTGATCTCTAGTTTGAGAATGTGTGAGGCTGGGAGTCACTATTTCTAAGACCAAGTGAAATCTCAGTTACTGAGATAGTATAAGAAGTGATGTGAGGTCAATTTCAAATCTATACTGAGTAATATTGTTATCTCTCGTGGCTAAACACACACATACACACACATGTACACACACACACGCACACACAAAATCATGTCTGAGTCAAATCCAGGATTCATCCAGATTCGTAGGCTAAAGATTTCAAGTTTGAAAATTTTCAGGTGGGAGATTTTATCTGAACGGACACTTATTCGGTATACATGAACTGTAGGTAGGTAGTCATGTGATAGTGAATTTGCCCTCAAACTAAGCAGGTGGACTTCCTTGAAGAGGCAGGGGTGCTCTCCTGTCAGTTATACTCTGTCAATGATTTTAATTGATTTCCCCATGTATATATTCTACCTGAATTAAGTCCAGATAACATCACAACACCAGTTTGAAAAGTAATATTCTCTCTCCTTCTCTCTATAAGAATTTATTTATTATATATGTATATGTAGAAAATATAAACCTTTCATAAAAATACTTACTATAAAAGTATAACACCTAATGGTACTGTGAGCTTTTGTGGTTATTTAACCATGAAGGATGTTTATGTGAAAGGATGACATTTACCTTTTATTTTCTTACCTACAGCCTTAACGCAGAAGTAGATTTTATTTTCCTCTAAGTCAGTTTTTATTCTCCTTACATACATACATGTAAACCATAACAACAAATGATTCCTTTGTACCTTAGCATTTAAGAAATTACCAACTCTCTTATTTGTAGTGAGGTGGAGGGACCTAGAGTCTGTCATACAGAGTGAAATAAGTCAGAAAGAGAAAAACAAATACCGTATGCTAACACATATATATGGAATCTAAAAAAAAAAAAAAAAAACTTTATGAAGAACCTAGGGGCAGGACAGGAATAAAGACGCAGATATAGAGAATGGACTTGAGGACACGGGGAGGGGGAAGGGTAAGCTGAGACAAAGTGAGAGAGTGGCATAGACATATATACACTCCCAAACGTAAAATAGATAGCTAGTGGGAAGCAGCTGCATAGCACAGGGAGATCAGCTCGGTGGTTTGTGACCACCTAGAGGGGTGGGATAGGGAGGGTGGGAGGGAGATGCAAGAGGGAGGAGATATGGGGGTATATGTATATGTATAGCTGATTCACTTTGTTATACAGCAGAAACTAACACACCATTGTAAAGCAGTTATACTCCAATGAAGATGATCAAAAAAAAGAAATTACCAACTCTCAGTTATGACAATTAATTGGTATAAGACTATGTAAATTTCACAGTACTATCTTATTTATTATCCTTTCTCACTATGGCAATACCTCTCCCTACCTGAGAGGTCGGTTAAGTAGCTTCTTCCATCCCTTTGTAACAGGCAAGGAATCTGAGACAAAGAGGTTCAATTACATCCTGAGATCTGGTAAAATCTGTGCCTTCGGGCTGAAACTCAGGTCCCCTGGCCCTAGGATCTGCCCCCTCTCCTTCATGACTTTACCTATTTCAATGGAGAGAACTGACCATTTGCATAAAAATAACTAAAATATAACCTCATTTAGGAGGATGGGTTTATATATACACATATTCATGCAGAAAGCAAAACGATGACATCATATATCTGGTAAAAAGTGTAACCATGAACTGAATAAGAAGTCAGATATCTAATCTATAAGGACTCTTCCCCCAAATCACATGATATACCACTCAAAATCATCATTTCTTTTGTTGAATATCATTTCCCATAAATTCTTAGACTCTTTGCATATTGATAAATGCATTCTTAAGTCTTAGAATGTTATCATTCTTTTGGCATTCTCTCAATCCTTAAAACCTATATGTGGGTGGAGAAAATATAGACGTCTTTTTCTTTATGGACTACAGCAATCACCAGTTGGGTACTTACTGAGTATGACACGTTGTGTGACAGATCCCGGGGCTTAAAAGATCTTTGAGTCTAGAGGGAGCTCGAGATAAGGATTATAAATATTATGCAGAGACAACATCCTGGCTCTAGTTACCTGTTGATGTCTTGGCATTGTTGGAGAAATTAGAATCTTCAGAATAATGGAAAACCAGATATCTAGGATTTATGTTCTTTTTGGTGAAAGTAACTCCACAAACACAAATTGAGAGAAGCAAGAGTATAAGTCTGAAGCAAATGATTTTAAGCTCTACTGATAAGGAGAACTGATCCATAGCAGGAAAAAAAAAAAAAAACCTGCCTTTATTCCTGCAGATGGATGCAGCGCAATGCTACCAGAGTGCGAGTGCTTATCCTTCAGTGGGTGCTGAATAGATGTTTGTTGAGTGACTAACTAACCAGGTACACAGGGCTTTCACACAAGTTCAACCTGAAGGAAGTCAAATGGGGAACAGTAAATATGGCTCATTTTAGTGGAGTTCACAGCCCTGCTGACAACATGGTGGATCTGCTGGGACAAAGTGACCCTTGGGCAACCCCTGCACGCTAAGATGATCCTAGCATTAATTATTGGTAGAGAACTAGTCATTTCCCAGATCAACATCAGTATGCAGCAAGGCCTTTCCAGGGAAGAAAAGGAATAGGAAAACTTTTCAGAGGTGAGGGAGGCATCTCAGCCATGTTATTTACTTATTCGATTCGATTTTTTAGTGTCTGAAGTCACAAAAGTTGTAACCAAGACAAACCAGGCTGTGAGTACCATTTTTAAAATGTCATCAGCCTAGCAGAAACATTAGACATAAATCACGAGTTTTATTGTATTTGCAATTAAAAAGATCAAATTTAATATCTACAGAAAAGCCTTAGTAATTAGGATAAAGATTAATATAGTGAAATGTCCCTGGTTTAGCAGGCCACCCAAGCAAAGCTGAAATAAAGAATTGAGTATATAATCGAATAGCATGTGAATATTAATGCACAAAGCCCTCCAAGTCCCCAGATCCCTGATGCAATTATTTTCTATTCACATTAATTGTTCCTAACAGATGACATTAATGACTTTGAGTTAAAATGTGTGCAAGGGAAGATGTCACAAGATCAGTGCTGTTTAGAAATAAGGTCACTTTTATAATCATTGGCTCAGATTTTAACCACTGCTCAACATAATAAGGTTAATGTGGTGAGTGCTTTTTAATGTGAATATCAAAAGTTAATTTAATGTTAATATCAAAAGCCAATAAGTGTATTGGGGTATTCACATTTTTCTTGCTATTTCTTTTTCCCTACTACTTATTTTCCAACACATACTGACAGACTGTGAAAGTGTGATTATTGTTTATGATGTGTAATTGCACGTGTGTATATATAGAACACTGATAAACTCAGATAAACTTTTTGAGTTAGGATATGTTATCTAATCTAGAAATGTCAACTCTTTTGAGATTTACCCATCCAAGGCAAGATTTGAAACAAACAATTAAATCAACACTATTCAAAATTTCTGCCTGTTTTTACCCAGAAACTTCACTCACGCATCTTAGATCTTTCAACCGGGGATTTGCTCTCAGATGTGGAAAGAAGCCGGAGTCTGACGCACTCACGAACTGACGTTGAAATGCACGTGAGTTTCCCTGTCGCCTTCAGAACACTTGTTCAGGTTGTTATTTTCCTTCCTTCCAACAGAAATGATGTCACAAGTGAACCATAAAGCGCATCCTTGAAGCATTGTCAGGCAGATTAAAAATACCTTCCTTTCTTGTGTTCTCTGCAATTCAATATCATGTCCCCCAGCTGATGAAGTAAGCAGAAAGTGTCACTCTCGGCAAAAATATCATAAATTTTGCCTCGTCCCCAAGATACCTTTTTGGGTATTGATTACATCTCAAAGTCTCTGAGAAATGGCCAAGGAGCTTTTTATTAAAGCCCATGTCCCATATTACTCATCCTACTTTTATGATATATTATGTATGAACTTTTAAAAATTCATGGTCTGTAATTTTTTTTTCTTTAGCTAGGGTTATCTTTGTGCTTATTTGGCAAAACTTTAACCAGCGTGGTTTTTAACTCTCATTGACATAAAAAAAGTATCTTGAAAAACACAAGAGCCAAATAAATATATAATGAAAAATGTTAGGCTTAAAACAATGACAGATGGACATTTGTGGATGACTGGCCTTTTATTTTACTGTATAATTTTATAAGTGTAGCTAGGAGAGTCTATATCGAAGGTAAATGTTCTCAAGTTAGATTGGAACTAAATGTCAGTGGAATGCTGTCACTTTAAACATTCATGAAGACCTTAATGGCATCCAATCTATAATATGGCCTTAAGATCAGGAATTTTTTTAAGTTGCAGTTTTTATCCAAGAAATCCTTGCCTTCATTCTCTGTGTCTCTCTCCTTTTTTTAACTAAAATTACAGATTTTGTATTGCACTTCTCATATGTTAAAGCATGTGAGTGCTTCATGGTGGTAATCTAAAATGCACTATGGGAAAAAGACACTTTGAATAGTGTAAACGGTATACTTTGCCAATTAAATCAACACAATTAAGATAATGTTGCAACGGAAACAACATACATCTTGTGGCAAAGAAGAACTTTAATAATCATTATCTATTACTAATTATGACTCTTCTCAGGAGGATGTTTTGGAAGGAAGTCTGTATACGTGCAGGAGTTCTGCTTATTGCCAGGGGCCTTACTTGGAGCTATATCATAGTGGCTGGGACCTGGGCCTGACATCAGAATGTTGTATTGACTGGGTGACCTTGGACAAGATTTGAACACCTCAGTGCCTCAGCTTCCCCATCTGGAAAATGAGAAAAAATGATATTTCTTTTCTATTTCTGAGAGTTGTAGTGAGGATTGAATAAGATAATATATAAAATGTACATAACACAGTACCTGCTAACAGTTTGGAGCCATAACGAGATCTCTGCTGCTTTAGCCCTCTTGCATTCTTAAGTATTTGGCCGCGTGCCACGGCCACAGAAGAACATGGCGAAGGTGGAGAATGAGAATGGAGCAGGTAATCCTACATGATAATCATGTGCTGATGAGGGAAGAAAGTTCAGGATAGAGGAGCTCACTTTTCAGCCATGATGTCAGAGATTCTGGGTCCCTTATTAAATTCCAACATTGATTGCCCAAGGTCAGGGAAAGGTGGAAGAATTTCCCAGTAGAGAGGACTCGCCCCTTCCTCTTCTTGGCAAAGAATTACTTTGTAATCACCCCACCACACACACACACACACACACACACACACACACACACACACACACACACACACTCCCTCCCTCCCTCCCTCCCTCCCTCCCCAGTACACTGCTCCAAGGGAGGGCTCACAGCACTCCTTTCATCCTCCTCAGCACAGCCCAGGTCACACTGTGAGACACACAACTTGCTACCAAGTAATCCACATGAGAGGTAATCGTCTCTCATCGGTCCTCCTAGGCTAGGGGCTTTCTACTCAAAGCACAGGCCCTGGGCCAGCATCATCAAAGCACCTGGGAATTTCTTAAAATGCTACATCTCAGACCCCACCTCAGAATTACTGAATCAACATCTGTATTTAACAAGATCTGGGATGACTTCTGTGCCCATGAAAGGATGAAAAGCCCGTTTTAGAGGACACTTCTGTGCATAACTATCCCAGCCCTACCTGCCCCACATGACATTGATGGGCTTTTCCCACCTCCCAGCCGTGTCCTCCATCACATCTGGGCATCTCAAGTTCAAGGTCAAGGGAGAGGCAACAATGCCTCCCTACTCCAGCTCATCTTCTGAGTTCTAGTGTCCTGTCATCTTAATCCGACATCTATATGGAGGTGCACACATGTGTGACAACTGGGCAAGGAAGCTTGTTTGTTAAATAGAGGCCTGGGAACTGAGTTGAGTTGTAAAAATAGACAGTATTTTGATAGGTGAAGTGGGAAAGTATAGATGGGAAAGGCAGAGAGAAATCACATATAAGCTTCAGTACTTTGGGAAAAGGTAGAATATAAACGGTGACTGACACCTGTGCAGGGTGTGAAAAAAGCCACGGGAGAAGTTTAGATTGGATGGCCTCAAAGGGCATGGATGTAATCTCTCTCTGGATAGTAGACACAAGTTCCAGAGCAGAGGTAGTCCTAAATAAAAACCACCACCCTGCTGAGCCAAACGGCAAAATATCAGAGAATGGGATGGAGAAAATAGAAGATGCACCAGTACAAGTGGCTCACGATGTGATATTTCTGAAAGTCTGTTCAGGGCATGTTCCAGATGTGTGTGCCGTGGCTGAGTCCTAACTGCATCGTGCTCCTGTGTGTTGGGACCACTGGCAGAGGGTAGTTGTTGAGATACAAACATGAACTCCCCTTAACTAAGTTACATCTGGCAGTAAATAAGGTCATAGATCAATAAATATTGCTGAAAGCTGGATTTTAAGACAACTTTCTCCTTTCAGTGGTATTTAGAGCCAAATTTCAGGGGGAAAAATAGAGTAGTAAAATTCCTTGGCATTTTCCGATCACTTAAAGAGGTTATTGTGCAGCCAGAATGAAGTGTCGATAGCAAGGCAGACGCCTGATATTGCAAATCTAACATTATTAAGCATTATGGATATTGATTAGACAGCAGATTAAACGTGCCCTCTGTACCGATGCAGGGACTTCCTACTGACCACGAGTGCTCCCAGAACAGCGTTACCTTCCTTCCCCAAGCTGGTGTTTAGTCATCGTCAGTTGGAATTGCATTTGGAGAACAGTGATATGTACTCAGGTACTAAAGGCAGCCAGAAAGTGTCAATAGATTGCACAAGTAAGAGACTTTGCCATTCCGCCAGTGACACAAAGACAGATGGTTTCCCATCAATGAGTTTCTGAGACAAAGCTTTTCTAGATAGGGGACAGGAATGAGACTGTAATGGAGAGATTCCATTCTTGTGATCGGGATGCTAAATTAATTTAGCCTGTCCAGTTAGTGGAGCTTCATCTGTTACATTAGGGGCCTATAATGTGGCTGTCAAGATGTTCTGGGGTGTCTACAGCTTTGTCACCTGTGCCTTATGCAGACCCACTAGAATTCTAACTGCTTGGATCCTTCTGTGCGGGACCGAGATCTGTTTGATGTGAGAATCTTTACCATTTGGATAGCCAAATGATATGAAAAGGCCTAGGATCTTTACAGTAGAGCCTCATGATTCCCAGGTTTGGTGTTCCATTACAGTACATGGCTTCCTGGGCATTCGATCCCAGACTTATATAGTGATGTTATCAGAGCCATAGGGATCATAAGAGTAATCCGGGAGAACTGTCCCACCCTACACCGGAAGACAGTTAAGATCCATGGAAGTTAAATGCTTTCTTTCTCAATATCTCATATCTGGTGGCGCTTGTAGCCTGAGAGCCAGGTCGCTAGACTCCAGTCCAGGGCCCATGCTCTTGAACCCTTAAGCCAAAGATGCTGCTCTATCTTCTTCCTTTTGTAGCATTAAAGTCATGTCTTGATATTGATCTGATTCTTTAACCAGTATGACTGGATAAAATGGGACACTACCAGTGTCATATTTCTGCCTAACGATGATAGCAGCTCATGATAATCGAGCACCTGCTTAGGCCAGATCCTATGCTGTATGCTTCTCATCTAGAAACTCACTTGGTCCTTGCAGTGATCCTAAACGGTGCACGGTATTATTATTATTCACTTTTTAAAAAGAAAATGTAGCTCTAAAAGATTAAATCATTTCCCAGGCATGTTAGTCAGAGTCATAGCCAAGATTTGAACCCCTAGTCTGTCGACCCCAAAGTCTGTGTTTCTAACCACAGTGCTGTATTCGCTCCTACCTCATTATGATGTTGAGCTGGTATTTCCTGTCCCCCTTAGCAAAGTCCTCGCTCAGAGCTGTCCTGCTTTTTTTAGGAATGCCAGCTGAACACAAAATCAGGAACCCCTGCTTTGAAATGCCCTGGCATGGGCGTTGCCATCCACGGTCATCTCTGTACTCGAAGCAGCTGTAGCAGCAGCGAGCTGTCTCTCTCGAGCGCCTGCAGCGAATACTCCAGCGGCTCCTCCTACACGTGGCATGATGGGAAGAACCTCAGGAAAAGGGTAAGGCTCCTTTCAGGGCACTGCAGCGTCAGAGACAACCAGAAAAGAAGCCTCTTCCGGTTGGAAGGCGGAAGGTGGGAGGGAGGCAAAGAAGGAAATGACGGTTTGCTGAGTTCCTGTTCGTTTACGCCTCACAAAACTAAAGAGGGAAATACGATTCTCCCCATTACACAGAAGAGGAAATTGGCTGGAGACGGTTAAGTTCCTTGCTAGAAGTCACACCGCCCGTGAGAAGTGGCATGATGATTCAACCTCAGATGATGAGGCCATCGTGGGAGGGAGTTTGGGAAAGACATTTCCCTTCTGTGCTTTGGTGGAGCCCACCGAATTCCCAGATTTATATCAAGCTGGAACTGGAACCCTGGCCTGATGGAACTGACCACGCTTCAGACCGACGAAGACATTTTCAAGTAGTTTTATGGACATCATGCCTGTGATGCTCAGAGAGACTCGTCAATGTCCACTGCAAATGAGACTGAACTTGGCCACGTGCCAAGTCAGTCCAGACTGAGCATCCCGTGAGAACTCAAAGAAAAGGTTTTTTTCTAGAGAATAGGGAGAGCCGTGCATTCTCTCCGAATGAATGGCCGAAAGGGTTGGAAGTATCATTAGCTTTGTAGGAGTTGACTGCTCAAAAATAGTGTGTATTATATTGACCTTTGATCAATGCAATAGCCTCATAAAACACTAATATTGTGGCTGTAAGTTGGAGGGTGGCACGGTAGAGAGGGAGAATTCCATGGTAGACTATGAAGCTATGGCTTCAGTGAAAGTCGAGCATGTCTCTACTTAGATGCCAGGAGTTCCTCTACCAGATTTTTAAATAACTCTTACGGCTGGAATGACTCCCACCTGCAAAGTGGGCTCACACAGCTGAAGATTCCTTCATGATTTGAATAAACATCTTTGCACACTGGTATAAGCCAAGAATCTGGAATCGCTGTTTCTGCAGTTTCCTAATGTTAAAGAAAAACAAAGAGTACAGGAGAATGGAAACCCTGAATTTGAATATTTGGAGATCAGTTTTTTGTCATCTGTATAAATTTAGTTTATGACTTCAGAAGCATAAGAAACCAGGGAAATTCCATAACTGCCAGAAAATTTGGGTGAGGGAGGAGGTTTTTCATACTCGGAACAAGAACTCAGAACAAGATTTCAAGCTTGAATTTAGAGCTTATTCCCTTGGACTCAGACTTACAATGCAAAGTGCGGAGCCTGGGGTGTTATCAGAATTGCTCCTTCTAAGGAGCTGTTCGGAGTTCTGAATAATGACTGCTAGGAACCTGGCCCTTAGCAGACTGGGGAGGTGGTGGTGAGGGGATGTTCCCTCTCTTTGTCTCTGAATATTGCTGGCTCCCAGAGCCCCCTGCTCTGCTCTTTTCATTCACAGCTCTTTCTCTCTCTCTCTCAGCCTCTTTTCTTTTCTTTTCTTTCTTCCTTGAAATTTTTCCAGTTAGAACAACCCTCGATATTCTAGGGGCATCTCTTCCCTGAAAGAGGAGAAATAAGGATCTTAAGACACTTCATACACACTCCGTTAGCCATCATCTGGAGATTTAACAGTGTCCCATCTCAAAATGGCTGTGGAGTACCAGCGTACCTGTCACATCTCCCAGAGAAAAGTCCTAATTCTCAGGGATCCAGCAAACTACACCCAGTCCCATGAAGACATTTTATTTTATTTTATTTTATTTTTATTTGTTTGTTTATTTATTTATTTTTGGCTGCGTTGGGTCTTCATTGCTGCGCACAGGCTTTCTCAAGTTGCGGCGAGCGGGGGCTACTCTTCGTTGCAGTGTGCGGGCTTCTCATTGCGGTGGCTTCTCTTGTTGCGGAGCACGGGCTCTAGGCGCATGGGCTTCAGTAGTTGTGACTCGCGGGCTCTAGAGCGCAGGCTCAGTAGTCGTGTTGCACGGGCTTGGTTGCTCCGCGGCATGTGGGAGGGATCTTCCCAGACCAGGGCTCGAACCCGTGTCCCCTGCATTGGCAGGCGATTCTTAACCACTGGGCCACCAGGGAAGAAGTCCGAAAGACATTTTAAGTTGATATTATTTAAGGAACTTCTTAAGTTCTTACCATGTACCAGGTACTCATTTAGTACCAGCTTACATAATAAATTCATACAATATAAATTTGAATGTGAATATAATATTAACCTATGTAATAACAAATATATGACCAATGGTTCTTTAGTAGTTCATAAGTATTTTTTTTTAATATTTTTTTTGTGTAGAAACAGAAGGGAAGCCTACATGAAATGCACTGGCCTGCCCTCCATGGAGGAATCTGGCTTGTATTATTGAGTAATTACCACATGTCAGCTTTGTCAGCTCTTCATAAGTACTAGCTCATTTAATGCTCATGATAGCTTATTAAGTAGGTTCTCCTATTTCCTCCATTTCACAGAGAAGTAAACTGAGGTGCTGAGAAATTAAATATCCATCCCAAGGTCTCATAGCCAGTAAGCGGAGCTGGGCAGTTGGTTCCAGAACCTTAACCATTCTGCTGGACTGACCTCCTTGAATGAGCCTAAAACATGGAGGAGTCCCAGTTGTTGGGATGGGTTTGTTTCCATTAAGACCAAGAATGTCATTTTAAAAAAAAAAAGAATGTGTAAAACTGTTGTCTAGTCAAGAAATAGGAAAGAACTGTGGGCATTAAACCCAGGCTCCTACCTTATCAGCAGCATCTTTCAGCCAGCTGCCCTGCTCCCCAGAGCAACTCTCTTCTGACCTTTCCCTGCAAAGAATGAAGCCGCCAGTATGAAATGCCAGCTTCGTCCCACCATCTCCCCGATAGGAGATTCATGCTTTTTTTCAAGTTTCAAGATTATCCTCAACCTTTCTCAAGCTATTAAATACCATGACCTCCTTTGGAAAACTGTTGGAGGAATGTGGCTAATCTCACAGGGTGGGGAGCCAGGGCCCTGGGAGGTTTGCAGCCTTGGGCCCTGGGATGACGCAGACCACAGCATGGGCAGGCTGCGGGGAGGCAGAAGGGGAGTGGGTAGGCAGACACAGAGCACATCTATGGCGTGAACAAATCTGCCCTTTTCAAGCTCTAAGAGGGTACTTTTGCCTGGCTTCTCTTCTTTTTTGTGAACGTGACATCAGGATCATGGAAATTCTTAGAAACCCAAGCTGTGGCAGTCTGCTCACTGGTCAGTCTATGATACCCAGACTTACTGAAGGGATTTCTTCTGATTTCCGAAGGAGTTTTTAATGGCACAGCAGAAGAGGAGGGGGAAGGGGAAGCATCACCAAAATAGAATCTATGCACAGCAACTTCTGACCCTGGAGAATTTTCCAAAGAGAATATATAATTTGACTTAAAACCAAATATACATATAACAAATAAAGAAAAAATAAACAAGACTTATTGTTGATGACAAGATTCTTATGATTTTTAAAAATCATAAAATTTTTATTAGAAAGTTTTAGATGTAAGCAGATGCTCACAGCTTACTGAAAAGCTGAGATTCCGAGGTAAGTTTCTGACATGGAGTTGACCTCTGCTTATGAGCGCTCAGGTGTTCAGAGTCCTGGAGCAGCAGGGCAGCTAGTGTGGAGATGCCAACAGGAGCTGTGCTCTTAGCCAAGACCGGTGCAGAGTGCACATCTGAAACCACCAGATTCATTCATAGACATTCTTCATCGTTAATTATATAGCCTTTTCAAAGAAAAAAGTCATTAGGTCAGAGCCTCCCAGTTTCCCCGAGTGCTGGTTTGTGATTAAACTCTGCAAGTTCCATTCAAAAGAGGGGTGTTGGAATAACCTATGGTCTCTATTATGACTTTGACTAATATAGAGGGTAGAACAGAGGCTAAGCTTCATTCCAGCAGTATCGCATCCAGATTGATGGTGCAGTCTCTAGAGCCAGATTGCCTGGGTTCAGATCTCCACACAGCCACTTCAGAAATGAGTCATAGGAAGGACCCAGGAGACCAGAGTTCAAACCTTTGCTCCAGCTGTTCCTTAACTATGTGATCTCCAAAGGACAGATCTTGCTGAGTCTCAGTTTCCCGCCTAGTAAAATAGAACCGATAATGTCTCCCTCGTGGTATTGTTCTGAAAACTAAATCAGAGCCCTGGGTCAGGGGCTGGTACACAGCAAATGCTTGGTCATTGTAAGTTTCCTCCTCGGCCATTCTGTTTCTTGCTAGCAGTAATTTGATAAATATGAATGTCTGAGTAGAATGCCATGTTTTTTCCTATGTCATTTCTTGGTCACTTCTCCAGAACTAACACTGGTATTTGGAGAAATAGGCAGATCAGGAAATGGACCTTTTGAAGTTAGTAGGTGAACCATTGCTGTGAGTTCTAACAGCAAATGCCCAGCTGCTCTATCTGTGTGAACATTCCACAGATGTTCACTGCCTATCAATGAGTAAAGTCATGAAGCCACATGACATTCTAACTTTCAGTCATTAGAATGGAAGGGACCGTAAAGGCAGGGACCAACTCACTTTTCCATTTACCCTCTTCACCTGCCATATACACTGAGCAGTGAGCCATATTGCCTTCTGGTTATTCCCTAAGTGTTCCTTAAGCATACTTTTCCGATTCAGGTCTTTGCCCTCCCATTTCTTCTACCTGGAAATCATTTCCTCTACTTTTAAACTAAGGCAAACCTATCTGTCTTTCTAGGGCTAGGTTTATTTTTTAAAAAAAGAAAAGAAAAGGAAAGGAAACTTATATGCTTTTTGTGTTTTTTTTTTTTTCCGAACAGACATGTGGTCTCCCTCGTCTGAAATTCTGGAGTACCTACTACCCCTGTATGTCTCATATGATCCCTTGACTTATGGTTCCTTGAGCTCAGCTCCTCCTGGGGGTTGCATGCTCCTTGAAAGCAGGGTCCTCATCCTCTACTTATCTATGTCATATGCTACTTAGCTCAGGACCTGGCAAGGTAGAGATTCGCTGCGTAGTTAATGAATTAGTTTGAATTGATTAATGAATAAATGCATTTATATGTGAATATTTATCAACCACTAGAACGAATTAAGTTTAATGATGGCCTTTTCTTTTTATAAATTGGTCATCCACAGAGCTCAATCATTTCTCATGTCTCCTTTTCTTTCCTAGCAGTCATCACAAAATTGGGACAAAAGGTTAAGTATTGACTCTTCACTCCCGAGTGGCTTTGCTAGTCCCACAGATGAACTACCTCCGACTCGCATCAAGGAAAGCCACATTTTGGAAGGACTCAGAAAGCTCCAGAAGCGAAAAGTGTTACTTGAACCCCCATCAGTGATAACCAAATGGGGTTATAGAGATTGCATGAACTCCAATGAAGGAATCTATTCGCCAGGAATTAAAAGTAGCAGCCTCAAGGAATATCCCCCCTGCAAACCCACGGACACGGGGAGCCCCTGCAAGGAGCCCCACAAGGCATTTGCTTATGACACAGATTCTCACGACGATGCCGAAGAGGACCCTTCCTCTTTAGCCTCGCTCCAAGCAGTTCCACACCAGGGCTGCAGGCTGCACGGTTGTAAATTAACCCACAGTGTTTCTGACAGTCTCTTTGGCTGGGAGCTGAATGGCAAACACTGTTCAGAAATCACTTCCTCGGTCTACCCCTGGGAAAGGCCTGAGAAGCTGACCAGTTGTGCTAGCAGCTGTCCCTTGGAGCGGAAGCAGTGCCCAAGTGCTCAGGGGCCTCAGGTACAGAGAGAGAGGGACCCGCACAGCCAGGGCTGCCTGGCTGTCAATCTCCAGCTCTCAGACACTGATGACACCGAAACCCTGGATGAGCTGCACATAGAGAGCAGTGATGAGAAAAGCCCTTCAGACGTGTCTTTGACTGTGGACGCCGACAAGTCCATGGAGAACCTGGACGTCCGCGTGGGATTTGGAAGATCTCAACGTGGGTCTCCTGAGGAGGAAGAAAAACAAGTGCCCGTCCACTTCGAGAGCAGGCCAAAGACGTTTAGTTTCATTAAGCAGCAAAGGGTTGTAAAACGGACTTCCTCAGAAGAATGTATTACTGTCATATTTGATGCAGAAGATGGCGAGCCCATTGAGTTCAGCTCTCACCAGACTGGCCTGGTCACTGTTACCAGAAAGGAGATTTCCATCCATCAGGCCCCTGCCGGGCCCCAGACAGAACACACTGAACTTTTACCTCAGGGAATTGCTCATTTACAGCCAGGGGCTGCTGCTAGAGACTATCCTTTCTTGAAGAGATCTGAAGAGGAAACTGAGAGAAACATTCCAAGACAAGAAGTAGATGATGGTGCCATGACACCCCCTGAATCCTTCCACCCCAGGACAGTGACGCAAAGCACTCAGCGACAACGACTGACCAAACCAACGCACGCTCCGTCATGCCAGAGTCATTCTAGGTCCTCTGTGGCCACGGGCATCTATCAGAAGAAAAGTCTGACAAAAATACCTACCAGGGGCAAGTCTTCACCTCAGAAATCAAGGATAATGGAGCCTGAAGCCTCCCTCACGGTCCCCTCAACTGGCCCAGTGACTCTTGAGAGATCACCAGCTCCAGGGAAACTCTCACGGTTCAAAAAGTCTGAAGGCCCAGAGCCCCTCTTTGCTTTACCGCCAGATTCACACATTCCAAAACCCTCCACCCAGCTCCCTCACGGCTCCAAAATGTTTAGCAGAAGGGACTGGGTCCAGTACTCCAGGAGTCAGATTCCAGCGTCCCAGCTGCTGCCAAGGCCCCCCGCCGAGCCGAGTGACGATGGCGAGCCCCCCACAAGGGATAAACACTGTGACCCGGGGCCAGAGGCCGGGGTGAGATCGCCCTCCCTGCCATCCCCTCCAGGCAGGTCGGTCTCCCTACTCGCCAGGCCCAGTTACGACTATCTGTCGCCACCCTCATGGGCCAAGCCAGAAAGCGGGGTCCCCAACGAGGCAGCAAGGACAGTATTGAAATCCCCCCCTCTGAAAGGATCCTCTGCTCCTATTATTTATTTTAATCAGACCGTGACAGAAGTGCAGGGGAAGAAACCTTCTGTGGCCTTCAAAAAGCCAGTCTTCACTCCCCCTCCGCCCTCCACAGAAACAGCAATCCAAACCAGATGCCCTGCTCACAGCCCCTCCAGCTCGTTGGCTGGGATGGCCCCAGGGCCCCCAAAGGTCTCTCCAAAGAGAGGTGTCCCCAAAACCCCACCTCACCAAACACTTGGGACCACACAAACGGACATAGGGTTACGGACTCCCAAGAACTGTCCTTCTACCCATGAGCCACTGGAAATACCGTCTTCCAAAGGTGTGTCTCCAGCAAGAACAGGACAGTTGAATGACAGTGTCTCCATACCCCCCAAGCCTTCCTTCTTAGGGGTAAATGAGTCACCATCATCTCAGGTTAGCAGTCCCTCGTCAGCACCCTCCAAAAGCCGCAACACCCCGCAAGGTTGTCAAAACCCTCACGAGAGAGGACTGAAAACTCGCCTCCCCGTTGGGCTCAGAGTCTTCATGAAGTCTCCCCAGCTGCTCAGGAAGAGTTCTACAGTGCCAGGGAAACATGAAAAAGACAGCCTAAACGAAGCCTCGAAAAGTTCCGCAGCTGTGAGCAAGGATAAGCCAGGGACCTCCAGGAACACCAGCAGCCTTGAGACCACAGGAGGCGAAAGAAATGTGTCTCCACTGGGTTTACGAGCACAGGAGAGTTTGGCCGAAGGGCTTCCTCTGGAAACAGCAGCGCCAGAGGCACTGGAAAATAGCACGCCTGGGGCTGATGGAAAAGATGCAGTAGAAAACAAGGCTGTGAAGAGATCCCTGTCCTCCAACAAACCGCTGCTAAAACCAGCTCTAGGCATGAACGGAGCCAAAGCCCGCAGCCAGAGTTTCAGCGCTCACTCAGGGGACAAGCCCCCCACGGCCTCCGTGGAAGGGCCAGGCAAGGTCCGGACTCAGATTATTACCAACACTGCTGAGCGGGGCAACTCCCTCACCCGGCAGAGCTCCTCCACGGAGGGCTCTCCCAGCAAGACCGCGTCTGCCCCCGTGTCTGACGGTCTCCCCGGTGCTGGGAGGCCCCTGGGGCATCCTTCCTCCGGGCAGGGCTCCCTGGGGAGTACCGGCAGCTCCAGCAGCCAGCACGGGAGCCCAAGCAAGTTGCCTTTGAGGATCCTTCCAAAATCCGAAGGGCCCCTCGCCCCACCCGGAACAGAAGAGCACCCGGCCTACGCCCAGGGAGAAGGCGCCAGGGTGACTGCACCAGAGGAAGCAGGCAGCGACCACGGCAGGTGCCCATCCACCCCAAAAGACGGCCCGGGAGCCCCTCAGAGTCCGGGGAGGACACGGCATCCCAGCAGTTTTGAAACCAGCAGGACCTCCAAGCTAGAAACTTCTGGAAGGTATCCAGACACGTCTACAACCAGGACCGGTGTTGTGAGCCCAGAGGCCCCCCTCTCACCCACAATCGAAGAAAAGGTCATGTTGTGCATTCAGGAAAATGTGGAAAAGGGCCAAGTGCAAACAAAGTCCACCTCTGTGGTTGCGAAGCCGAAGCCCGGGCCTTCTTTTGCCAGCTGGTTCGGTTTTCGGAGGAGCAGACTGCCAGCTCTCAGTAGCAGGAAGATGGATGTCTCCAAAACCAAAGCAGAAAAGAAAGATGCAAAAGGTTTGGGGTTTGGAAACAAACAGCTAAAATCAGAGAGAAAAAAAGAGAAAAAGAAGCCTGAGCTACAATGCGAGATGGAAAATGAACTTAACAGGGACATCGAGCTGGCAGATGGTCCAGACAGTGGTTTACAAAACAGAAATAACCTGAAAACACCGCCAGACATTTATGACCAAGTGAAGTTTGTATCGAGAAGTAGACCCAGCCCTGTTCCATGTTCAACGAAAGATACCTTTATGACGGAACTCCTAAACAGGTAGCGTGTTGGCAAAGAGGGTGGCAGTGTAGAGGGCAGTGCAGAACCCTACCCACTCCTCACCCCGCAACAAGGAGAGTTGTTTGTTTCCTGCATACTGAACACCAGTCAAGCGTGTTTCTCATACAAGCAGAAATTCATCGTAGCAATCTTTTACACATTAGCCAGGATTTAAACAATGAAATAAAAGTTAGCAATAAAATGGTAATTTAGTCCACGTTACTTTGGTAACCAAAGCAGTGGTCTTTGAAATTAGAGAATGGTAAGTTTCATCAAGGTTGATGGAAATCCAGCCTACAGTAGAAATCATGAATATACCTACATGGCATGAAATGGAAGAAAACTACACATATGTTTTTAAAGGATGCTGACCCCACTGATCGTACCGAGCAAACTTAGAAACTTTCCAGAGGTAATTAAAGATTCTGCTGGTCTTAAGCCAGAAATATATTTAGCAATCATTCCCCAGTGGTTTTTACTTTATTCCCTCACACACACACTCGCCGTCTCACAAGCAGTCATAAAAATAAAAATAAATTATTGCATTATCAAATCTAAACTGACACACTACTGGAATAGCAGATGAAGATTTGACCAAGGCCAGTGAGACACACTGATCACTCAAGGGTTTAAAGACAAAGAGACACATGGAGGTTACTTTAAACATTAAAGGATTGGGAAAAGTAGAGTGATTGCAGAAGAGAAATGTAATTGATCAGAGGAATCACTTTCTACCTGCAGAGTTGATAAGAAAGCAGCTCAACAGACGGAAAGTGGATCAAATAATGTTTCCTGCAGGAGCGTGTTAAAGGGCAGCTCCCAGGGCTCTCGTGTCACCGGCAGCTCTATCGGCACTCAAGGAACCCACAAGAAGAACATTAAAACCAAAGCAGATATGGAAATACCGAAAGGCTCCCTGGTAAGTCTTTTACCATCCTGGTTATGAAGTGTCAGGTTCTGAGATGGGCTAGTTGGGTTCTGTCTACCCTTTGCTGATGAAAATATATAGGCAAGAGATTACGCGGGAAAGGGAAAGTTAAAGCCAAAGAGAAAAAAGAGGGAAATCTTGGTGACACTGTAGCGGAGTGATGGCAGTTAGATTGGAATGGGCCTTGCTCCCTCCACTCTTGCTGCCTTTGTAGTTCTCTTTTCAGAAGGATGGTATAATCACAGTGCAGGCAAATGATGCTGCGAGTGTCATCTTCCAATTACACCCTTGTGCTGGGAATTTGTCCTGATGACGCTTTCCGTCATTTCCAGCAACGCAAAAGGGAACGAAAATGATTGTAAAAAATAAAAGTGCAGAACAATTTAGGAGAACATTGGCTATTTTGATGATTTGATTTAAGCATTTTTCCTAAAGTTGTAAACACCGACTTATCCTACCTAAGACAGAAGGTGTTAAGACTTAAGAAACTTATCCTTGGAACCAGGCCTGGATGCTGTAGGGCAAGGGAGAGGGGACAGAGCCTGGAGCTGTGCCCCATGCTCCCAGCTGTGACATCAAGGCTGTCCTGGGACTGGGCGCTAGCCCCGGAGCTAGCATGGTCCGCCGTGCAGGCTGCACATCGGGGCTTCTGTAGGCTGCCCAGGTTTCCTGAGCGACAGGGACCTCGAGGACGGCCGCTACCCGCCCGGGCCCAGGCTGCCCTAAGGAGGCGGCGGCAGCTCCCACCCGCATCGTGACGGCCACGGAAACACGCTCGGCGGAGACAGCTATCCCTCGTTCGGCAACCCACAAGGCAACGTGATAGCAAATATCGTGTCTCATGTCGTGTCTGTGGTGGTGGTGACCCTGGACCCTGGGAGCGGCCAGCTATTTCCAGTACAACAGGAGGAGGAATTGCTTCAGGACAAATGAACCAGAAAACATCTTAGGCCTTCAAAATCCACCCATCGCTTTGAGAAAAGCTCCGTCCAGTCAAGAACCGCCTTCATCACTCCCGTGAAGTTCCTTTCCTTCTTGGCTTGACCAGCTGCCCTGAAGGGTTTTCTCTTCTGTTTGCAATAGACATGCTGCCTAACCAAGAATTCCTAATTCCTCAGACACCTCGATCGATCGTGATAAGGTAGACAGCTGGACCTTGGGCTGTACAAAAGATTGCTTGATCTGTTGGTTCCATCGTGTATCTGGACAGAGAGATTCCAGCTCTGGAATGAGCTCCGAAACTACCTCCTGGTATGACCCCAGGCCATCGACATGGTCACAAAGCACAGGGGCAGCAGAATGGCATAGGGGTCTTGGGCGGGAATGCCATCAGCTTCTAAAAGATGGAGACAGACTGCTCAGCTTGGGTTTCCAGCAAGCTGGGGTGAGAAGCTTGGCCGTTGCTGTAAGTTCCTTAGTTACGTCAGGAATCCAGACCTGTTCACCACCGCCCGTGAATCGGGAATGAGTGATTTCCAACACTAACGGCAGAATTTGCACATTATTTCAGCTCACAAAAGTATTGTTATCTGCAGAGGATCAGGCTGGATTTTGGAAATTTAAGTGCAAAATCGCTGATGTGGAAACCATCTCGGGGAAGTGATCAGGGGGTGCTTCTTCCTGTGAAATAGCACAGTTTCTACATTGTTTTGGAGAATGCGGGGTAGAAATAGAGATTTGCAGATGTTGAGGCTTTTGGTATTATTTTTGATCTTTGATCCTCTTTGGGTACCAGTTTTTAAGGCAACGGCAGAACTTTCCTTGGTTTATACTTTTCTTTTTACTGGACTAGATGATCTTCTGTCCTCAAACATCTAAAAAAAATATACTAGCTGTTTGCTTCTATTTTAGTAATACTTTAGGGGAGAGGAAAAAGGATGGTTTGGGAAGATTAGTATAGTTTGATTCAACTGAGATTAACGCTGATAGAATTTTAGAGTTTAAATATTAGAACCAAAGAGGAAGCCAGTCACTAGAATCTGGATCTCATAAAGAGGACACGTTAAAATTCCAAATATGCATGCTTTGTGCTCACCCTTAAGGATTGAGAGCTAGGTCTCCCAAGAGAAGTTGAAAGCAGAAAGCATTTGAAAGAGCTTCGCAAAAATGGAAAAGAACTTAAAACTAACGATCCTGATTAGATGTCTCAGAATTGCATGACTTCCATCCTGGATTTATATAGATTTGAGCCATTTGAAGACAGCCTGTATTTCCTATTTTAATATGAATGTCCTATGACTCTTCCCAAATCTTGTTGAGCTTTCCCATAAGTGAGGACGCACACTAAACATTTCCCATATATGAGTTTTCTTGGGGAGTTTAATTTAACTCCTGTTAAAAAGTGTGTGTGTGTGTACACACACAGATTTACACACAGATATACATAAATGGAACTTCAAAAAAAGGTAACTCCATCCATTTTCTGTAACTGTCATGGACAACTTTTCATCATTTAAAATACACGTAAGATGGAAGCAACCTAAGTGTCCATCGACAGATAAATGGATAAAGAAGATGTGGCACATATATACAATGGAATATTACTCAGCCGTAAAAAGAAACGAAACTGAGTTATTTGTAGTGAGGTGGATGGACCTAGAGACTGTCATACAGAGTAAAGGAAGTCAGAAAGAGAAAAACAAATACCATATGCTAACACATATATATGGAATCTTAAAAAAAAAAAGGTTCTGAAGAACGTAGGGGCAGGACAGGAATAAAGAAGCAGACGTAGAGAATGGACTTGAGGACACAGGGAGGGGGAAGGGTAAGCTGGGATGAAGTGAGAGAGTGGCAGGGACATATATACACTCCCAAATGTAAAATAGATAGCTAGTGGGAAGCAGCCGCATAGCACAGGGAGATCAGCTTGGCGCTTTGTGACCTCCTAGAGGGGTGGGATAGGGAGGGTGGGAGGGAGGGAGACGCAAGAGGGAAGAGTTATGGGAACATATGTATATGTATAACTGATTCACTTTGTTATAAAGCAGAAAATAGCACACCATTGTAAAGCAATTATACACCAATAAAGATGTTAAAAAATAAATAAAAAATAAAATACATGTAAGAGAAAACAAAAAGAAAGTTATCCTTTTTGGAACTTGACTCCCTATCATTTAGTGTTTTAATTATGAGGTCCAGAACTCAGGGGGTAATTTCCTTTAAAAAAATGAATAAAAGGCATTTTTATATTTCCCAAGGATATGCCAGTTTCAAATAATATTTTTGTTTTAAAATTACCTTAAATTGAACTTCCTCTCCTTACATTCTTTCTGTTCTTGCATCACTGGTCTGGTGATATTCCTTGTTCCTTTATGTAAATTTTAAAGCACTCGAGCAAAAAACAATATCTTTTCAGAATTCCTGTATCCATATATATTTGGGCTCTAATAAAAGGGATTATAAAATATACTATGTGCTACCATTTTCCTAGGGAAAAACCTGAAACATGAAGCAATTACTCATTTTTTTCTGGAGTGGTTCAAGAGTAGAGGAGATTTTAGAAGTAATCGTGATTGGCATTATTAGTTTTTAATTATTATTGATGTTTAGGGTTCCTTAGAGTTTCACTTTAATTTGAGACAAACGTACATTTAAATGCTTTTTTTTTTTCAAACAGCTCTTGACTATAAAGAGCTATAAGTTCTTTTTTTTTTTTTCTCTTCCAAACCCTCTGAAATCATGTGTAGACTATGTTCTTTGCAAAAGCTTTTTTTTTTCCTTTTTGCCCACTTCTTGCTCTTGGCTTCCGTGGTATCATGCCTTCTTGAAAACATAGATGTCCCTTGCATTATAAAATCACAAATTATAAGTGTGTCTAAGGCTGCCTCTGTAGTGTCACTGAAAGGAAAGAGAGAGAATAAACGTGTGGAAATGTGCAGTATGCCAGAAATTCAATCCAACTGATCTAAAACTTTGATAGCCTGGCAGAGCCCCTTATCAGAGGCATTCAATTTAACTATGCCCCATTTAATATGGTGCTGACAGCTTGGGGTATATCTTCACTGTACAGAAATACCAAAAAGAAAAAAAACCTGTTTAGCTTTTACAATTTCATTTTTACTTTCTTCTTACTTCCTAATGCTAAAGTAATTTGCCTTGCTTTTCTTCTCTCACTTGAAGTCTTTTACAATGTAATAATGTTTCCTTTGGTCCTTCCAGAATATCTGCAAGAAACACTCTTATTGTTCTCTGTGAAGTACAAGGATTCCCTAACCACCAAATATACATAATCCATAGGGATAAGCTAATTTTCTAGTTAGCTGCAAGAGGAAATTAGTCAGGCTGGGAAGCTTTCCATATAGAGGAATATTATTAACCTAGATAGTTGAACAGCTAGTCATTTTTTCAAAGGTAAGATGCAATTTTTTTTCACCTCTGTAATCGTCAATGGGGATCGGACTAAAATTACTAATTTCAGAAGGGACATTGGCCATAGTCCCCTTGGGGACTAGTAAAAGAATAGCAGTGAAAACCTATTCATTATACGTTATCAGCCTATATAGAAAGGAAATTAGATGTAAAATGAGATACATTCTTATACCATAGCACATTGATGTGAATACCCATGAACCTTTTAAAATCAAGAGTTTAAGGGAATTTTCCCCTACTGGGGCTCAAGGTAAATTTGCTTTCTGCTTCTTTTAAAGTGTGTTGCAGAGAATTCTTCTCACAGTAGTTATTTTGGGTGAAAACAATAGCTGCACATAATGCATTACATATCACATTTTTTTCCTGAATAGAATCACTCTTCAAAAATCTTATACCAGGAACTTCCCTGGAGGTCCAGTGTTTCAGACTCCACACTTCCACCTCAGGGGGCGTGGGTTCGATCCCTCGCTGGGGAACTAAGATCCCGCGTGTCGCAAGGTGCAGCCAAAAATACCCAAAAAATCTTATACCATAATATACCGTCATCCTTTGCCCTTAACAAACTAAGGCTATATGTAGTTATGAGGGTCCTAAGGCATTTTAATTATTTTAATCTGTGGTAATATAATAGAAAAATTATTTCCATACATATATCAAGTCCATGTACGTAGCACACCTCCACTTAGTTCACTGGTGACTGCGTATCCATTTTCAAGATTGCTAGATGCATTCTACCGTATGTATAAAAGTCTCATTAATGCTTTACTGAATTAAATATTTTTCTCTTTTCAGAGCCTTAATTAGAGGCTTATGTCCCCATTTATGCTGTCATTTACAGTCCACTTAGCTCTGACTTTTGTGTAATTTAGACAAGGGCCGTGTTACTTGGCACTTTTACTTAAATTCTGCAATCATTGTCAGAGGGGAAAAAGGCATCCCCAGAAAAGATTGCATCAGTATTAAGTAAATAAGTCAGAAAGAAATGCACACTCCTTCCTACATGTTGTTAAGTCCTTCCTTCCTGTGGATTTAGGTAATTTTCTGAAATGAGAAGTCTCAAAGGAACAGCTCCCAGCTCCTATTGAGCTGTCACTGGACAAAATAAAAATCGTTAATGAAATTAATGAGATCATATAGCTGGAAAGAGATGGCCATTTTAATATGGGTATTTTAATTTAAATTATGAGTATCCTCTTCACCCAGTGTCACATAGTCTGAAAAAATCACATATGCTAGTAAAAAAGTATCAAATACAATCCCATTAAAATTGTGCTGTGGTGATGAAATAGCATAAAATAGTACAATAATTACACAAATTGTTATCATCTTATTAAGTTCTGCAAAATTTTATAATTTCAGCATCTTTAATTGAACACTTCTGTTCTAAATGCTATTTGGATGCTAATAAGAAGCATGCCTATTTTGCCCTCCTCCTGCAGAGTTTTCTAAATGACTGTCTTTTCTAAAGGTAATGCCTTCCAGGAGTTTTCCCTCCAAAGATCACTTCTCTCGTCTCACAGAGGTTCATTAAGTTCTTTTCCTTTTCAATGAGCTTTAACAGCAAAATGTTCTTTTCTCGGGATGCAGTTCTTGTTAGGATGATTCAGAGAAGAACTATACACAGAATTCCAAATGAAGGGCGTCCCCAAATATTGGGTTTTATTCTGCAGTTATGTATATATATTTGTCAGCAATGAAATATTTTCTCCCTTTTTCCTCCTGTGTCCTTTGTAAGCACGTTCCTCCCAGCCTTTTCTAATGGGAGAGGTTAATAGAATATAATGGGTACAGTGGCATTTAATGGTTACCTGTTAGAGACTGGTATTTGGTACAGCTCTTGACTACAACTGCAGAGCTCAAAAGATGGGCAAGAGTTGGAGGTGCACCATTAGAAGGTGCCCAAATTACTGGCAGCAAACTGAAACCAAAAATAACCCACATCATTGCTCACGAGTCACCTGCTACTTCTTGCCAAATGGGACATTACTGACATTGATTTGTATCTGTTCCTGGTAGAGCAATGGCTGAAGAAATTCTGAGTCTCTAACCACCATTGTTTGCTGAGCCAAACTTCTTGGTTTTGTGACCATTCCCACCTGTGAAGTGCTTTGCCACGTGAAGAATTCGCTTCGGCAAATTCTTCATCTTGAGCTGGCAGGTCCTTGCCCCCAGGAAAGTTCCACAACCTTTCGCCAACACACAGCCACTGTGTGATCGAGAGTGAAAATTAATTTTAATTTCAGCCTATGAGAAATATAATTAGCAAGGGGAATCTGCTGCCAAAATAAATTATGCCCCTCATTTCCATATGGAAATGGATTTTTTTAATTACTCACCACTTTGCATTGAAATCTATTTGTATGGATAATTAGAGCTGACAAGTATGCCATTCTAAGGCACCCCCCCATTTTCCATTCCTTTGTTGATTCTTCATCCATCCCCTTCCAATTCAAAATTTCCCCTCTTGTGTCATTCGCTGCTCAGGGGTCATTAGCCCAGGAGAGCTGAAAAAACTCGTGTCTACAAGCCCAGTTCCTCTGATAAATACCCAAGAGGCCACATTTAGCATTTGCTGTTAAGCACTTAAAGCCCTAGAAAAGTTCTGACAAGGAGCTGACAGGTAGGACCTCAAGATGGTTTTTATTTTCCTTTTTAAATATGATACTTGGACAGAGGTGGTGATTAAGTCCCACCAAAGGCGTCAGAACAAGTAGGAAAGAGAAGCAGGGCATTAACACCCACAAACAGAAAACTTTTTTGCTACTCTTAAATAAAAATACAGTTTATGTGTATTTGGAATACTGCCTACCTAATTGCCAGACACCAAGAAAGATAACAGTAGTTCTGGGGGAGGTCTGGAAGGGATGACTGTGACAGGATGGCACACTGAAAACTTAAATTACAGCAATGAATAGGGGTCAGGAGTGCCCACTCTAAAACTGACATCCTTTTATAACCTTGAACAGATCACTAACCCTCTCTAAGCCTCTTCTCCTTTATCTCCAAGATGAGAACCTTATTGTAATCATTGGATTCTTCTGTTCAGAATTTCCTAGGCTGATGGAGATGATGATTCACCCACTTTCTAGCAGGTTAGCATGGCACCCCTTCAAGTTTAAAATTGGTTGATTTAGAAAAACCCAAAGGAAATACTATTTTACCTAACAGGTGTGGGAAAATATGGAGCATCCTGTCTTAGGTGTTGGAACGGCCTGAAAACGTAGATTTTCTTGATGCTTCTGTAAACGAGGATAGAAAGTTCCTGTTGGATTCTTAATGGCAATTAAGGTGTTTGGGTCTCCTTCCTTTTGGGTTTCTTGGTAGCTTTGTCACAAAGAGGTCAGTGAGCTAGGTGAACTTTGGAAGGCGAATAAGTAACTCGTTAGTCTTGATGATGCGCACAGAGCTTTTCCTCTCTGCCATCCATAAATACGAGAAATAGGGCTGGTTGATGTTGCTGGAGGTACTAACAAACAAGGCAGTGCTGGCAGCAGACGGCTGATGGGGAAGGAAAGTGATGAAGCGTGGCCTCTGGATATTCAGCCCTTAACACCCTCTCCTTTCAGGGTTCAGACAGTCATTGACATACTCCTGAGTGTCCCATCTCCTGGTTCTCAGTATGTACGGATTAAGCACCAATTACATTCTGACATTGGAACCATGGTCATGAAATGTAAATAATTGGTCTGATTCCATTAGTTATGAAAAATAAGAGGTTAAAAAGTAGAAAGCTAAGTCTAGCTCAAGGTCAGTTTACCAGCGTATGACTTTCTATATTGTAAGTATAAAATAATGGTTTCTTGGCATTCCACTCGAGCCCCCGAGCAAATCCACTGACAACCTCTAATGTCCCCCCACTGCGTTCATTGCACAGTTCATTATTATCGTTGGCTGTCCAGGTGACCGGCTGGGATGTATTTTCAAAGAGCTATTTAAGGTCATTCTGCCAAGGACCATAAGCTGTCTTGACCTTGTGGCCAAGTCTACACCGGCATAGTCCCATGGAAATTTGAGAATAACAAAGTTCCACCAAATGAACACAACTCTGAAACCAGATTTGCTGTGTTTGAATCCTAGTTCCACCGCTTGGACAATTGCTTATCTTGTCTGTTTCTTCAAGGCCCCTTATGTCCAAAACGGAGCTAACAATAGCACTTACCTCCTAGCATTGCAAGGTTAGGAGAGCATAGGTGTGAGGGGCTTAAAACAGCTCCTGCTGCATAGTAGTTAAATGTTGGCTGTTTTTATTATTATCGATATTGTTCATGATATTGTATTACTGCTGCTACTAGATTGGGAAGTAGGGAGCCTGGGTTTAGTGTTGGCATTTACATATGTTTAAGGAAACTTGCTGGATCTCAGAATTCTCATTTGTAAAATACTGTGACTTTATTAGATTCTTGCTGGAGTTCCATTTGGTACTCCAGCATTCAGCCTCTGGATATCCCAGCTGAAATGTAAGGCGGATGTTTTTGACCTGAAAAAAATCTAGGTAAATATATCACCCTTCTAGTTCACTGAGCACACATCATAGTCACCTCAAATTTCATTCTGGAAAGAACAACAGCAAAATAACATTTTCTTAGAGAGTTATACTCTAGGAAAAGGTCAACAGATCTAAGTGTATTTCTTTATTCTCATTAAAATAACTTGTGGTGGAGTCACTGTCCTTGGAAGAATTATGTTTCCTTAGACTTTAATTTTTCCCAGCAGCTCTGTGTTACTGACTTGGTTAAGTATTAAAAAGAACTATAGCTGTTATCTCGAAAATCTTATGTAGAATCAGGTACCCTATAACTTGCTTTCAGAGCTGGGGTTATATTTCTGAAAATATGCTCTTATAATTAAAACTTGTAATAAAGCCAAGTGATAGAGTAGGGGGAAATGAGTGAAGAAAATATGTGTATATATATACACACACTCACACATGCACACCCACATGTTTGTTATAGAATGTACCAATATTCTGAGGATTACACAATCGATTTAATATAACACATAGGAACTCACAGTGTTTCCTTGTTACTGCAGATAAAAGAGGCAAATGAACAGTTGCAAGAGGATGAAGAAGATACAGTTGCAGATTCTGCATTTCAGAGCCATACCATAGGTAAAAATTCATGTCTCAATATGCCTTTAACTGAGATGTTTTCTACATGCGTCCTTATTTCAGACACGGTGTGTTCCTAAAGGTCATGTCTTATGCCCACCTCTACCAGGACTGGGTCTTAACTTCTCATGCATGATAACCTTTATCTTCTTAGGCATTGGAAGCCACCATAAAATAAGTGGGTCAAAGCAGGACCTATGAAGAAAACATAGGTATTTGCAAAGGAACGCAATGCCAACTGATAAGTGAGTCCTTGTCAATATGAAGTGAAAATGATACTGAGTGTAAATAATTTCTCTCTGTGGAAAAAATCAACGTTGAATTGATCCAGTTTCTATAACTGTCTCAGGAAGCACTACTATTGGTTAGAAGTGTGGAGTGGTAGCTTTCTTATATTGAATATTTTTTAAATTGGATATGTTTTACACATAGAACTAAATAGATTAAGTATATATGGCTTGCCAAAATCACCTCCTCATTTTCTTCATCGTTTCTGTTAGAACCCTGATTATAGGTAGTCCTTTCTCAGAGATACCTTTGCTTTGTCAGCTCTGTCCTAAAATTTTACATGAGCCCACGTTGAAGGAACTCAGGTTTCTAACACAAAGGGATTTTGCTTACCCGTTTCCAGCAGCCAGGAAGTAGCTGGTAATAGAGTAGCTGTCTGCGACGGTGGTCCTTGTCAGGAGATAGAAGACGTGATAACTTTAACAGCTCTGGGCCACCGTGGACATTTGCAAAATCAGTTGTTCTTTGGGCTCTAAAAAATAGCTGTGAAATGTAAGCATGCTGATTATTTAGTTTTACACAAAACATCAAGGCATGAGAGAATCATTTTTTCAAATCACATTTGGGTGTAGTAGACAGTACTGAATACCATCCTCTAGGACATGACAGCCCTTCAGCTTTCTGGTTGCCGGTATAATCAGTATGCACGGCTCCTGCCCTTTCCCTGGAGTACCTTTAGCTGCCAACTCTCAGTATCTCACCACTCCTAGAGCCATGTTGGTATGTTTTGCGGCTGGTTTTCCAGCTTACCCAGCTGCCTTCTCCCAACTATAATTTACAGTTTATCTCAGAGAGTTATCATACCCTCACAGCTTAATGAGACTGGCACACCATTATTATTCTTTTCTGTTGTAATTGGGAATACAAAAGTCTTAACAAATAGCTGGATGAGTGGAGTCTGAATGAGAGTATTATTCCAGAAAGACATCCTTTAGTACAGTTAGTTGTCAGTGGTAACTGACAGTAAAATGTCAGTTGTACAGTTGTCTGTAAAATGCTTAAATTAGTGTCAGTTCTGTGTAGTTAGCTAATGCGCAAGTTAAATATTGTTCAGCACCCTTCAAACATGGCTATGAAAAGCCCCACTGAGTCATCATTTTTCCATAATGAGGTATTCTTGGGCCTGTACAATAACATATATAAAGTTAGAGGCTGAATTTTCGAGAGAGAGCTATAGTAATCTGCTTATTTTTTTTATAGGCTAGCAATTCTTTAGATCTGTACTGTTTGACATGATAGCCATTAGTCACACGTAGTTATTTCAGGTTCAATTTAAATGCATGAAAACTACAGAAAATTAAAAATTCAGTTCCTCAATTGCACTAGCCACATTTTAAGTACTCAGTGGCCACATATTCTGTATGGCCTCTTTTTCCATCATCACACAAAGTTCTGCTGGAAAGTACTGGTTTAGATTACTCTTAAGGAAGTAAATTTGGACTCTGTTTCTGTTTCACATAATTGTAGACTCATCTCCTCAAACTGGTGGAGAACTATCCAAACAAGCTGCTCCTGGCAGCAAGTAACAACAACAAAACTGACTA
Organism: Lipotes vexillifer; assembly: GCF_000442215.2. Taxonomy (NCBI): domain Eukaryota; kingdom Metazoa; phylum Chordata; class Mammalia; order Artiodactyla; family Lipotidae; genus Lipotes; species Lipotes vexillifer. The sequence goes on from NW_006792756.1 coordinate 1,063,749, forward strand.
GCCATGACTTAAGGAATAAAGTCATTGAGTCATCTTATATAATTAAAAGTCTGGAGGAAGGGAAACGTAAAAGAGAAGCAGCAGCTCAACAATTCTGTCTGAAACCCTGTTTTTTGGTCCTCATGCTTGTCACTTCTGGTTGCAAATTAATTCCCACCACTCTAGGCATCCCAGCTACATTTGGGACACAAAGTACAAGGAAAAGTAAAAATTCCTTCAGAATCACCGCCCCGCACCGTAGACTTCATGTTACATGTCATCAGTGAGAACCAGATCATGAAGCCAATCTTAGGTGCAAGGGATGCTGGGAAAGTCAGTATGTTGCTTCCCAGCATCTACTGCATGAGGTAGCAGAGAGAAGAGGGTTGAAAGTGTTCCCTGAGTTAGCGAATCAGTATTACCACAGGCCTTTTAAAAAGTTCATCCAGGGCTTCCCTGGTGGCGCAGTGGTTGAGGGTCCGCCTGCCGATGCAGGGGACACAGGTTCGTGCCCCGCTCCGGGAAGATCCCACATGCTGCGGAGCGGCTGGGCCCGTGAGCCATGGCCGCTGAGCCTGCGCGTCCGGAGCCTGTGCTCCGCAGTGGGAGAGGCCGCGGCGGTGAGAGGCCTGTGTACCGCAAAAAAAAAAAAAAAAAATTTCACCATTTTAAGGCTTAGGGAGACCCCACAAATATGATAATTTAGTGATAGGGAGAGAATTTCCACAATCTAGCAGCCTTACTAGTTGCTTGCTTAATGTGTTCTAGTGAATTAAGCATTTAGAAGTCAATATTTATGATAGCCTTTTTTTTTTCTGGCAAAATGACCATAAACAGAATTTATAGAAAATACTTTTTCTTTTAAAATACTTGCATATTCAATAAAGGTTTGTTGATTTCACCACACTAAGTATTCTTTGATTTTTGCTTTTCTGTTTTGTTTTGTTTTGTTTTTACATAGCCACTCCAGCTTTCTTTGATTACTGTTAGCATGGTGTGTCATTTTCTATCCTTTTACTTTTATTTGTATGCTTATATTTAAAGTGGCTTCCTTTTAGGCAGCATATAGTTGGGTCTTGCTCTTTTATCGAACCTAACAATCTGCCTTTTATTTGAACTAGTCATTTTCTTTAAAAAATTACGTTTACTTAAAAAAAAAAAAAAAAAAGTTCATCCATTTCAAGGCTGAGCGAGACTCAACAAATCGAGTGGCTATTTATCTTTATTGCACAAAAATAACTGAAAAAATATTTTTTTAGCACCTTGCGAATCCCAACGTTCTTCATTTTGTCTAGACTAAGTGTTATCACATATCCTGCCAATATTTATAACCATAGGATATTTCCAGTCACAGCAACTGAGCAAATCTAAATATGGCCTTCTAACCAAACAGCAGCTAGTATCTTTGACAAAGAACAACAATCAGAAAATCTGTGAATTTGAATGTTTGCATTTCTGTGGTTAAGGATAATCGTGTCGGCTTAATCAAAATGGTATGAGTTGATTACAAGACAGGACGCTGTTAACTAAACCTGCTCTATATTGAAATTCAAGATTCATGAAATAAGTTAAATAATGCAACTAGATTCTTTTCTTTCAAATTGCCCTAACAAATGTCAGACTTTCATGTTAATAAGCAACAAGCAAATGACTAGGCTAGCCTACACAAATGATCACCAACACCAATTGTTCTTTCTTGCTATTTAACTGTAATAGATTCACCCAGTGTATTACACTAATTATCTAATAGGATTAAATGGTCAGTAGGAATTCAAATGACATTGTCTCATATTAAAAACATCGGCCAGTGATAGCATCAAAAATAATCTCCTAAGAGGAGACGGGATTTGGAAATTCCTTTAAAGAGGAAGAAATGTCTTCTAAGGAGTTTGAGGAAGAAATCAAGCTGAATTAAATGATAACCAAGAAAACAAGGCTGCTTGGTAGACTCTCGTGAAGGGAAGGATGCATGGTATTTTCCCAGATCTAAAGAGTTGTTACCGAATGCAAGTTTGTGTGCCCAAAGCACAGTGAATGACATTCATAGTAAAAATAAAATTTCACATATCTCAGAAAGCTAATCAGACTTTCACAGCTTTTTGAGTGGAAGGCCATTTGAGTGAAAGGTCACAGTTTGAATAGCGTGCTGACATATGTGGCTTAATTGTGGCAAGAGTGAGCTACTGATCATCAAAACAAATGGGAATGGGAAGTACAAATGTTCTCAGTAACAACTTTGATATTCAATAGAGAATGTTCTGGTGACTTGTAACAGACTGGCTCGGAACTGGAAACCACTTAGATAATAATACCTGTGGATGAGGAATCAGATAGAGTGGTTTTCCAGAATTTGGATCCGCATGAATACTTCCCAGGGTGACAATACTTCTGCATTTCCAAATATACAAATGACACCTGAGAGGTACTATAGGGTAATAGCTTGGGCAAGGAGGTTTCTATTGTGGCTGCACTGAGTTCACCCATCTATAACTACAAGCGCCGAACTTCAAAGGGGGGGGTTTGCATCTGGCAGCCCGAAATATAAATCCCACCTGTCATGAAGGTAGACCTGTGGAAACAGGACCATGTGGTTCTTTCTGACCAAGGACTGGAACTAGTAATATTAGTTTCCATCCATTGAGTATCTCCTATGTACAAAGCCCTGTGCTTGGAACATTACATGTCATCCTTCTTGTGTCTCACTCCCTTGTGGCTGGTTCTCTGTTTTCGTCATCTGTCAGCTTGTTCCTTATGAGTGCTTCCTTCTAAATACCAGAGGCAGGCATGAGATAAGGCTTTGGTGGAGATTTCCAGATTTGTGAGCATAGTGAATCATAGTCTGTGACTCCCTCAGGAGCTTTTTTACTCCTGTAAAATATTTGCTCTATAGATTGCACTAAGGAGCTGAGTTCTCTTTAGTTCAACAAGCCCATGTTGAGCATCTTCTCCCAGCCATGCCCTGTGTGAGAAGCCAAAGATACAGAGATGAATAAGACACAGTACGCATATTCTATGAACTCCAGTTCAGTAGGGAAACAGAGAAGCAAACAAATAATTCTGATGCAGTGTAATCACAGATAAGTTAGAGGCATGCTCTCCATACATATGAGTACACAGGGCAGAGTGTGGATGAATCCACTTTGGTGAATCCAGAAGTGTTGATGTTCATGAACAGGAAAAGGCAAGAGTGAGACAGAGATACTGAAGTTTAAGAGTGTTTGCCATTTATACCAGTGGCTCCCAAACTCTGCAACACATCAGAATCCTCTGGGAAGGCTCTAAAAATGCTGATGCCCAGGTCACACCCCATAACAATTAAATCACAAGGTCTAGGGAGTGGAGCCAGGTATTAGTATTCTGTAAAGATCCCCAGGTGATTCCAATGTGCAGCAGAGTTTGGGAACCACTTTCCTAAGGGGTAGGATTTCATCAGCAAAGGTGACAGAGATTTCCTTCAAATCATGGTAAGCAGCGTAATCAGAGACCTGGAGATAGGAATATATATGGCACACTGTAGGGAAGGGGGTCAGCAGAGGACCAGCCTGGCTAGAGCAGAGGGTAAGCTTTGAGGACGAGGTACAGACAGAGGGGTTTTGTGGGATGGGACCGGATTGTGGAGACCCTGAAAGCCAAGCTTAGGTGTTTGAACTTAATCCTACAGACAATACATAGACAGTGGAAAATTGTTTTAAAAGACCAACACGATAAGAAGTGGCCATCCAGTCACTATGATGCTCATGCTTAGACTTTTAAAATAAAAACATATTTTCATTTTCTCTCCTTTAGCCTTGGACCAACCAGATGCACTAGTCACCATACTGGTTCCTCACAAGTGGTGTGCCGTGATGAGTAGAGTCACGCATTCGTGTAAAAGGATGGATTATTTCAGGGTTGCCAAAGGGCTCCCTGCCCCAAAAGAACTCTCCTGGAAATCTATCAGGGTATACCTAAATGTCCTACCCGTGGGTAACTCCTTTGGGTACAAGTGCTCATGTCTCTTGTTATAATTACAGCCGGTGTTTGGGAAGGGTACCCACTGAGTGTCACTGACAGACAATCTCAGTGTGTCTCTCACATTAGCACCAGCAAGACCCTATAAGGGCGGTGCTCTTCAGACAGAGATCTCAGCTGTGAGGGAAGAGGCAGACATGAAGCCCTAGGGGGTGACACTAATTAATCCACGTGCTAGTAGGGGAAAGGGCCCACTGAACAGGTGGTAAGTGGCTATGTTAAATAAGCTTCGTCTTTTTTTCCCCCACATTTTCCCAAGGCCTATTGCTCTAAAATACATGGTTGGGGAATCTGAAATAGCTGTAGAGAGACCTCATTTTGTACAGTTCCCTCAATTTCTTAAAAGACAGTTAATCCACTTAAGGTAAATATAAGACTGTGTGTGTGACTTATGGCAAAGGAAGGAAGAGGTGGAGGTCAAAACAAAGTCAAACAACAGAGCGCCTCAGCCTCTGAACCAGAAAACTGCCAACGTGACAGAAAGTTCTGAAAGAAGACGATGTCATATATTATACCAATACTCACTCTTTATCAAGAGCTTTCTATATGCTAGGCACTGGCCAAAGTGCTGGTATGTATGTTGCCTTGTTTTATCCTCACGTCAGCCCTGCAAACTAAGGACTGTGGTCACCCTTTTGCAGATGAGGAAATGTACGTCCTGAAAGGTTATGTATGTTGCTCAGCACTATGACTGGTATGGAGTGGAGCCATCATCCAGTGCTTAGTCCACAGCTGTGAGGTCAAGTTAAATAAACCCCCAAGAATGCTAAATGATGACTAGGTACTTTATTTGGTCACCTTGCAGGCATCAGAGACCAAGAATCCCTTTAGTAGATTGCTTGATCAGGGGTTGCAAACTCAACCAAGCCCCTGGGTCAATGAGTGAGATGGGCTGGACTTGACATTCACAGGCACACACTGTACGAATGATGGGAGTCTTGAGACGTGGAGAGAACACAGCCCATTCTAGGGGAGCAGCTGCTTGCCAGTTCCAGTTGTCACCGTAGAAGAAGGCTGGCCCTAAGTAGCCACATATTTCCATTTCTCACCAGAAGCCAAAAGCCTAGATTTTTATGTAACATATGACACTTTTGAAAATCTGGGCCTAGTTTTCAAAAAAGTAAATCTTCAGAGACTTCCTTTTATCTGGCAATATTTCGAATTAGGATTTCAAAATCCTTTCACACCTAAGATGCCACACCTAAGAGCATAGAATATAATATTAAAATATACGTATTTTCTTAAACGCATGGTTGAGCTTCAGGCAAAAAATTGATCAAAGGCTGGGGACAGCAAGAAAGTTTGAATGCAGAGGGGAGAGAGTACCCCTTGCCCCAGGGGTACGTACTAGTCTCTGGTGACCTCGAACTAGGGTGACCAACTGTTCTAGTTTGACTTTGACTTTCTTGGTTTTAGCACTGAAAGTCCCTCATCCCAGGAAACCCCTCAGAACCTGGACATACTGGAACAAGTTGGTCCAAGTTGGACTCTACCTGGAGCCTGGTGTTAAAGAGCTAAGCTGTTGGCCTAATGAAAGCCTAGGGCCTGAGCAGGGTGAAATGTTACATCAAAAACACCCCTTCCTCATCCAGCATAAAGCTGAATTCCCAAGAGCAGTGGTGACAAACGTACCCCACGGAGGAAGACAGTGGGAATAAGCTCCTGACTCAGCCTCAACTCTGTCTCAACTCTAGCTGGAAAAAAAAAAAAAGAGAAGGAAAAACATGTCTCCTCTGAAGATTCTGAGTCATTAGCTCACACTCATGTGGGTCAGGGAATTAATTCAGTCTCTCTTTGTGTCCCCTGAGTCCCCCAGCTTGACAAACGTTTTTTAAATTTTTATTTATTTATATTTTTAAATTTTGGGCTGCATTGGGTGTTGGTTGCTGCGCGTGGGCTTTCTCTAGTTGCGGCGAGCGGGGGCTACTCTTCATTGCGGTGCGCAGGCTTCTCATTGTGGTGGCTTCTCGTTGCAGAGCACGGGCTCTAGGCGCGCCGGCTTCAGTAGTTGTGGCACATGGGCTCAGTAGTTGTGGCTCGCAGGCTCAGTAGTTGTGGCTCACAGGCTCAGTAGTTGTGGCTCACAGGCTCTAGAACGCAGGCTCAGTAGTTGTGGCGCATGGACTTAGTTGCTCCACATCATGTGGGATCTTTCCAGACCAGGGCTTGAACCGCTGCATTGGCAGGTGGATTCTTAATCACTGCACCACCAGGGAAGTCCAAGCTTGACAATTTTAAATGGTCCGAGGTGTGAGTTTAAATATTCCAGAGAAGAACTGGGAGAGGGAATAGATGAAGCAAGAATGGCAGAATATTAATATTTTAAAGCTGGGCAATGGGTATATGAGGATACATTACACTGTTTGAGAATATTGGAAATTTATCATAATGAAAAATTTAAAAAGAAAAAAACACAGATTCAGGGTGGTAGTACTCTCAGGAATCTGGCAGAACCCAACTCAAATCCTCTCTTGCACCCACTCTAAAATTTGCATACAGATAAAGTTCTAAGGAAAATTAACTCAGAATAAAACACCACTAAAGACATGAGGAGAAAAAAATGACTTCATTAGTCAGTATCAAAAAAAAAAAAAAAACAAAGCTATAGAATGAGGCCTGCAAAGACTGCAGAATTGGAAATTATCCAATAGAGGATATAAACCAAAGATATTTAATGCATTTAAACAAAAATGGAAATGAAAGTTAACAAAGGAACAAACAGATGAGCAGTCAAATTTCAAAAAAGGACACAACAGAACTTCAGAAAAATTAAATGTTGTCAGAATAGTATTTATCATCACTGAAGAGAGAATTACTGAACTAGAAGATAGAATTGAAAAAGTACACAAAAATGTGTCATAGAGGGCCAAGAACATGGATAACATGAAAGAGAGGTTAAATTAAGTAAAAGGTGATGAAATCCACATGCATCTAATTGTAGCTGCTGAAGCAGAGAATAGAATGAACAGGAAAGACACAGTTTTAAAAGTGTCAGTGGCTGAGAATTTTGTAGAATTGAAGAAAGTTACCAACCCCCAGATTCAGGAAGCCAAATTAGTTCCAAGCAGGGTAAATAAAAGGAAATATACACTTAAGGATAGTGAGTTTTTTCCCTTCGGATATGTATCCAGAAGTGGGATTGCTAGACTGCATGATAGTTCTATTTGGAAATAAAATCACTGTCTCAGTTAGCTGCACCATTATTCACAATAGCCAAGATATTGGTCTGTTGATAGATGACGGGTAAAGAATTCATGGTATATATGTATGTATGTATATGTGTGTGTGTATAGATGTGTGTGTGCACATATGTATAGTTTTATAGTCTGCACGTAGTACTCACTTTTATTTATATAGTCTTACCACACTATTGTTTAGTTTTGCTTATTATACAAATAGCATCATACTGTAAATATTCTACTACAACTGGCTTTATTTCAGTCAACGTTGTTTTCGCGCTGAATCAACGATGGTCCCTGCAGTTGTAGTTCATTAATTTTCACTGCTGTACGGTCTTCCAGAGCAGAAAAAGTTCGAATTTTATTTACTCTTTCTACTGTTGATAAATATTTGGGTTGTTTTCCATTTTTTGCAATTATGACAATGTTGCTAGGGTCACCATGGTGGTATATATTCCCTGATATAGTTGCCAAGGGTTTTTCTAGAGCCAGGCCTTTCAAACTTTTTTGACTAGTATCCACAGTAGTAACTTTTTACATCATAAACCAGTACACCTCTGCACATGTGCCTATACATGAATGTAATTCAGTGGTACATTTTTTTTTTTTTTTTTTTTTTTACTACAAAAACAAATTTAAAAATCACAGCCAATGAATGAGTAGCATGAAATCCAACAATGGGTTACCTTATGGAGGGGAAGTAGTGAGAGAAGCATCTAGTGGAAGGGGTGCAAGAGTGGCTTGAAAACACTGAGTTGTTGACCTCAGAATTGGGGCGGACCCAACGCATCACAAGGGTCCTTAAGAGTAGAAGGAAGAAGCAGAAGAGGGCTCGAGAAAAAGACATTTCTACAGAAACAGGGTCAGAAAGGCACATTCATAATAAAAGAGATGCATTTGTGATCAAAGAAACCCACATTAAAAATGACACTTAGATCCTGTTTTTTATCTATCACATTGGAAAAGCTTAAAAAGTTTTAAGACAGGGCTTGCCTGGTGGCGCAGTGGTTGAGAGTCCGCCTGCCGATGCAGGGGACGTGGGGTCGTGCCCCGGTCCGGGAGGATCCCACATGCCGCGGAGCGGCTGGGCCCGTGAGCCGTGGCCGCTGGGCCTGCGCGTCTGGAGCCTGTGCCCCACAACAGGAGAGGCCACAGCAGTGAGAGGCCGGCGTACCACAAAAAAAAAAAAAAAAAAAAATGTTTTAAGACAAACTTTGTTGACAAGGATGTGAGGAAAGAGGCATTGTTACATACTAAGGTGAGAGGGTACTAGTACAATCTCTATGGATGAGAATTTGGCAATATCTAATAAAAGTCATACATACTTAATGGTATTAAATAGCAATTCCAATCAAATAATTTATCCTATAGACATACTTGCACATATGAAAAATAATGCATGCCCCAAAGCATTGTTTATAGTAATAGGAAAAAATCACAAGTGAACCAAATGTCCATTAATAGGGTACTAGTCAAATGAATTCCGAAAATGGAATATTATACAGCTGTAAAAAAGAAATCAGGAAGATCTTTACTGATAAGGAACAATTTCTGAGGTACATTATTAAATGAGAAAAGCCAGGAGCATAATAGTACCTATAGTATGCTTGATTTTTTTAAAAGGGAGAAAGGACTATAACACACATACGTATATAGTAAAAATTTAAATGCAAGTGTAAATATGATCATACACGCACACACACACACAAGTGCACACACACACACAATTGTTGGCATGAAGAGAACTGAAACACAAGAGACCAGTACTATTGGTTGCCTCAGGAGAGCAGACCTGAGTGTAAAGGACGCAAGAATGAGAGAGTATTTTCAATATATGCTGTTTTGTGTCTCTTTAATTCTGCAATCTTATGTAATACCTTTTTAAAAAATAAAATAAATATTAAAGATTGTGCCTAAAAAGAAAAAACCACTGAGTTGTTAAGGTGGGTTGTGGGTATCCTTTTATGATCATGATGATTTAAGTGTAACTATTTGTTGTATGCACTCCTGCTCATAGTATATTTCACATTTGTTTTAAAAAGATAAAAACTAAAGTACCATCCAAAACAAAACATGTGCGTGGGCTGAATGGGCCTTCCATTTGCCTGGCTGATCTATGCCATCTACCCGCCACCTCCCATCCTCTTCCTGTCTGCCCTCTGACTAGCTCATTAGTATCTCCAGAAGCGAGGTCAGCCAAGAGAAGAAAGAAAAGGAAAGGGACGTGTCCTGACCAGAGATATAAAGTTACATCAGCAATTCTGAAGCCCATCGGGCGTCAGAGGAGTAACTTAGAAACAGAGGTTGTGGGCAGCTCTTGAATTGTAATCTCTTTGTCGTCCACGTTACCACAGATAGTTCCAGGTTGATCAGACATTACAGATAGGTTGAACTGTCTGTACCTTAAGTACTGCTAAAACCAGCAGTTTTTTTGTTTGTTTGTTTTTGTTTTTTGCGGTATGCGGGCCTCTCACTGTTGTGGCCTCTCCCATTGCGGAGCACAGGCTCCGGACACGCAGGCTCAGCAGCCATGGTTCACGGGACCAGCCGCTCCGCGGCATGTGGGATCTTCCCGGACCGGGGCACAAACCCATGTCCTCTGCATCGGCAGGTGGACTCTCAGCCACTGTGCCACCAGGGAAGCCCACCAGCAGTTCTTCTTAATCCTGAAGGTAATAAAAAATTAGTAACAGAGAAGCAGCAGTGATTTAAAAAAAAAAAAAAATTTGCCGGAAAGGAGTTTGTAGCTTTTCAGAAGCCTGTAATCAAGCCTGGAAGGAATGCGCTGTCCTGACTGTAAGAACTCAATCATATATACTTAATGAAAAACCGTCTCAATTAAGGTGATCTGCGCACTCGGTCCACTGGGATTCCCCATGATGTGTCCATTAAGTCTGGCACATTCAAGGAAACACTTTAGCTTGAGACAGGTGTAACAAGCACTAGATCGGGTAAGGGCTATGGCAGATTGTGGTAACAAAAATTGAGTTGTGTAATGAAACATGCACCTGAGGGGGAATAGAAGGAGGAATAGTGATCTTGGGAACAGGATGCTCTTGACTCGAATGAATCCTTATTCAAGAAACATGCTAGAGAAAAAGAAAATGGATATAAAGAAAGTAAAGCATTGCAGTAAATCTGTTAACAACACGGGGCTGATCTGGGCACTTTTTAATGAGTCACAGACATGCAACTGGGGCTTAACTGCTTCGAAAGAAACACCTTCATTTTTGAAAATGGTTGTGCCTGAGAAAATGACCTATCAATGTCAGTCTTAATTTCTTTCATCAGCCCATTGATAGAATTCCAGAAGAGTCATTTAGCAAATCTTCTTATCAGTGGTACAGTGCCTGCTCCTCTCATTTTGTGCAGGATCAGATTAAAGGATGATGTTTGCTTTATCTTTGCTTTGCCACCCTGGTGCCGCAAAAAGCTTTTCAGGAAAGGGGAAGAATACTGAGAGGTTACCAGGTTATGAAACATTGTCACAGCCAAGCCAGGAACATTGAATCAATTTCCAATATGTTTCTTATGTAGCTAAAACCTATACTCTGGAGATGTTATTGTTTGATTATAAAAGCAAGAGGAATTTGAAGAGAGACTTTCATGCCAGTGTGATAAACAGTCTCTGCCTGTAACTCAATTGTGTCAACTCCCAGGAGGGGAAATATGCTTTAAGGTGACTTTCTGCTCATTTGAAACTCAGCGGTGTGCTTTGCATTCAGAGCCTGCTCGGAAGGAATCCTGTGTGTATGAGAACACATTTGGAGTGGGCAACGGCTGCCCTGCTTTCAAATGAGTGGATTGCATTTCCAAAGATGTCATTTCCCCTCGCCATGAACCCAGTCATCAGAATGTTTCCAGGATGTCAAAAGTATGTGTGCATAATTCTCCTTTCAAACAGGTCTCCTTCCTGTGTGATTCATACTTTTAAAAATGAAAGTACCTCTCGTATGCTGGGTTATGATTGAATCCACTTTTAAAAAGAGAAATAAGATAAGGGGGAAGCTGTGCACTAAGGAAACGAATGGGCTGGGGTCCAGAGTCCATTCTACAGCTTAGTGCAAACTGCTGCATCTCTGTTTCCTCAGTTATCAGATGAAGGACTTATTCCAGTTGCTCTCTTATGTTTTTTCTGGCCCGAAGTTCTAACACTCTTTGAGGGAGGAGGGTATATCTGAACTTGCAAATACACTTCCATGTCAAGTTCCCAGCTCCTGTGTATCTGTGGGAAGACAGGGGTTTCAATCCCAGGACCTGAGTAAACTTGAAAAGTTGCAAATCTTATCCAGTGATTTCTGGGCAGGACTTAGACCTCATTCATAACAGTAATGTCACCACCGTGCATTTGCCTAGAGTTTTGCATTTTTGAGAGTGCTTCATTGATCCCCTCAACAGAGTCTCCCCGCCTGGGGTTTGCAGTCACATAAGCCGACTTCCCGTTCCCCCTTTGCCACCTAACAGATGCTGTGACCTGGAGCAAGTTCCTGAACCTCTCTCTCTCTCCTTCCCTCGTGTGCCAAATGGAGATCATAACAAGACCTACTTTGAAATATTGTTGGGAGGTTTGAGTTTTTTGCATACGAGTGCTTGACACCATGCCAGGAGTTAGCAAGAGCTCCATTTTGGCCTTCTTTGTTGTTATTATGAAGGATATGGATAAAGTGTAGATAGTATGGATATCAGCTAGCTTTCTTTCTTTCCTTCCTCCCTCCCTTCCTGCCTTCCTTCCTTTCTTTCTTTCTGTTTTCTAGCTGTACTCATAGCTGTGAGTTATTGCAGTGAAAGGTTACACAGCAAAACCAGCAAAGGGAAATGTCCCGTGGGGCAGCATCGGGAGGTAACTGGGCCCAGGGTCCTCTTCCAGGAAAGTCACATAGGACACGCTAAACTCCCCCAATGACAAGCGATGACAACACATGTGAAATGCTAACTACCTGAGCTCGTGAGCGACTCAGAGCCCAGGATTTTTACAGTCACCATCTTGCCTCACGCCTTCAAAATTCCCAGTTCCCCAGAAGGGAGGCCATTGTTCAGCATAAACCACACTTGTTTGCACAAACCATTCAGGCGTAGTAACTCTTATCAGTTAAGGTGGTGGGAACCCTCTCAAAATTCAGGTTCCCAGCTGCCAGTAAAGGGCCCACCTTGCAAGAGGACCTTTCTAAGCGTCAGCACTCTCAGGCCCGCTGTGAAAATTCTTCCCT
>NW_006792756.1:1076151-1081331 GCF_000442215.2 Lipotes vexillifer
CTCCCCTACACAATCCATCACCTTGGCCCTGTCCAAAGTATCGTTATGGCAAAATTATCTGCAGGACCCCATACAGCAGGGTGAGACCAAACTGCAGTGTTGACTTGAGCTCTTCCCTTTGGGGCTTCTGAACTAAGTTGAATTTGACGTGAATGCCTCTGTCCAGGGCTGAGGCAGGCATGATAGTCACTGATAAGGCACCCAGGAAGGGCATTCCCGTGCACAGTACTTGGTGCTTCTGGAAACAAAGCGTCTACTATCATTAAGGCCCTCCAACAGGGTGTTAGTTAGTCAGATGGTACAGGTTAGCAGGCCCCCAAGGTGGCTTCCCCCGACAGGGTTTCCATCCCTAGGATCCCCAATCTGGTCTAGAAGAATTCGGTTTGGTCTCTGGTTTCAGAGGCATTGCAGCCAGTTCCAAACAGCTCTGCTCATCCGTGACATCAGCCCATCAGTGACATGGGTGTGGGTGACATTCGTAAGTGTTCTGTGTGGAAAGCACAGGAGCTGGGCCACCTTCGCCCTTTCATAGTTGGTGCTATCAGGGGTGATCTTGGGCTCAGCCATCAGTTTGAATTCAAGGCCCTCACAGCATCCTGGAAAGGTAGCGGGAGGACCTTTCATTCAGGAAGAGGGGAAAGCTTCCAGGAAGAGTTCTGAAAAACAAAGATTATTAATTCCTTTTCCACGTCTGCCACCCCATGCCTCCCCAGGTGCCAGGGCTTTGATTTCTCCATTGACACAAAATCACTGTGTTTCAGTCAGTAATCAAAACTTTACATTTTTTTCATTCCTAAATGCTCACCCAGGCCTTTTTTTTTTTTTTTTTTTGGTCTAGAAAGGTCGTACGCAAGAGGGAAAAAGGAATTTTCACAGAAAAATATTTTTTTCATTGAGGTATAGTTGATTTAGAATGTTATATTAGTTTTAAGTGTACAACCTAGTGGTTCACTATTTTTATAGATTATACTCCATATGAAGTTATTTTAAAATATTGGTTATACACCCTGTGGTGTACATTACATCCTTGTATCTCGTTCATTTTATACCTAGTAGTTCATACCTCTTAATCCCCTACCCCTATCTTGTACCTCCTCCTACCCCTCTCTCCACTGGTAACCACTAGCTTGTTCTCTGTATCTGTTGGTCTGTTTCTGTTTTGTTATAGTCATTCGTTTGTTTCATCGATATTATTTGGATTACACGTATAAGTGAAAACATACAGTACTTGTCTTTCTCCATCTGACTTACTTCACTAAACCTAATACCCTCCAGGTCCATCCATGTTGTTGCAGATGGCAAGATTTCATTCTTTTTATGGCCGAGTAGCATTACATTATACATCTTCTTTATCCATTCATCTGCTGATGGACACTTAGGTTGCTTCTGTATCTTGGCTATTGTAAATAATACTGCTATAAACCACATAAAAATATTTTGATATAACTTAAGCAGAAAGAAACATCATGTTCAGAAATTGGTCAGGACAAAATCTTGAATTTTAAAATGTTTCAAAGTAAAATGTTTCTATAACCTCTTTTGTCCTGATCATCTATCCAGTGAGCAGCCTAAAAAGCTTTACCTTTCTGGGGACAGCTGCATTTAACAATCAAACCATACAAAAGCTTGTGTACCAGGGAAAGGTGAGTGAAGTGGAGTCAGCATCTCAGTCCACTGATGCAAATTGCAGGTAACCTCGATGTCATCTTTCTGACTGATGAGGAAAGTGAAGCGCAGTGAGGTTTTATGTCCATAATCCACGGCAAGGGGATGACAGGATTCCTGTCGAAGACCAACATGCCTTACGGATGGATGGATTTGGTCTTAGAAGCTCCTGGCCGTAAGTCTCACACGTGGAGAGAAAGGCCTAAGGCGGCCTTCTAGTTCTCCAGCCCATTCTCAAATATTGCATCCCTCACCTACTGCAAATGGACCTGAACCACAGCTGCCATCACGTGCAGCATCCCACCCGCACCTGCTGCCGCCCCACTGCCTTCCATTGTCTCCCTCCCACACGGTTCTCTGCACTCGTGTTACACCCATTTGGTAAATTGCAGTCTGTAAGAAAGGACTAAGGGGAAAACTTACAGCTTCTTCATAGGTAGGGGTGAGTCAGTTTCCTTTCCTGGTACTCAAGCCTGAGGCACAGCCATACCCAAGTTCAGTCAGTTACTAAATATTTATTAGGCATCGACTCCATTCCAGGCATTGTGCCGGACCGCAGGGACATAAAAATTGAGAATACATGGGCTCGATTTGATGAGCTGATCTGATTCTGAACCAGTATCCTTGTTTACGTCTTTTCCTTAAACTTTGGTTTGAAATTGGATTACTCTAATATCTTGCCTCATTACTGGACTCTACAAAAAGGTCAATTTCTCTGACCCGTTTTTTAAAAAATCTTGTTGGTAAAGAAATGTGATGGCTCTAGATAATCCTGTCGTTGTAAATAATCAAGAACTTACATGCCTTAGTAGCTCCTAAATTTTGTGAACTTATTTTTCTTGACATGTTGGCAAAGACAAATAATTTCTTTAAAATAGATGGCATGCAGAGCTATTGTTTAAATGTCAACTCCACTGCTGTTTATTACCCTGCTTCTTCAGGGAGATATTTGCATGTTGGATTCACCTGGGCACTTGGTCTGGGATGCAGAGAAGTTGGGAAGCTTAGCTGGGGATTACTTCCTAATAAAACCTCTTAGATATTACAATACGTTATGGCATTGACAGATGATATAACTTCGATTTTATCTTTAGTGACGATTAAACCCACATGCATTATTGTTTTATTTTAATAAAATAGGAGGATGGCTTTCATTAATTCTTTACAGTTTTCTTCAGGATTATCATGACATTTGCAACAGTCTAGTTTGGGTCTCCCAGAAGTAGACCCTGTGAAAAGGATTCAAGGACAAGTAAATTATCAGCAAGTACAGGAGAGACCAAGCGGAGAAGTCAGACAGAGAAGGGAAGCCAGCCAATGAAAGGTGTGTTCTGCCAGCTGCCACCAGAACTGGCTGCATAATTCTCATAGCCCAGTGCAAAATAAAATCCGGGCCCCTTGTTCAGAAGTTATTAAGAATTTCAAGATGGCGACAGCAGAGTACAAGCATGTATGTGTGATCATACAGGTCACACATACATGCTACCGGCCCTGAGTATGTGTGTGACAGAAGTTTAATCTCAGAGAAACTCTAGGGTATAGAACCCAAGTCTGAGAGTCTTCCCATCTGAGGAGTGAGGGACCTGGATATTCATCACCACCTTCCATCACTGATAAGTTGACGGCTGCTTCTGGGCCTGTTAGCTTCGGGCAAAGAGGTGCAGTTACTGGCAACTGGAATTTCAGCAGGGGCACACTCAAGTAGTAAGGCCCCAGGAAGGTGGATGGACTGCAGCAGTGGCCAGCACACTACCCAATTGCCAAAGAACCTCCTGATATCACAGGTCAGCCCCAAGTCTCCTGAAAAGTGAGCTACCTTGCTGAGGGGGCAGCCCTTGAAGTTCCCCCCTTTAAAAATAATATCCCCTCAAACCCTGTGCTTGCTATCTGTATCTGAGCCAGCTCTTTAATAACTAAGATAGCCATCATTTTCTACCTGTGAAAGTTCCAGCATACTCATAGAAAAAGGGCGAAAAGCTACAATCCTGGGCTCTTAAAATGCAGCTACATTTGTTTTCCAAATATCCGCTTGCTGGACAAGCTGTTTCTTCCCCCTGTGCTTCATTTGCCTCATCCAGGAAGAAGAGAGAATTATTCTCAGTTGATTTCCACAAGATTTGAGGAGTCTACATCAGAAAAATACGGGGAGGGTAGGTTTAAACAATGAATTCATTCCTAAGTAATAACAGTGTCTCTTAAAGCTGTGGGGTGGGAGTGGAGGCAAGGAGGAATTAGCAGGAAGGTTTCCACTGAGCTCATTTCAATAGGCCGTCTTGCATGTGTTTCTTTGAAGGGGGCATAAAAGTTATGTTTAATTAGAAAATCCCCCCCACCATTTTGACTCTTTAATCATTGCTGTGTGTCACAAACAATGACTCCTCAATTACTGTGATGGTTAATTTTATATGGCAACTTGACTGGGCCACAGGGTGCCCCGATCTTTAATCAAACATTATTCTAGATATTTCTGTGAGGGTGTTTCTGGATAAGATTAACATTTAGATCAGCAAACTGCATAAAGCAGATTGCCCTCCTAAAGGCAGTGGGCTTCTTCCAATTAGTTGAAGGCCCAAATAGAACAAAAAGCTTGACTCTCCCCCAAGGAAGAGAATTCGTCTTCCTGCCTGACTGTCTTTGAGCTGGGAGGTCAGCCATCCTGCCTTCAGACTAGCGCTGAACTGGTGACTTTTCCTGGGTCTCGACCCTGCCGACCTTCAGACCGGAACTACACTATCAGTCCACCTGGTTCTCAGGCCTCAGGACCCAGACTAGAGTCACCCTGAAGATCTTAGGACTTGCCAGCCTCCATGATTACATGAGCCAATTCCTTGTAATAAACACACACACACACACACACACACACACACACACACACCCTCTTAGTTCTAATGAAATTACATGTAATTCAATTTTCACAGGATGATTAGACTATCAGCTAGTTAGAGGACGTCGAACTGCTGTCATCTGTCCAGGTGGCTAAAGATTTCAGTTTGCTTTGTCCAGGCCAAGGAAAACAGAGCTGAAAACTTAGCATCCTAGAAGCTGGGCAGGGGCGGGGAAACTGCAGACGCCAGGATCCGAACACCAGGCAGCACATGTCATCACCATTGATGTAAAACGGTGGGGTGGGCAGGTCTGCTGGAGCCCCAGTTATTAAAAGCCTTCTGGTTGAGCAGTCCAGTTTCATGTGAGCAAACAAAGCAAGATAGTTTGACTTCAACTGGATCTGAAAGCAGAACGCATTCACACATCTGTAAGAAGTGAACTTTCATGGAGCTGTGTGCCCTCTGCAGATGTGCTCCCCTCTCCCCAGTAGGAGTGAAGATTCCAGAGACCTGTGCATGAGGACAGGGCCCAAGGGCTCTGCATGCCAGCTCATGGCATGTTCATTCATTACACAGTAATGGCTCCCTATTAAAGAGAATTTGTGTTTTAGAGCAAACCTCCTTGCAAGCCAAAAACAGTGGCTTCAGAGGTTAGAGACGCTCCTGCTGAAGTCAGGGGGGGGTGCTTTC
>NW_006792756.1:1081773-1104149 GCF_000442215.2 Lipotes vexillifer
GTTAGAGCAACCCTCCTTGCAAGCCAAAAACAGTGGCTTCAGAGGGTAGAGACGCTCCCGCTGAAGTCAGGGGGAGTTGCTTCCCATGTAGGTGATTGTGCTGAGTGGCCAGAATCATGGATGACAATTAATGGGCCTTACAATTTGCATGTGGCTGTGCCCTGCAAGAAGACTGGGCTGCTAGGGGACCCGTGTTAAATGGCCTTCTTTTACCCAAACTAGCCTGTCCAGGACTCCACAATAGGTGGGCTGCTGTGCTGAATTTGTGCCAGGTCATCATGTACAGATATAACTTGTATGGAATGTTGTAATGAAACTGCCAGGCAGAAAGACGATCCACTCTGCATGGAGAAATTCCCATTGTGCACTAACCTCTGTAGGAGAAAGCAACACCTAAGAGTGACATCCACAGACCCCCTTCCACTTCCTTCACTGCACGGGGATCCCTGACGCCAGACAGTCTTCGCATCAAGCATGGGAACCTTGCTGAGTTGAGTGAAGTGTCCCAGGATGACAGAAGCTTTGGAGTAGCAACAGGCAGAGGCAGTGGGGCACGTGCCTTGCTTCACGATAAGCCACACCCATTAGTGAATTTACAAGGATAATAGATTTCACTTCCAGGGTGATATTCTGCAGGCATATGGATAGGAGCTAAGATGCATTCTGCAGAAACAGATGAGTTGAGCTGTGTTGTTCAGACCGAAGTTTCTCCTTCCCCTGCATATTGAAGCAGATCTAGCTGGCAAAAACCTTTGAAGCTCTGCATGTTCCATCGGGCTGCAACCCTCAGGACCCCACGGAGAGACCCTCTCAGCTTCTGCCCTGCTCTCCTCAGTCTGTTCCATCCCTGACTTTTTCCCCATCAGATGGGAAAAGGGAGGGCCCAGAGGGATCGCTGAGTGTCTCCTGACTTGCTTGTGCTCGCCAGAGACATTTTCATCCTTTACATCCTGAGTTCTCTCAGCTGCCTTTGGCTTCCGCCTTAATCCCTCCTTCAACAATGCCGTCTGTCATAGCTTTCCTTCCCTTTTCCCCAGCAACTGTGTTTACAACCAAAATCTCCCACCTGAGCTCTAGATATTTCCCATATGGCCTCCACCATCATGATTCCATTAGGCTTCTCCACCTCCTCCTTCCTATGGTTACTTCCTATGGTTACTATGGTTACTTCCTATGGTTACTTTCCTATGATGATTTTTCCCCAGTGCTCTCACTTGGCTCCTTATTTTAGGAGCCCTTCTATGACTGTACTCCCAAGTCTTCACATTTAGAAAAATGAGACTCTTCTTTGATGCCTCTTTTACCTCCTTCTTCTTATCTTCAAGAGGTACACAGTTTCTAAAGAATCAACAGCACGTTCAATATTATTCAACATGCGATGATAATATCTTTCTGTTGGAAGGCCAAGTTATGACAGATGCCCTTAGATGGTACCAATGTATATTCTTGATAACATCTTTTGAATTTTTATATATTGACCTTGGGTCTGAATGTTTACTGCTACTCATCAGATTTTCTGTCAAGTCTTGTTTACTTTTCCTGAACACCACAGAAAAGGCAAAATATGTATAAGATTCACACTTAAAATCCAGGGTCAGCGGTACTAAACTAATTCCTGAGCCTTCACATTTTTTACACAATTTGCTTAACTTTTCAGGAATCAAAATAATGCAGCATAAACGGCATTGATCCTGGAACCAGGATACTTAAGTTTCAGTTACAGTTTTGTCCTTTATTAATTAAGCAAATCTTTGTCTTGGTTTCCATATCTGTAGACTGGACGTACTGGTTTCTGTCTTCCCCAACTCAGCTCACGATTGTTGGGAAAATCAAAGGATGTGAAGTTCATGGCTGCACATTCTAAATGTAAGCTGGGCCCCAAGTGCCAGGGACTCCCCAGACTCCCCAGCGTCTGGGGCTCTGTTAGGTACCAAAGCCATAGTCATATGTGGGCCAGTTGTCTATTGCCATTCCTGTTGGTACTCTAGATGAAACACTGCCCTATGTAGCTAAGTGTAATTTCTCTTACATATCTTTTAAGGGAAAAAGATGCTACCTTTATGACCCTCTTGCTTTATAAGCCCAAAGGCCAGAGACTCCTTATTAGGTCCATTTTGGAGAATGAATACAGGTGGTGAGAACAGAAGGCCTGGGGGTACGGTTTGATAGCATACTGAAGGTAGATGTGAAAAAAGAATTTGAAAAGGACAGTATATTTTTGAAGACGAGCTTATTGAAAAAGTGGGATTGGAGAGGAAAAAGATAAGAAAGTTACATCACACTAAATAGGTTTTAAGGTACATCAGACTATTTTAAATGATAGCTATAAAACCTCATTAGAAGGGAAGTGCTTTTAAAAAAAGCCTCCTAACTTGGTTATAAATGGCTCACTGGAGTCCATAATGAACTGGTTATTGAATTAGGAAAAAATGATGATAAATACCAGAAGAGAGACCCTAGAAGATGAATATATTCTCAGCAGCATCTTAGAATTTGGTCTGAAGCGGAAGCATGGGTTAAGGTCATAGTAGTTGCCAAGTAGTAGAAAGGGCTCTGGCCTTGGAGTTAGAAGCCCTGACTTTGAATCCTGGCTGCTGCATATCTACTCATGTCCCCGAGAGACATCTGTTCCCTGTGCACTTGTTTTCTCATCTGTAAAATGGAAATGATCACTGAAACATAGCATTGCTGTACAATTCCATTGAAATAATGACTAAGAAGGAATGTAGCAAATGTTATGGTTGGTGCCCCAGTATTTGTCTCCAGGGGTACCAGGTGATTAGGACAGTCGTGGTTACTGTCCTTGCCAGTAATTAGAACCCAGGCCTGAGTCACTCACTGAGTGGCATCCTCCCAGTGACATGGATTGGTCCAAGAGTGAGCTTGTGACCTCATCTGACTCATTGTCAGGGGACAGGGTGTTTGGAGGTTCGGAGAGAATCACATAGAGTCAGCTTCTCTTTCCCTCTAGTCTTTGGAGCCAGTGACATGGATTGGTCCAAGAGTGAGCTTGTGACCTCATCTGACTCATTGTCAGGGGACAGGGTGTTTGGAGGTTCGGAGAGAATCACATAGAGTCAGCTTCTCTTTCCCTCTAGTCTTGGGAGTGTAGAGCTGACTGGTATGGGGCTGTTCCAGCCAACTCCTACCAACATGAAGATAAAGCTGAGACGCAGAAGCAGCACAGAGTCAAGAGAACCGCAGGGAAAGGGAAGCAAAGGGCCTAGATTAAGGCAGCCCTGAAGCTAGCGCTAATTCTGGACCGTGAGCTAATACATACTATTTAATGCGTCACTTTCCTCCAAAAGCATCCTCACTGATTCAGAGTGCTCAGTAAACTGAATACAGAAGACAGTACTGGAATCACGTCGTAGTCAAGCATGCAGGCTTTGTGGCTTATATAGACCTTGGTCCAAACCCTGGCTCTCCTACGTGTAGCTGTATGACTATGGGCAACTTTATTAACCTCCTTAAACCTCAGTTTCCTCATATGTAAAATGTGTCCATTGCATATTGCATAGTAACCTGATGCAAGCAAAGTGTTTGCCCTTCAGTAAGCGGTCAGCAAATGTTATGCTGCAGAAATAGGAGGTGTGATGAAGGTCAAGTGCATCGGCACAGACCATGCCTAGGCTGCTGGTGCAGTCACGATTTAGTGGCTCTGCTCCTTAAGGACCCTTGCTGCAAAGGAATCTGGGGGACACAGCCAGGGAAGCCAGGGGTCTAGGCACCACACCCCAAGCTGGAGAAGTGCTGGGCTACAGAGTCCCTGGCAGGTTCTCTGATACTGCAGGTCTCCAACCCTACTGGGGGACAGGTTGATGAGTAGAGGGAACATGAGCTTTGGAGTTGGACTTGCACTCTGTCCAATCACCATCTTCACCTCTCAGAGCTTTGCTTCCTCTTCTACCAAATGGGGATAATAGTAGCTACTTCCCAAGATTGTTGAAAAGACGACGGAGCACACGAAGCCTTGTGTGTGCTGCCTGGATCTGGGATTAAGGACTAGCTCCCGTGTTGCTTCCTAGTGACTCCTGAAGACCCTCCCTCGTCAACATCACTTTCTAATGCCTCTAAAGGTTATTCAAGATTTACATGGCGAAAGCCCAGTTCCTCTGTTCAGCCATGTTCAACCAGGATTGCTTAGACTTTCGGATTTCAATAAATCTTTATTGGCAGGTTGGGCGCATAATATTTAAAATCAGGTATATTCAGTTGTAATTTATATGCAATACAATTTACCCATTCCAAGTGTCCAGTTCAGTGAGCTCTGACTAATGCATATCCTTGTATAACCACTACCACAATCAAGATATATAACATTTTAATCACCCCAAAACATTCCCTCATGCCTCTTTACATCTGAACCTCTCTCAACACCACTAGTCCCAGGTAACCACTGATCTGCTTGGTATCACTATAGTTTTGCCTTTTCTAGAATTTTATGTAAATGGAACTAATCATACAGTATATAGTATTTGGCGTTTGGCCCCTTTTAATTAGCCTAATGGTTTTAAGAACCATCCGTGTTGTTATCTGTATCCTCAGTTGTATGTGTGTGTGTGTGTGTGCATGTGCACGCACACGTGTGCTTTATTGCTGATAAGCATTTCTCTGCATGGATGTACCACATTTATTTATCCATTCACTAGCTTATGGACATTTCAGTTATTTCCAATTTGGGCTATTATGCATAAAGCCGCCATATATATTTGTATATATGAGTCTTCGGGTGGATATATATTCTTTTCTTTTGGGTAACAGTATTATTGTGGGGTCACATGATGGGTGTATCTTTAACTTCAGAAGAAATTGCCAAACTGTTTTCCAAAGTAGTTTTACTATTCTGTATCCCTGCCGACAGTGTATGAGAATTCATCTTGTTCCACATTTTCACCAACATTTGATATTCTTAGTCTTTTTAATTTTAGACACTTTTAGGGGAGTATAGTGATATCTCATTGTGGTTTTAATTTGCATCCCCCTAATGTCTGATGATGTTGAGCATCTTTTCCTGTGTTCATTTGCCATCCATGTATCTTCTTTGGTGACATATGCATTCAAATTTTTTCCTCAGTTTGGTAGAGTTGCTTGGCCTTATTATTTTATTAGAGGTCTTTTTATTCTGTATCCAAATCCCTTATTAGAAATAACTTCACTGTATTCTTCCAGCCTGTTGCTTGCCTTTTAATTTTCTTAACAATACTTTTGAAGAGAACATTTTTTATTTTGATCAAGTTTAACTATTTTTTTTAAATTTTATGATCCATGTTTTTGACTCTGTTTAAGAAATTGCTACCTAATCCAAGGTCACAGAGATGTTCTCCTTTGTTTTCTTTTAGAATTTTTATGGGTTTTGCTCTAACGTTTCAGTCTATGCATTAATTTTTGTGTATGGTATAAGGAAAGAGGTGAGGTTCATTTTTCCTCGTATGAATATTCAGTGTTTCCAGTATCCTTTGTTGAAGTATTATCTTTCCCTTATTAAATTACCTGGTCATCTTTGTCAGGAAACAGTTGACAATATATTTGTGAGTCTGTTTCTGGAATGTGTTCTGTTCCATTGATCTATATGCAAATCCTTACCCAATACCACATTCTCTTGATTACTGTAGCCAAATAGAATTCAGGTAGTGTGTACTGTCAGTCTTCAGACGGTGTTTTACTTTTTAATAAAATGTTTGCATTTCTAAATAATTTTAGAATCAGTTTCTCAATGTCTATAAAATGCCTGATAGTGCTTTGATTAGGAGTCCATTGAATCTATAGATCAATTCAGAGAGAATTGACATCTGAATAATATTGAATATTCTGACCCATGAATGTATTTAAAGCACATTTCTTCAAAACTACAATGAGGTATCACTTCACACCGGTCAGAATGGCCGTCATCAAAAAATATACCAACAGTAAATGCTGGAGAGGGTATGGAGAAAAGGGAACCCTCTTGCACTGTTGGTGGGAATGTAAATTGATACAGCCACTATGGAGAACAGTATGGAGGTTCCTTAAAAAACTAAAAACAGAACTACCATATGACCCAGCAATCCCACTACTGGGCATATACCCTGAGAAAACCATAATTCAAAAAGAGTCATGCACCACAATGTTCATTGCAGCACCATTTACAATAGCCAGGACATGAAAGCAACGTAAGTGTCCATCGACAGATGAATGAATAAAGAAGATGTGACACATACATACAACGGAATATTACTCAACCATAAAAAGAAACAAGATTGACTTATTTGTAGTGAGGTGGATGGACCTAGAGTCTGTCATACAGAGTGAAGTAAGTCAGAAAGAGAAGGACAAATACCATATGCCGACACATATATATGGAATCTAGAAAAAAAAATGGTTCTGATGGACCTAGGGGCAGGACAGGAATAAAGACGCAAATGTAGAGAATGGACTTGAGGACACGGGGAGGGGGAAGGGTAAGCTGGGATGAAGTGAGAGAGTGGCATGGACATATATACACTCCCAAATGTAAAATAGATAGCTAGTGGGAAGCAGCCGCATTGCACAGGGAGATCAGCTTGGTGGTTTGTGACCACCTAGAGGGGTGGGATAGGGAGGGTGGGAGGGAGACGCAAGAGGGAGGAGATACGGGGATGTATGTATAAGTAGAGCTGATTCACTTTGTTATAAAGCAGAAACTAACACACCATTGTAAAGCAATTATACTCCAATAAAGATGTTAAATTAAAAAAAAGAAAAAAAGAAACTGCCAAATATCTCTTACTGAAAAGGACCACAAGGAGATGAGATAAAACACAGTTAGGAATTGTACCTGTTAAAGGAAACATTGAGAAAAACTGCGGGGCCCTCCCCTCGCACCTGGCTCACAATGGCAGTGGAATTTGGTACTTGGCAAAGTGTGTGCTGGGCTCTCCCACGTCGTGGCGCTTGAAGCATGGCTTGCGTAGTGTGCTCTCTGTCATTCCTCGTGGCAAACTGTCCTAGTGAGAGGAAGCTCCACTATTCATGCATAAGACATGTCATGGTAGTAATAATAGCACTTACTCATATTTACATTTATATGTCTGGTCTTTTCTTAATCTATTTCTCAGAAAGAAAACTCAAATACTGGACTGTCTGGTTTAAAACCAGACACATGGCAACCATATTTACTAAAACTTCACTGGCTGCCAGGCAATGTGCTATTTGCATTCACATGTATTATGTGTATTACATCTTATTAAACCCTTGTAATGGTAAAAAAATAAAATAAAGCAGATTTCTAATAAACAGCATATAATTGGGTCTTGATTTTTTTAAAAACCAAATCTGACAATCTCAGCCTATTAATTGGGATATTTAGGCCATTTAATGTAATCTACATGGTTGGGTTTCGATCTACCATCTTACTATGTATTTTATTTGTCCCATCTGTTCTCTATATGTTTGCCTCTTTGTCTGCCTGCTTCTGTTTTTTGGATTTTGTTTCTGCACTGGTAATTTAATTTTTATTTTTAATCTATTTTTAAAAGTTAAACAATTCTCTAAGTCTTGTAATAAAAACAGGTTTCTCTGCTCCAATCCTTACAGCCTTGGGCCCTACAGCCTACAGCTAGTTTCTAGTCTCTCAGCTATTTCTTTCGGCCTTGCACCTCCACATTCTGAGACGATAAACCTACACTGCCATTTCTTGAGTTTTTGAAAATGTAAACTTATCTGTTGACTTTCTATCATGAGAGATGATGAATTTGCATTCTTGACCCATTCTTCTTCCCTTATTTCTTCCAGAAAATTGTATTAGAGATTTTGGTTAACTTAATATGTATGGTCTATACCCTTATGATTATGTAAATACTGTTCACTGATGAACTAATTATACTACTTAGAGTGTAATATGATCCCAGTTCCTTTCTTGTACAGCTTAGACTTTTTTCTAGCATTAATAATGACATTTTCTCCCAATTATCTTAGGCTCCTATGTGCTGATCATTGATTCCAAATTCTCCAACAAAATTGTAAGGCCCCTCTCAATATTATTTTCCACATAATCAAATGCATCAGGTCACCCACAATTTCTTTTAAATGTTTTCTCTAGGAGCTGTCCCCAGGGAGCCTGTGTCCCCCTGTTCTCTGGGGCTGTTTCGGCCTTCTTTTGAACTGAGAATTTTTTATGATTCCACTTTATCTCCATTTGCACCTTATTAGCTATACATCTTTGGGTTTTAGTGCGTGTTTTAGATTTTAGTTTTTTTTTTTTTTTGGTTTGTTTTAGTGATTGAACTAATGTTTAAATGTAATTTAACTACATCTTTACCTTAGCACAGTCTATCTGTAATGTATCTATCTACGTTACAGATTACTTTCTTACAACCCCTCTCACCCTTTATGCTATTGTATATTTTACTTCTACGTATGTTAGAAAGCTTGCAATATGTTTTTATATTGGCTTTAGTGAATTATCTCCTAAACAGATTAAAAAATAAGAAAAATACACTTTATATAGCATATACTTATATTTCTTGCATTCTTCATTCTATTGTATACATCCAGATTTCTACCTGATACCTATTTTTCATCTGCTTGTGAAACTTCCCCTAATATCTTACACTAAACATTGTCTGGCAATGAATTCTCTCAGCTTTTGTTAGTTTGAAAAGCATATATTTTTTTCTTGGTTATTAAATTAGTTGAAAAGTTGATTAATTAGAATTAATTTTTAAAAGGTTGACAGGTTTTGTTTTGTTTCTTTCCCTCTCAAGACTTTAAAGATGTTATTTCATTCTCTTCTGGCTTATGTAGTTTCTGACATGAATTCTACTGTCAGTTTTATCTTTGTTCTGTAAAGTATCTTTTTTCTCAGTTGCTTTTAAGATTTTTGTCTTTATCACTGATATTCAGTAGTTTGATTATGATGAGCCTAAATGTCGTTTTCCCTATGTTGGTTCAGGTTGAGGTTCATTGAGTCTCTCGGATTTGAGGTTTATAGTTTTTTATCATATATGTACATTTTTGGTTATTACTTCACATAATTTTTTTCCCCTTTCTCTCTTTTCTTTCCTTGGGGCTCCAGTTATACATATTTAGACCATTTCATATTGACATCCAGGTCACTGATGGTCTATTTCTTTAAGTCTTTTTTCTCTATGTGTTTTATTTTGGATAATTTATTTAGTAATGTTTAAAAATTCACTGATCTTTCTTCCTGCTACATCTAATATCTCTGCTAATCTACTATTAATTCTGTATAGTGTATTTTTAAATTTAAATATAGTTTTTCCTATCTACAATGTCCATTTGTGTATTTTTATTATTTTA
The DNA here is from genome assembly GCF_000442215.2 of Lipotes vexillifer. NCBI lineage: Eukaryota > Metazoa > Chordata > Mammalia > Artiodactyla > Lipotidae > Lipotes > Lipotes vexillifer. The sequence goes on from NW_006792756.1 coordinate 1,091,053, forward strand.
TTATTTCCTAATTAGGTTCAAATTTTACTTTATATCTTTGTACATAGTTGTGACATCTACAATATTTTTAAGTTCTTGTTTAATTTCATTCTCTCTCATTATTGTGTCTGTTTCTATTGATTAATTTTTCTCTTGAATATGGATCATATTGTCCTGCTTCTTTTCATGCCTGGTGGTGATTTTTAATCGGATGCCAGAGATTGTAAATTTTACATTATTGAGTACTAGATTTCACTGTATTCCTGTAAAGACTGTTGTTCTTTATTTTGAGGTGCATTTAAGTTACTTGCAGATTGTTTTCATTTTTCAAGGCTTCCTTTTATGTTTTGTCATGACAAATTCAAGGGAACCTTTTTTCTGGGAATAATTTAGCCTCACGACTATGGCTTGACCCATCTTAGGACTGTACCGTGTGGTCCATGTTTTGGGAGGCCTATCGTCTCTGGATGGTGGAAATACAAACTATTTTCAGCCTTATGTGAGCTCAAGAAATGATTCAACCTCTACTGCTTCATAGTCATTGCTTCTCTGACCCCATGCATTTCACCTCATGCATGTGCAGGTTAATACACAGCGGAAGACTATAGCGAAACCTCTGCTGTTATCATTTCTTTGCAATACATAGCCCTGCAAGTTCTAGCTGCCTAGACAGCCCCTTCCCTACCCCACCCACACGCCTGTGTTTACATCTTCTTGAATTCAGCAGGCCCTCCAGACTCTGTTCATGTTTCTTCTCTCAGTGTTTCAGTCTGGAAACCATCACCGGACAGTTGGCTACAGAGATTATAGAGCTCGCTTCATTTGTTTTCCTTGAGTCAGAGATCAAGTTTTATGTTGCCTGTTGTCTAATGTCTGAAAACAGTGGTTAACAGTATATGCTGTTCCTGTTACAGTTAGTCATTAATGGACAGAAGCAAATATCTCTCTATATTTTTGCCCATATTCATATCCTTTGGTCTGTTGGATTTCATTACTCCTTTATTATCTTCCTGTAGAAACAACCATGGAATATTGGAGAGTGGAGAGTGGCAGCTGAAATGGAAAGATAGGCTCATATCTACTTCAGCCTTCTCTTCACCCATATTTCAGCTACAGTCACATAAAAGAAAAATAAATGATCCTTGAATATCCACTTAAAATAGATTAACTTATATTAATTAAAATCCTGAACCAAGCAAGTAAGGCATGTTAAAGTGAATTTTTTATTTAAAGTTTCAGGGTATGAAAACTTAAGCTTTTTTCCTTTACGCATACAATTTGAAAAATCATTAACATTGAATAAATATGGAGACAAATGGAGAAAAACATCTATGAGCTTTAAATTCTTATCTTTCTAGGGTCTTTTATTAAATGTCTATAATTACAGTAATAAAAGAAAACTAAAATAATTTGTAATTTTAGAGTATATAAAATTTTAATTTAAAAAAATAGGTTAGGGAGTTCCCTGGTGGTGCGGTGGTGAAGAACCCACCTACCAATGCAGGGCACATGGGTTCGAGCCCTGGTCTGGGAAGATCCCACATGCCACGGAGCAGCTAAGCCTGTGCACTACCACTACTGAGCCTGCACTCTAGAGCCCACGAGCCACAACTACTGAGCCCATGAGCCACAACTACTGAGCCCGCATGCCACAACTACTGAAGCCCATGTGCCTAGAGCCCATGCTCCACAACAAGAGAAGCCACCGCAGTGAGAAGCCTGTGCACCGCAATGAAGAGTAACGCCCTCTTGCCGCAACTAGAGAAAGCCCACGCCCAGCAACAAAGACCCAGTGCAGCCAAAAATAAATAAATAAAAATTTTTTAAATAAATAAATAAAATAGGTTAATAATACATAGGAGGACTTCCCTGGTGGCGCAATGGTTAAGAATCCACCTGCCAATGCAGGGGAAACGGCTTCGAGCCCTGGCCCGGGAAGATCCCACATGCCGCGGAGCAACCAAGCCCATGTGCCACAACTGTTGAGCCTGCGAGCCACAACTGCTGAGCCTGTGTGCCACAACTACTGAAGCCCACATGCCTAGACCCCGTGCTCCACAACAAGAGAAGCCACTGCAATGAGAAGCCCGTGCACCACAACAAAGAGTAGCCCCCACTCGCCGCAACTAGAGAAAGCCGCGCAGTAACAAAGAACCAAAGCAGCCAAAAATAAATAAAATAAATAAATTTAATAATACATAGGATGTTTTACCTCTTGTAAACATCTTTAATAAATTTTTTATGTGTTGCTAAATTGATAGATCTGAATCTCCTCATGCTTCTCTGTTTTTATATGCTTCCTACCAAGGAAAGCTGTTTTGACTCTCTTCCTGCCGCAGCTTACCTCCAGTTTATTTTCTTTCCTCCCTTCCCTCACTTGCCTTATCAAAGCAGATGTTATCCAGGCAGGTAAAATGGAGAGCAGAGGCAGTTGTCCATATAATTCAGCAAACCCGATATGGAATTTTAGAGATTTAGAGAAACAGATTTACCCATAATAGTCATCTGTGTCTATCAGATTCACCAGATAATTGTTCAGTTTTTCACTTCCTTTTGGCAGGGCAGATAGAGATGGAGTGAAGCTAAGAGAGAGGGTAGATCATCGAACAGATACAAGGACAACCTTTTAGGATAAATATGCTGTATCTTCTCTAAGGGGAAATTGTGACTTACTAATTTGGGAATGTGATCTGAGAATGTAATAAGTGTGTGGACCAAGGAGAATCAGTACACATCATTTGTTTTGACCTTTAATATACCTTTCATAAGCACCAGCACGAAAGTGGATTAAAAGAAGATACAAGCAAATAGCTAGATTATCATTAGATTGGGGGAAAAAATTTGAGGATAGAACCATTTTGTCATGGATATAGAATGAGCAGGGATAACAGGAAACAAAAGGGAGAGATAAATTGGCATTTCTTCAATTAGCAAAATGACGGACACAGATCAGGGCTGGAACCATAGTTGGTCTACATTTTTATGGTACTCTGGAAAGTTTTGCTAATAAAATTAAGGGTGGGCTTTTTTCCAATTTGAAAAATAGCTGAGGAGGACAAGACTTGACATATGGATAGGAAAGTGTTTAAGTGGTAATCATCACGCTGTGAGGAATTGGGAGGAATCTATGTTGTATTCTCTTCAACAAGGACTTTGACCTGGAAGTGGTGACTCCCAAAACAAGATGTAGCCATCTGGGATCCAAGTCTGTTCGTAGACCAGCTGACCAAGTCAAGCAAATACTGGTTTTTCAACTGTAGTGATCACGTTAGCCTACTCTTATATATCACAGTAAATATCACGTACAAATCTCACGACTGTTTTACAAGACAGGCATAGTGGCATAGCAAGACGTGAAGGAGTTATGTGAAGGTCTCAAGATTTTTCAGTCTAGAAGAATAAGAGTCTAGAGATAATTATTAAAATTTGTAAAATCAGGAAGGGTTTGGAAAGTTGCATAACAAATCTCAGAATACTAGACCAAGAGCCATCCCCCACACCTTTGAAGATGTTGTCTTAGTGTCAGTCACAAGACGAAGCACGTATTATAGCGAACCTAAGGAATTTTTTCCTCAGGGTTTATACCAGATGAATAATTACATAAATTTAAGGAGGATTTCTATTAATTCGTGGTCTGCATGGGCATTTGGAACATATTTCTGAACTTTTCCAGTCTATATCCTTAAGTCACATCCCACTACAATATTTTATGTGATGCTACCACTGTCAGACAGAATATTGGGTTAACAGGATACCAACCCAGTCTGAGGTGACATGTCTTTTATGTTGGTTTAAATAACTTGTCCTTCACCTTGACAAAGGAGTTTTATGATCTGCTTTTTTCTTTTTAAAAATTTTTGTCATATTAACTCCCTTCATTTTTTCTCATATTTATTCCCTATGTACCAGTGTACCAGACCCCCAAAGTTCGCGTCTTTCTTTATGTCAAAGAGAACACAAGGGTTAGAAAATATTTACATTCTCCTATATACTTTTCAAATCTCCGAAAGCTTAAATCCAGTTTGAACTTAGAAGCTGAGTATTTACATGCATTCTGAAGCCATCAAATTGAATTTACTCTTCCAGACGGTCATCTTAATGCCACAGTCAAAAGTTACCCGATGTTTGTGAATAAATAGCCAATATACTCATTTTTGACTACTTTAACAAAACCACAGGGTAAGCTTAGAATGAATAACCCACATTTAATTGATGTGGCTTTGGCAACAGACTTAGTTTTTCTTAGCTTATTTCAGCCATACAGATGAAGAGAAAGATGTGCAAATAAAGAGATCTGTTCTCCCATCTGTAGTTAAGTTTCTATCGCCAATACCACACATAGCTTAAGATGTTTAGGAACCTGCAGAGAACTCATACAAAGACTTATTTACACAACCAATTGCATTATAGGAAAGTATGCCAGTTAGTAATACGGTATGACTATTAAACACCCATGAGTCGCTCTTTCTGGCTGGTGAATTGTGTTGAGTCCTCATTCAACACAATTTGAAATTTTGTTGGGCTGAAACTCTGTAGGTATGATTAAAGTTCTCAAAGTAAAAATGAGCTTGGGTTTTAAAGTTTTCCATTTTCCCAGGATTTACGAGTGCGGAAGAGGGGACAAAAACAGTGATTACTGAAGTTAGTTAGTTAGTTTGAATATATAAGAGAGGGTAGGTCATTGCACAGAAGCAAGTGTAACCTTTTAGGATAGACTGAAAATCAGAGCTTACTAATTTGGGAATATTCCCTGAGAATGTAGCAAGTCTGTGAACAAAGGATAATTGGTAAACATCATTTGCTTAAGCTTTTTAAAAAGCCTTTCCTGTGCCTATTCCAAAATGGATTTCTTGGGAAAATAGACTCCATCTTTTCTATACATGAGGCAGCTTGCAACCAACTCCAAGTACTTTGCTCCATGTTTATAATCGTTCAATAACGATGTGATCAAGTAACCCCCAAGGAAATGGTTGCCACATGGCACTTGCTTAGGAAATAACCGGAGCAGTTGTTTAGTGAAATGTACCCAGGTGCTGCAGTAGAACACTGCCCACACGTGAAAGTTTGGTTTGTCTTCGATTCCAGACAGTGTGTGTATTATGTACCTGCAGGGGCCCTCACCTCTCCTTGACAACCCCTTCTGGAAACTTACAGAGTACCTACTTTGTAATGAGCATTATTACCAATGAGCTATGGTTATGTGATGTCAGGATCGTTTAAAAATTCCCTTGTTGTGACACAGCCAGCAGGTAGCCAAGCAGATCGTCAAGCCTAGTCTTTCCAACTCTGAAGCCTATTGTCTTTTCTCTTCGTTCTTCTGAATATTTAGACTAACTTGGAACTCAAGTCGGGTTTGCTTAAGCCTGTCCTATATAATAATCTCTATGGACAGATACATTAATAATACCAAGAGTTTTGGTTTATACATTCAAGCAATTAAAGATTTGTGAGATAGGATCCGTGAGAAAAAAGTGGCGATACTTTAATCTGTAGAAGACTGAGGAAAAAATGAGTTAGTGGCCTTTCCCAAGCACTCAAAATCAGTGCTAATACAGATTGCACTAACTTGGAAATTTATATTAACTGAAACAGTGCTGGAAATAAGCTTTAACCTTTGCAGCTACTTTCAAATATAGTGTTACAATGTAAATGAATAGTATAAAACAAATTTGGAAGATGCAAGAAGAAGCCAATTAAGAGAACAAATTGTTTTAAAAGAGAAAAACCTCACTGTTTTGTGTAAGGACATATAAGAAGTCCCTGAGTAATCTCATCTGTTCACTACAAATGGCTCCCAGGAACTTGCCTCTGTGATAACTTGGTTCTTGTGCTACTATGCGTGCTGATGTTAAACGTGATGCCGGCACTCAGCTTGGCATCTACACTCCCTGAGGATGAGAGCAGGAGGAATGAGGCCAGACCTGGGACCTTCCAGCCCAGTGATGCTTTGAGGTAGGGGCGGGGGCCACGGTGGATACTAAAGCCACATTCCCTGCACTGTCCTTCGTCTTGGTCACTGACCCTTGCTCTAAGGGCTTGGAAGTATTAAGAAACCTGTCTTTAAAATATTCAATAATCCTGAATGATCTTATCCCCCCCTGGCTATCTGAATTAATGAAGTCTGGCTGTATGAGAAATATAACTGCACAGAAAAAGGAAGTCAGCTGTTTTCTCTGGTTGCTGAAGTGAGAACAAAAAAACAGCAGATTGGGATTTCAAAAGGAAAAGTTCATATTCAATTTAATTTCAGGAAGAATTTTCTAAAGATGAGAGCTTATTTCATCCACCTATTTTTTCATTACACTCCGTGCTAGCTATGTGTCAGGCTCTGTGCTGAGCGTGGGTGATGGCGAATAAATCAGGCACTCTCTCAGCCTATAGTTATCATCAGCTCTATTAGCATATAATTGCCATTCTGTAGAAAAAAGGCAGTGTAGAGTCAGGAACAGGCTTACGTGGGAATTCTGAAGAGATGGATAAAACCCAATCTGCCCCCAGGCTGCTAGCAGTCTAATAACACTTATATTGAGAATTGCTGCCATTTTCTGAATAATAGCTGTGTACCTGTTCCAGGCATCGTGCTATGTTTATTATGTGCTATGTAGCTAGTCCTCAGAGCGCCCCTGTGATGGAGGTTATATAATCTAATTTTCACATGAGGAACCTAAAGCCACCTGCTGGGGCACCTGGTCCAGGAGCAGAGGGCTGATGCTCGCTGATGAGCTGAGTGGGGATTTTGTATTGCACATCCTAAGTTAACAGTTGAAAAACCCCTGGTTGAACTGTTTCTCCAAAATGTCTTTGCTGCCACCATCCCATGCAGAACGTCCCCCATCTTGGCTGCTCTGCTCACCCCCCGCTGACTCATCCCCCCCCTCTCAAGCACAATAAATCCCTCTTTACTGAAGCTCTGAGGCCAGACAGTATTCCTAACACAACACTCTCAACATTCCTTCCAAAAAAGAAGGACCTAAAAATTCTCCTGTCAGCTGCTAACAGACTACAAAGCTGTCCATCTCCTTTCCTGCTGGAGGTATGCAAGATAGTGCATCCAAGGTGACAGGAAAAGGAGGTCCTGAGTCCATTCTGTAAGGAAGAGATTCCCTACCATGTTGACGTGCCCTGAACGGACCCCAGGTGTGCTGAGATGTTGAGCCCTCAGCTCTCAGGTAGCCGGGGGTCCTGGGGCAGCTGGTGAGTTCCTCAGTGAGCTGTATGTGTGTATTTCCTATGTGTGCCAGAACTTTAAAAGGACTGGGAAGCACTGCTGTAAGTCATCCCATGAAACATCTGGGGCTTGTTGGTGGTGATAAGTGAGAGAACTTACCTTAAGAGACAGAAAACAAATGGGATGACGAGAAGTCATCAGGGTAGGAGAAGTCATTAGTGATCCAACCCTTGAACTCATTAGCAAGGCCCTGTTGACAGCTGTTCTCACAGCCACAATGTGAACTTAAACATGCTGTGAGGTCAGAACTGAGTCAACTCATTCTGGATGCAAGGCTGGCTTGTCCCTTTGAACTTTATCTTTATCACGGCCATTCAATTATCTTGTGAGTTCTTATAATCCCCTGAGAAAAGAAACTGACTTCAACAGTACAATCTCTTAACATTTTTTCAGATGACAATATTTTTATGAACTGTAAGAAACTTATAGTGCCTGAAAGAAACTACATAAAGAAGGTGTCAGCATTTTTAGTATAAACTCTATTTCCAAAGGTTTATGCATTCTGGAGAAATCTGCTTGAGGGGGAAACTTGGCATATGGTGTCTGAGTTCCTGACTGTCCATACCTCATTTCATAGGTATTACAAGTGAGTCCTTCAAATTCACTGCATTTGGCATCTGTAATTTTTAGAAATAAAAAGGTGGCTTTAATAACAGATGATTTCTGTGTTTAATGTCAGTGCACACAATTCTTAGAGGATCAAAGAACTCAGGAATACCAGCTTCTGATTATGACAGTATTGTGGAGGGAAAGAAGGGGAAAGAAAATTGTATAAAGGGGCAGATGCCAAAAAATGCTGGTGTCCTCAGAAGGGCACCAGAGTTAGACCTCCTTTATCTTTCTTCCTACCCCAGATTTCTCCCTGCCCTATTTCCTGCCTGGTGTTACAGGCCAGGCCAACATACATGGGCTTTAGTGTCTGCGGCCTTTCCCCAGAAAAATCACTGAAAAGGTTGCCAAGAATCCTACTTTGCTTTTTGAGTCTCCATTTGAAGGGACTGGATTAACTCATAAAATACCTATAGGGGAGAGAGTTCTTAGACAAAGCCAAAAAAAAGATTGCCTTTGCAGGCAGTGCCTATCACCAGGGCCAGAGAGATGAGATAAATGCCAGAAAAACCCTGGCATGGGAGTCTACAGATGAGATCCAAGAGAGTGGGGGAAGAGGTACCGGACAATTGTGGTTCTCAGGAACCGTGCAGATGCCGGGAATGCCAACTGTTAACTCCATCCTCAGGGTGGGAAGCATGGGAACCAGCTGGAATTCAGGGCCAGCACCAGTTCTATAGGAGAAGCTGGGCGCGCTGGCCAGAGGCAGGGGGCCCTTCTGTGCACTCTCAGCTCACAAGGCTGCCTCAATGGCTGCTAACAGAGCACACCCCACTTCTGGATTTACCTGAAATTTTTGGCAGAATCAGTATAGCTTGGTGGCTAAGAGCGTGGTTGCTGTATTTATGTAAGTCTGGATTCAAATCCAAGACTCTTTATTTACAGCATATAGCCTTGGACAAGTTACCTTTTTGAGCCATGATTTCTCATTTGTAAATGGCAATGAGAGTTCTTATGCTTTGAGGTTGAGAAGATGAAGGGATGATACAAAGAAAGCAGTGAACTCCTAGCTGCAGCCAAACTTGATGATCCATTTTCACAAAAGGAAAAGAACCCCTAATGTTGCCATGCTGAGCATTCTTTTGTTCAGAGGTAGGCCTCCTGGAGATGCTGGGAGGAAATTATTACGGCAGGCAGCCTGGGGCACGTAGGGACTGACACAGCTATTACATCCCATGAATCTTTGATCCCCATCCCTGAAGACTGGGTCGATTCCGATCCACTTACTCCTGTGTGAGACTGAAATAGTTCAGACATTTAGAATTGCCCCAAGTACAGCATATGATCATTGTTAAATATGAGGTGTGTCATATGTCTAGGCTAACATGAAGAAAGGACACCAAATTCTGAATAAGAAGATCTTTCTTTTCTGGCATTGCCTTCCCATGCAAACAGCTGATTATTTCTCCAAAAGGCTATTTTGTAGCAATTGAGTCGGCTTAATTGAGGAGAAAATGAATAGAGAAGATAATGAATAATCTCGGAAGCTGGTTGAGAGGAATGCTGACCAGGTGGAGGCCCTGAAGTGAATGGAACTAAAACTTAGCCCTTGTGGTTCTGGGAAAGATCTCAGACTATAGCCACGTGACTCAGGGCTCCTGGAGTCCATGATCAGTCTTTGAGATCAGATGGCGTATGAGATGGCTAAATGGCACCATACTGGAGAAAGGGTATCTGTATCTTCCTACTAAATATCCCTTTGGAGACTGAATCCTCTCTTTTGATAGGGACTTCATCTTTCTAGTGCTTCTAAAGCCAAGGACCAAACCTACTAGAACCTATAAAAGCTAACTCTGTACCCACCCCCACCTCTTTGTTTTCACCTGAGTATTAGGAATTTCCCAGAATTCTAGTACTCAGAGCAGAGACGTTTTGAGGAGAAAAGTAGGGGAATGGTCAAATTCTGAAGTTCAGATACTAATTGGTGAGCATCAAATGAGATTGTGTGAGAAAGGTACTTAAGGATAAACTATTTACCTGTCAGATATCTACTGAAATCTAATAAATATACCTAGTGTTTTTTATATGTCATCATTCATTATTTCTTTCATTCAGCTATCCTGCGGTGTGCTAGGGGTCATTCTAAATTCAAGAGATTCCACAGTGAACATATCTTTATTCTCACAGAAACTCTGTAAGGAACCTGAGACCTTGAGGGGTTAAGGATCGTATGTGGAGGGCTCTCACAATTAGTTATTAGCAGAAACCAGACTCCCAAGCACCACTGAAATGTTAGCTGTTGAGCATCTTGATACAAAGATCACAACATAGTCTATTATATTCCCCACCATGCCGAACACGGTGTTAAGTTGTGCCTCTTCCCCAGTCCTAGACTGATAAGATGCTAATACAAACTTTACTAAGGCTGTTTCACTCTAAGATTATCGTGTAAACAGGATACTTTTGGGTGACAAACGGATCTTGGAAGCTGTCTCATTGGCTTAGATAAACTACACCACATTTCAGGAATTAATTCTGTAATAATTTTTTCAGATATTGTATTTTTCTTGGATATAAAATGTTTTAAAGATGAGATGTAATTGGCAGAATAAGGCACACATATGGTGAAATCAACTTGGTTTGTTTTAGGGAATAGTGGGAGCCCTGGGAATGACAAGAAATCCAAAGAGTACTGATGAGCTTTGTCATTACATGAAGGTAGATGGAGAGACAGAAAGTGGCCCTATGATCTTCTCTGTGAGACCTCAGATGGCAGTTGAGTCATAGGAAGCCCACATGATAAGTGAAGTACCTTTGGGGATGACCCTTATAGTATGTGAATTACTTGTCCTCAGTCAAATGGAGAGGCCAGAGACTTTATTAACTGCTGGTGGATGATAATTCATGTAAGAGATGCACAACTGCCTTTGTTAGGACGTCACTTCAATTTGTTATGTGTGCTCATTACTCATCTTATTTCAGTTAATAAATGTTACCTAATTGATTGAAGTCATATGATTCCCAATTGAAATAAGGGTGATCAAAAATAATTTTTGGTCTCCAATGACCGTTCTTTTACCCTTATAACTAGAGAACCATGTACTTCGTATGTACATGTGACTCTTGCTGCCAGTAATGGCTAACCTGCTTACTTCATATTATGTTAAGGGAATATTTCCATGTTCAATTAAATGTCTGTTTCATGCCATTCCCTGGAAATTTACTACACCCTCACGAGTATTTCTTCCTTTTAGATATCCCCTTTCCTCCAGACCAGATCCAAATGCCCATGATCCTTTTCTCCTTTTATGTGAGCAGTCTCTAATTCTCACTATGTTACTCTGTCTAGAAACGAACTGCCAGATGAGGACACTGGACAGTGGGATTGGAACCTTCCCACTCCCAGACTCAGGAAATCGCTCAGCGGGACGGTACATATGCCAAGCAGACTCCCCCGATGACACTGAGCCCCTCCTGTCTCTCCAGCCAGCCCTTTGTGCAGCTTCTTCCATAAGAGCGCAGACCCTTGAACGAGAAGTGCCTTCCTCTGCAGACAGCCGGGGATCTGCAGACAACGCCATTGTTCATTCCACATCTGACCCCATCATGACTGCCAGAGGGATGCGACCTCTTCAAAGTTGCCTCCCCAAGCCAGCCTCCTCAGGTAAAATGCCCGTTACCTTCCAAGTGAGATTGTTTGCTCACTAAAATCATGCACTTGCTGACAAAAATGGAGAACAGGCAGCAGAAAAGATTTCCACCAGGAGGTCAGTCAGTGACCTCTGCCCAGTGGAAATGTAGATGCATGAAATCCCTTTATGTCCTCAACCAAAACATAAAAAGAAAACAAGTATTAAACATCATCTACTCTCATATTATTTAAGGAGTGTACACACACATAAAGGAAACAAGCACGTTAGCACAGGTAGATGGATATATAAATTGGTAAAGAAAAAACCATACAACGTAGACTTCAGATTTTGTCTTTTAAAACTTAACTCTGAGTATAGACCAGTCTAGGCCCAAGACATAAATTTAGCTGAAATGTTTTTTGCCCTCTCACAGAAACATACGTCTTCTGACATATTCCTATCCCGTTCAAATGTATTTATATGTTGAGCTATAAAAAACGTAGTTTGATATATTAGCAGTAGATTGTCTGTTAACTACAACAGGATGGAGGGAGCCTTCCCACTGAGAAGTACCATCCTTTGCTGCAGTCAGTGGAAACAAGATTTCATGATTAAAGATAGGGCCAGGCTAAGGGTCAAAGTTTTTTCACTGTTCCCTCAAGATTAAAAATATTTATTGCAGCTCAGGATGACACTAAATAGTTTTTAACTTGTGTGCCTCATGGTGCATTTATGACATGCATAAGCATATGAATTAGAATTCTAAAGACTTTCATTTATGATTTGATGATGAGAAAGCAACCACAAATAGAGATTATACCATGGGCTTCTGAGAAATTAGAAAAGAAGACTTTTCATTAAACATCTGTGAGTCAATGTGATTAGGTTATTCCCATGGCTGAGTTCTTCCTCCATATACAGTAATACTAACTGCCATGAATGTTTCATCACAAACTTCTGCTTATTTCAAGCCAAGGCTACATTTTAAAAGGCTGGGACATTTATTATTTTTGAAATAAACGTACTGTTAATTAATGACACAGCCTCCAGAGATTCAGAGGCGAAATTGTAGTTATAGATTATGTGCTCCATGCCTGACTAGTCACATGTGTGACCTCAATTCAGCGGCAGGCTGCCGAGCAGACTCCATGATTAAACACTGTCATTATAACAAATTGAATAGAAACTGCAAGCCTTGAATTGCTTCATAAGAAGGGGATAGGAAGGAGATTGTTCTGATCTTGCTGCTAATATTCAGTGCACCAGTTTTCTTAGTTTTGTGTCTTAATTAGATTGTCATGAATAGTTGTAAAAGAAAAAGTAGTATACGGTGGAGAGTGAGGTCAACACTGCAGGACATTTTTGTGCCGTCCATCCCGAAGCTTCCTGTCTACCTTAAGATGTTGTCTCTGTGGGTCAGAGGCAGGGCTGGCTTTCCAAGGCTTTTCTCTTTTCTGTGACCATTGGTTACTCATTTTAAACATTAAGGAATGGAGATCTAGTTGGAACAAAAGGAAAGTGAGGGCTTCCCTGGTGGCGCAGTGGGTGAGAGTCCGCCTGCCGATGCAGGGGACATGGGTTCGTGCCACGGCCTGGGAAGATCCCACATGCCGCGGAGCGGCTGGGCCCGTGAGCCATGGCCTCTGAGCCTGCGCGTCCGGAGCCTGTGCTCCACAACGGGAGAGGCCGCAGCAGTGAGAGGCCTGCGT
>NW_006792756.1:1104250-1116602 GCF_000442215.2 Lipotes vexillifer
GAGTGGGCCGCAGCGGTGAGACGCCTGCGTACCGCAAAAAAAAAAAAAAAAAGAAAAAAGAAAAAGAAAAGAAAAAAAGGAAAGTGGTTTTGAGCAGTCAATTCCTAGTTAATATATGCATTTGAATTAGTTATTTTCTTATCCCGTATCAAAGATGGAAGGAACTGTACAGACCTCCCAGTGCTGATAAAAATACAGTTACCTCACTTCTGCTCACAAGCAAAATGCTGTTGAAAGGCTCTCACAGCCTGTCCTGTTGATAATCACTGAAGCTGAAGGATAATGACAGCAATTCTCCTTTCTGACACAAGGAAAGACTACACTCTGCAGGTTAATCTGCTATTATGGGTAATGGAGACATTTTAATCATTCTCTGCTAATTGCACCCTTGGCTACTTAAAATGTAATCCATGGGCCAAGGGCAGCCCCTGGGAGCTTGTCACATATGCCAGCTCTCAGACCCCACTCCAGACCTACCAAATCAGAACCTGCAATGTAACAAAAGCTTGGCTGAGGTATATGCACATATGAGCTTGAGACTGCCCGGCAAGATCTTTAAAGGGCCTCTGAGCACTTTCGCAAACCACCTTATTCAAAATGACCTTCATAAGTTTCCTAGGAAAATCAGGGTTCCCTGATCAAACATGTTTGGGAAAGGCTGTGAATTCACATCCTCCCTTTGGAAATTATAAAAATCCCCATTAGCTTAATGAAGGCTCTAAGAAGTCCTCCAAAACAGAAGCTTGTTTGTTATTTGATGTATAACACTGTTTGAGGAATGATCAGCGTTTCCCAAGCAGTTTGCCCACTGAACCCTTTCTAACAGGAAAAATTTGTCAACATTTTTTGGAAAAGTGGTCCAAGCACAGTTTGCATTTGGGACTCCAAGGTGGACATCCTCCAAAGATACACGTAATTATGCAGACATTTCTGTTAGCACAGACTTGCAGGGGACAGAATGTTGGGAAACCAAGCTGTTACCATGTTTGGACCCTTTGGATTATTTCTGACTATCTCCTCTACCCTCATCCCTAAACTTGTAAAGAGTTGAAGAAAGCTGGTTGTGATTTCATATACATTTCCTCATTTAGGAAAAATCAATTCCCAAATGCAGAGTGAAGCCAAGCCAAGGCCTCAGACTTGTTCATCATTCGAATATGCTGAAAACACAACGGCAGTGGAGAGCAAGCCACTTCTAGCCTGGGGAGGGGACAGCGCTGCTGCGGAGACCCAGGTAAGGAGAGTCGACAGGAGGGCGCCCTCCACCTAATTGTCTGAGTGTGAAAAATGACCTCCTTAACCACTTCTGTGATAGATTTTAATGTTAAGTCAGATTTGTTGTGGGATTAGTGCATAAAGACCAAGGCTCTCCTTATTTCCTGAATTATTAAGTAACACTGTGGGTTCTTGTAATTCAAATGATTCCATCCATCTGCACCCCAACTCTTGAGGTAAGGATGCTCTGCCCTGAGTAGACATTGTGGAATGGCCATTCACTCTCCCAAGCCCTAAGAGGACCACTTAGAATGATTCAATGATATTTTTTCATTATCTTATCAGTTACTTTATCTTTTACCTTGCTCCTATGAAACCAGTGAAGCAGGTATAATTATAATCCCTTTTGGCATGAAGAAACTAAAGCCTGGAGTGGTCAAATGACTTGCCGGGGTCAGTGAGACGTGTGTTTCTTCAATCCCCATCATTTTTGCTGGGGGTTCTTCATCCGCCCTGAGATGGCAAGCACACAGGCCTCCTGACGTGTGATTGGACCTGGGGGGGGAGCTCGGGGCTCCAGGACTCTTGGGTCCTCCCTGGGTGCTATGTGGTAGTCCCTCACCAGTGCCCTCCCGCTTACCTGTTCCAGCTAATTACTTGGGCCGTATTCAGCCTGTTCACGATTTCTCAGCTTGCCCTTGGGCTGGTCCACTTCAGGGTCTTTGGTGGTGCCTACAGTGAGAAGAGTGGGAGGAAGGACATTAAGATCAATTACCCGAGCTTCCCGGCCCTTCCTTGGCCCTTCCTGCTTCTGCTGCCTTGGCGCTCCCAATCCCGGCATGAGGAGGCCCTGTCACTATCTCTACTAGGGTTGCTACCCAACCTTGATGACAAAATACCCAGATCAGCCCACATCTGAGATGCCCCACAGCCAGAATGGTGGAGCCTTCTTTCAGTCTTTAGCACCTCAGTATGGAAATGGTACCCTGGACAAGTAGGCAAAGCGATCCCCTGGGCCTACAGCCTCGATATACAGCAGAGGACAGCAGCTCCAGAGATGCTGGACCACGGTCAAGGTCCAAGGAAAAGTTACTGGGACACTGACGTTAGAACTCAGCCCTCTGAATTCCATGTCCAACACTCAGAACAAGTGTCTGAAAGGAGTAAACCGGTGTATTCTATCATGACTTAATTTTTAAGTGTTAGGGTTTTCTCAGTTTTCTCCAAAGCAGTAGTTCCCTACACGAGCAGACATCGGAATCAACTGGAGGGTGGCATATCTTGCTGCTCTCCACATACACCCAGTGTCCTGTTTGGTACAGATGGGGTGAGATCCAAACACTTCTAATAAATTCCCCAGTGATGACGGTGCTGCCGGTCCACAGGGCACACTTTGAGAAGCACTCTTTCAAGAACTCTGTGCTTGATTTGGGGACCAAAAAATTGAGAAAATCCTAGAAGACATCCAGAGTTGGAGGGGGAAACAGTTCAGAAACAACAGGTGGCGACAGTGGCAAAGGGTTCAAGCAATTCCAAGGAGAAAAAAAAGAGAAAAGCGAGAGAAAGAGAAAGAAAATTCCTCATTGCTGGCCAGGAGGGAGCTACCCGCTCTACGTGCGATGGCAGGGCACTCCTCACCCAACATTCGTGTTCCCCGACACACACCCCTCTCTGGGGTCCCCTTCATCCTCCTGCACTAGCTTTGCCCATTGGAAGTCCTGCCCTGACTTGTAAGAGTCACAACTGTGGCTTGGAACTCACAACTCTGCTTCATTGACCGCCAGGGAAGGAAAGTTTAAAGTAAGAGTGAGCTTTACATATCCAGTTCCAAGCAGAGTGCCTGGTTCCATTTGTGTCTGTTGAATAGAGGAATGAAAAAATGCATCTCGTCATACCCAGCATCCTGCTGGAACTCTAGACATGGGGCTCCCTTGGGACCACTGCTGTAAACTTGTCATCCTTCACAAACATCATCCTTGCTAGACCACCAGTACCTCCTATATAGAGCTCTGTACCCCCAGAAGCTAGAACACCACTTAGCACAGAGTGGGTACTAAGATGCTTAGCACAGCATCTTTTGAATGGGTAGATGAATGATTCAGTGAATGAAGGAATAAAGGAAATAAGTAACTGCTTGAATTTATAACCCCAGCTAGGGGGGCTTACATCTTAAAATGTGTTTTTATAATTTCCAACCAAATGGCACCATCCCAAACAGGATTGACTTTAGAGACGCATCCCATACATCTGTGCCTGAACTCTCTGGGATTGGTGTGGAATAATCGGCTCTAACAGGGCAGTGTGCAAACATATAAAAGAGAGCCCCAAATGCTCTTGATTCTACACACAAGAGTTGCGGTCTTAGATATCAGTATTCCACTTGTGTGCACAGCAGGAAGAACCGTCCATATGGTATCAACAACCTCCACAGTTCCTGAAATTGGTGTTATTGCCACACCTGTAACATCCTCTTGGGTCAGGCTATGTGTGCATGTGAGTAAGCGGGGAGACCAAGTCCCTTGACCTGTGACCTGTTAGTAGATTCAAGGATTATGTATAACCCTATAGGCTAGCAGTTGTGTTCCTCCCTAAAGCCTCCTATCCTTTTAGGCACTGGAATAAAATTAGGTATTGGGTAAACATTTATTCTTTTGTTCCCAAGGTTGATTATTGTCATACCCTCTGATACTTGAAAGCCAATGGTGAGATCAGCTAAATAAATAAGCCAAAAAATAAAATAAATAAATAAGCCATTAGGCCTGGGACAGCAGCTCTAATTGGCACTTGAGAAAAATAAGGCCCCATAAAAACAGTATACAAAATGCAGAGCGGGTAACTGTGGGGACTGTCCTGTGACTGGGACACAATGGCAGCGTGTGGTCAATGGCTTCATCAGTGCAGGTCCATATCTGCAGCTCTGGCAATTGAGCAGAATTCACCAGCTCCGCGTGAGGCAGATTGATGGACCAGGCAGACTGGGGGTGGGGTAGCAGGAGTGCAATTCTGTGCACACACCAACAGCCAGATACGAACATCCTCACAGGATGGTCTGCCCATTTTGAGTAGTGTGAATAATCTTAACAGTCTCATATTACTCATTTAGGACAAGGTACCCAGAATGTGTGCGTACTCTGCCAGCGGTGGCAGTGATAGTGACAGTGACCCCGACTATGGAAATAATGGTTTTGGAGCTGGAAGGGGCAAGTTAGTGAAAGCGATGAAGAGCGCCACCCCAGGTAATGCACGCCGGGCCCCGGGACACTCAGGGCTCCTGTCTCTCGGGAAGCTGTCCATCACGCCTTTCACTGGGCTCTGTCTCCACCCCGCTTTGATTTTACATCTTAGTTCCATGTCTCTCCCGAGATCTAATTTTCTGGTACTTATGGAAGATTGTCTACATGCAGCAATTTGCTTTCTGGTATTATCTTAATGACATTGCAGTGCAGTCTGTAAGGATTTTATTTCCAATCTTGCGTCTCCCAAAAAGTCTCCAATGGAGTTATCTCCATAGTGAAGGAATGACTATAAAGATAACTTTGTTCTTAATTACATACTTCGGCAAGTTAAGTCATCCAGTGAGCCATGGATGGGGTGTTCCCAGGCTCTCTGCTCATATCATGCTCTGTAACTCTGGACCTGTTACCCATGCCATTATGAGCACGTCTGTTTATACGAGGTTCAAACTTTCTCACATTATTTTTATTTGAAAGAGAATTGGCAGTAGAAAAACCATCATCCCGAGGCATTTAAAAATATATATATTCAGATGGCATTTCCTTACAGATACGAGAGGAGAGATGATCCCCTAACACAAAATGTGGTCTAGGATCTGCTTTTCTTCTAATCCGCTCTGGATTATCAGACATATTGTAATGATACAATGGAGAGTCATTCTTTTTGTACTAATCAACTTTTCTCGAATACTAATTTGGCAATTATGTGATGAAACCATGACTTCCCTTTTTAAAACAAGACTGATGTGTTGCTTTTGCAAAAAACGTAATCTAGCAACCATGTGTGTTTCCGGTTTTCCAAGTCTTGACATTTGTGATACCTGGGGGTAAGGAAGGTGTGTGAGGATAGTCATTAACCTGAGCCTCCTCTTTGTTGCTTGCATCCTACAAGTCACCAGACAAGCAGGACAGATGGGTGAATCCTGCAAAGGCTTACCAAGAGGAAAGTGGAGAATACCCCCTGGTGTTTTAGTTAGGCTGTTGTCCCTGTTAGCTCTTGGGGCTGCGTCAGCGTCCCTCTGTTTGTGACAGATAAGGGGAAGGAGAGTTAATCATCATGGGTCCTTCCCCATGAAGACGCCTAGGCCAGGCCAGCTCCCTAGTCCAGCTCTTACCCTGAACTTAACATGGGTCCACAGTGAAGAATAACCTTACCTCATTGACCCTCAACTGTGCCTCCGGCTCTAAAACTCCATCCGTTTATTGAACAAATACTTATAAAAAGCCTCCTCTGGGCTAGCTTTCTAGCAGTGAATAAATGGACAAAGATCTCTGCCAGACAGTAAAAAAAAAAAAAATGGGTAGAATAAACTAGTAAATGTATATAGTTTGTTGAAAGGAGATATGGAAAAGACAAGTTGAGCAGGGTAGGACGGGAGAGCAGGGCTGCTCCGGAGTGGTGGTTGGGTGGGAGCGGATGTTAAAATTTAAATAGAGGGCTTCCCTGGTGGCGCAGTGGTTGAGAGTCCGCCTGCCGAAGCAGGGGATGCGGGTTTGTACCCCGGTCCGGGAAGATCCCATATGCCGTGGAGCGGCTGGGCCCGTGAGCCATGGCCGCTGAGCCTGCGTGTCCGGAGCCTGTGCTCCGCAAAGGGAGAGGCCACAACAGTGAGAGGCCCGCGTACCGCCAAAAAAAAAAAAAAAAAATTTAAACAGAGCAGTCAGAACAAGGCTCCCTGAGAAGTTGGTGTTTGAGCAGAGATGTGGTGGAGGGAAGGGAGTGAGCCCCTGGAGGATGCCTGGGGGGAGCGCATGGCCTTGAGACAGCAGCAGCGGGCAGCCAGCGTGGCTGTGGTAGAGGGGGTATGTTGCAGGACGGGGAGGTGAGGTCCAGTAAACGGAAAAGGAGCCAGAGCTCTCGTACGGCCTTGCTCACCTTTCTGAGGTCTTTGCTTCTCCCCTGAGAGCCATGCACGGGGGCCTTTGGACATCTCTGAGCACAGGAGCGGCGTGATCTGAGATGTTTTCAAAGGACCACTCTGGCTGCCATGTCGTGAAGACTGAAAGAGCAAGATCGACTAAGAGACTGTGACACTCATCCAGGCAAGACGTGTTAGTGGCTGGGACCAGGGTGGTAACAGTGAAAGCAGTGGGCAGCACGAGCTAACAGAACTCTCTGCAGCGAAAGGGGTGTTCTGTCTCGGCTCTGTCCAGTACCGTAGCCGTCACCCACCCGTGGCTTAGGAGCTCTTGCCATGTGGCTAGTGTAAGGACCTGAATTTCTAAATTTAATTTTTGCTGTAGTTTCCCTAAGAGTTCCATTTTCCTCTATTTTAATTTGTTTTTATTTCAATATTTATAGCCAGATTTAGGGTCACTGTACTACACAAGGAGTGACAATGGTCTCATTCCAGTTCTAATTAAAAATACAACATGAATCACTGATAGATTGGAGACGGGGGTGAAAGAAAAAGCAGGATAAAGGATGGTTGCCAGGTGGGGTCCTAGAAGGGACAGAGCTCTGCCCACTGCAGTGGAGAAGGCTGAGGTCGGGGCTTGAGGAGGCAGAGTAGTAATCGATGCTAAGTTCGAGGTGCCCACTGAGCCAGCGGAGGTGTGAGTAGGCAGTGGGCTGTGTGAGTCTGGAGTTGGGCAGGTCAGATTTTGTCTGGAGAGGTAATTGGAGTGTCGGCGTGTCGATGGCATCTAAGGCCCTGGGTCCAGCTGAGATCAGAGGAGGACAGAGTGCTGACAGAGAGAGGACCTCACCCTCCCAAGTTTAAAGGTCGTGGAGAAGAGAAAGAACCAGCAAAGGAGACTGGGTAGGAGCCAGCAGTGAGCGGGGCAGAGGAAAATGTGACGTCTCAGAAGCCAAGTGGAAAATGCATGTCAAGGAGGAATTCCACGATTCCATATGCTACTTGCTAAAAAGAGGGACACAGTCTTCGTATTGAGACCTGTCTCTCACACTGGTAGTGGGGTTACAGGGGTGGGGGAAGGAAGTGGGGGTGGGGAAGGAGGGACGGTCTAAAGGCAGTTTGAAAACATCCTGAAAAAGGAAACAAGATTAAGACAAATTGTCTGACTCTGAATGAGGACGTACCTGAGTATGAGAGAAATCACTTTAGGGTTCAGAGTTTTAACCCAGCTTGTTTAAATGAGTTGTGCAGAGCAATAAGGGATACGCCTTCGGTGATGGCTACAGATCCTGGTGAAAAGTGAACTTGCTCCTTTACCTTTTTTTTCCAGCCCCCTGCAAAATGAAGTGAGTCTCAGCATCAGGTTTTTTTCTGTCTGTCCTCACTGTGTTCATCCTCTTCCCTCTAACCAGAGCAAACCCCTGTCTGAGAGGAGCAGAGGCTTCTTTCATTCTATCGCTTTAGCCTCTGTGCACATGGTGCTTCTTGGGATAAGGTGCAGAGTAACCCTGGAAGCAGCACAACCAGCAAGAAGAGCCTTCCCTCTAGCCAGGCATCTGCCCTCTGTCTTTAAACATCGACTTGTTGCCAGAACTCTGTCATCTGCCCACCCTGCCCGATCCAGCCACCCCCCAGCCCTGGCTGATGTCAGTGCTGCCAGGAAGGGAAACCGCGTGCAGACGGCTGGCGTGCCTGTGGGTGTGTGCTGGCTTCCAGCAAGCCTGGGAAGGGACGTTCAGGGTCGATGCAGCACCGGTAACTTTTTGGATGTTGGCAAAGTTGATAGGAAAAGAAAATAGCAACAATTAAGAGAAAAACGCTAAAAGGAGTACATGCCTTGGGTGTGCAGTAGAGATTTTCTCCCCTTTGGAGTCACGATTTTACCTTGCTTTCATCACCTGTGCCTGTGAAGTGTGATTGCCCCCTAGCCCCTCACCCCCCCCCCCCCCCCCGGGAGCCTGTGCAGCCAGCCACTGCGAGGGTCCCGTGATGCAGGGACAACTTCCCCAGAACACACACCACACCTCAGGCTGTTGCAACATCATGCCAGCCTCTGCCACTGCAAGCTTGCCCTGCATTCCATACCCCTCCCTCCCCGCTGGCCTGAGTGAGCCCGAGCCCGCTGGCCCCCCCCCCCCGAGCCCATTCCGTCTTTAAGTAAAAAGGTTTTGTAATAGAGGTCCCCAACCTGCAGGATGGAATGCACCAATAGATCTTAAAGCCTTAGTGGATGTTCTCCAAGCTAGTTGGCCTTTCTGAAACACACCCTCTCTCCCTGGTTCCCTGAAATTTCCCTCAGGTAGAGGAGGGCACCTGCCAGTGGCAATCTGTCCTCCGAGGCTTCTAGGAAATGGACACTCAGTGGCCTCGACCTCTTATGCAAAAGACTCCTACCTTCCAGAACCCTGCCTAAGGGCTCATAATGCACTCAAGTGAAGACACATCTTGCCTTTCACGGTTTGTTTCTTTAGAGTGACTCTGAAATGTGTTTAGAAAGGCCAGGGTGTTAGCAGAGAGGCAGCGGCAGGAGCAGGTTTTAGCAGCTGGGTAGGTGGCGCAGCAGGTGAGGGGGTGGGTGGAGTGAGTCTGTGGCTTTGTTTCCATGGAGCTGCCCGCTCCAAGTTGCCAGGCTAGGCATAACAAATACTCCTGCCCCTTTCCTGCAGGTGGGACCTGGGAGAAGGCAGGAGCAAGGGACAGAGGTAGGAAGGGGAAGGAGAGAGAGAGCAAACCAGGGCCAGAATGTAGAATAGGGAAGACCCAGTGGACATGCAGCGATGAAGCCCCGGTCTCTGCACAGAGTGGGGCGGGGAGTCTCACCCCTGACTGAAGGCCCTGGACCTGGTTGGCAAAAGGTGAATGAGCAATTTCTAACCAAGGCTGCTCCCCCAAGCTTCTGATTCATCCATCTGGCTGCCCACCACCATCACCTACCCTGCCAGGTACCTCAAGGGGCCAAAATCCAAGCTCGAACCTCTCTTTTTCCCTGTAGAAATGCCTGCCTTCCCGGCTCTCTGTCTTAGCTGATGGTCTTCCCATTCTTTTAGCACAAACTATGAAGCTAGAAGCTTTCCTGGACTCTTCCTTCTCTTGCTTCCACCTCCTGGCATTCCCAGGGTCCTGCTGGCTTCCTTCTGGGATGCTTCTCAAGCCTGCCCCTTCTCTAGCCGTTCTTCTGCTGCCCCAGTAGCACCTGCATCTGGTCTGCATGATCCGCTGCTTCCCTGTGCCCCTCCCCCCATCAACCCCCTGCCAGTCCCACCCCCGTCAAAAGCATCATTCATGCTGCCAGCAAAGTATAAAATCCCATCACAGTTCTTCCCTTGCTTAAAACCCTTCAAGGACTCTCCCCCGTTACTCACAGACAGAATCCAACCTTCTCCTCTTGCAAGGTTCACAAAGGCCACCGTGGCCTTATCTCTCTGATTTCATCTTTCTCCATTTCCTGTCAGAATACTTTAGGCATCATCAAAATGCTCGTTCTGTCCTGAACACACGACGCGTTGGGGGCTTCCGTGGCTTTGCTCTCATGGTCTCGGTTCCTGGAATGTCTTTCATGCCAACAACCTTCTCTAACTTTTATGTAACTCCTGCTTAGTCTTTAAGATTGAGTTCAGGCTTTGCCTCCTCCAGGAAGTCTTCCCAGCACTCTTCCATCAGCCACATCACTCTTCCTTGTCTGTTCTCCTGCAATACTCCATATTTATTTCTACCACTTGCTGCTTGAGATCATAGCTATTCTTTGCATGTTCAGCTCCCTCACTAGTGTCAAGATTGCTTCTCATTCGTGTTCAGCACTTAGCACAGGGCCTGGCACATCATAGGTGTTGAATAAATGGTAAACAACATCATAAGTGTTGGGAAAAAAAGAAACACAGGACTGGCTAAGGCTTTGGTTAACCTCATGCAACATTCATCATCCATTTTGGGCCTTTCCTCGTCCAGAGAAAGAAAGACCCAGAGAAGCCACCTACAGAGAGAAATTCTATAAGCACGTGTCTCCTTCTCTGTATGGCTATGCTAGAGAAATTGGTGAATCCATTTTTCCAGTTTTTCTCCTGGATACAGACGTAATTCAGCTTCCTCTTCAATGATGATTCTTCATGGGGCCTGCTGGAGGCATATCACACTCCTCTGTGTGGTTTTGTCTCTTTTAAATGGTCCCGGTCCCCTGGCTTGATTTTCATAATCTCGGCCCCAATTTGGGAGTCACTGTCACAGAGAGAAATGCATCACACCCTTGAGACCTGAAGGAGACAATGGTGGAGAGCCTTTGCTCTTCCAATATTTGTTCTTCGAAAATCTCTACGTTGGATTGGTTAGTAGATAAACAAGATTGACAGAAAGAATAAAAGCAAAGAAGAGAGTTGACCTCTACTCTAGTTCATCTGGTTTATTGAGCTCTGACTCTGTGTCCAGGCCAGTGCTGGACACTGGGGTTTGAGGGCAGGTTAGCGACATAGCCCTGCTCCCTCGATGCTTCTAAGCAGACCTACAGACTCGAAACATCATCTGAGAGAGGAGCTGCTCGAGTCCTAAACAGTTGTGTTCTACTGCCTAAGGCCATGCTCAGAGTGAGGAACTGGAACTTCATTTGTTTTTAGTTTTCATAAATTGACTTCCCACTAGGGTCTACAGATCACCGTGCTCTCGAACTTACTTTCAAGAACACTCCCTCCCTCCTCTGACCCCTCACCCTCAAATGCACTGATCAGGTCCAATGAGCAGAGCTTCAGAACCACGGTCCCACAGCCAACTGACGATGCTCCTCTAAAAAAGCCCCAGTTTCCTGAACAAGAAGTAGGTTTTCTTCATTTCAAGGTGATTACATTCAACAAATTACAAAGAGCCAGGGCAGCTGAGTTAAAAACAATTGGTTTTGCAGTAATTAGAAAAACACAAGGACATGATGACTGTGGACCACTATGAAAAGGGACACTGAAGGATAACGGCTCCAGCTCCTGGTTAATTCCTCAGCTTGAATATTTTGAGATTCACAACTAATTATGCAGAGATGATGAATTTTAAAAACGCTGCCACTCTGTCTTGCCGAGGCCAAGGACTTTGGCTATTAATAGAGCAATCAGATTTTGCTATATTGTAGAGAATTCACGCAATGTTGCATCTATTTTAAAGTATTCATCTGGCACATGGCTTAAAGATGACAAATCGTTGTAATATGCCAAATCAGCATTGGGTTAAACTAAATCCAAACTCGTTATAATCATTCTGAGTTCCCTTGGAGAAATCTTTAGTTTGAAATGGACACTAGCGGTAAGAGTTCTCTTTAGTCCTTCCTGTATCTTCTCCCTTATTTAGATCATTTTAAAGATTGCCTTTATATTGACAAGCCCCTCCCAACTTGAGGGGAATAGACACATGCAATAAAACACAAGGGATGTGTCTCCTAGCATTAAACTTTCCCTGGATGACAAATGGAAAGTACTGACCATGACAGGCAGGCTGCTCCGAGACTCTTACTGGAGCCAGGTTCTCAAATTTCTCTCTGTCACCATTTATTCACCATCAGAAAAGCCACAGCCCTTTCAGCTATTCCGATTGGGTTTGCACTGCTGAAGTGCAAACTACTGGGTTGCACTGCTGAAGTTTGGGGGGTTTTAGTGGGGAAAAGTGTCCCCACTTGTTATGCACAGTATTGTTATGCACAATAACAAAACAAAACAGAAAACCCCACTAGCTTCTGAAAACCACGTGGTCAGAAGCTAACCATCAAAAAGAACCCGCTGTGTCCTCAGACAGGCTTGAAAAGGGAGGCTGCGATGTGACCTGCATTTAATTAATTATTAAAGCTGCATATTGTGAGGCCCTTAAGAAAGCAAATGTCATGATGGACAGAATGAGTTTACCCTCCGGTCAAAAGAGCCGTGTGCCGTGGTGAGGCCATCGCTCACTTTGGACCGCGGGATACAGAGGAGATGCAGACTAAGTCTGGGGACCCTAATGAGACATTTTGGAGGGAAGAGATGCCCCCCAGAGTCTGTCACTCGGTGATGGACATTCTCCCCTCCCCCCCCCCCCCCTTCC
>NW_006792756.1:1116738-1119744 GCF_000442215.2 Lipotes vexillifer
CCCAGAGTCTGTCCCTCGGTGATGGACATTCCCCCCCCCCCCCCCCCACCATTACCACAGCTCCCCCACCAGTGCTACCTCAAGTTCCAACACGTTACAGCCCCAGACATTTAAACAGGAGCTTGCAAAGTAGAATTTCAAAGCACAGAACAAATCCTTGCTTGTTGTGGACTAGGTAGGGAGAGCAAATAACACAGAGTGCTGTGCAAAATAGCAATCTTTGGCTGCCAGGACTGAAAGAATGCTGGGCAGTGGATGTAAATAAATAAGCAGTGAATCGGATGCCATTTCATTTGTGAAAATGTGTGCATCTCCTCAGTCTCATGCAGGGGACGCAGAAGGACCTGCTAGACCTCCAGGGCCCCTGCCGCCCTGCAGCCCCAGAAGCGCGTCTGAAAATGACTTTTGTGTAGCGCTTACCCATAATCCGAGGGATACCTCCAGTGTTCACTCTAGGTCATCTAGCCCAGTGGCTCTCAAACAGGGTGACTGTGCTCCCCACAGGACGCTCGGTGATGTCCGGACACATTACAGGCTGTCACAATTCACAGGTGGTAGGGAGGGCTGCTGTCTGGTGCATAGAGCCCACGGACGCTGCTAAACCTCCTATAACGCACAGGGCAGCCCTAATAACAAAGCCTTATCCTGCACAGCATGTCAGCAGGGCTGAGAAGCAGCCGGGATGAGATTACCCTCTGCGTATCGGAAATGTTTGTTGGGAGGGACGAGCTGTCAAATATTTGTGCCAAACTATGACAGCAGCCACATCCCCCTGCCTGCCCGGCAGGTGCACCAGGCCTGGCCCAGCTACCTGACTGGGGGTTAAGATGCACGTCCTCCGAGAGGCTTTGGAAGGGATGTCCGTGCTCCTGTCTGGGCCTCTCACAATGGCCTGCAGCGTCTGGTCCGGTGCCTCTGTCCGAGTGCCAGGGACACTGCGACCGTCTGAAGTACTAACACAGACCGCAGATGGTTTGAGGCTGCTACCCACTAAGCCTCTTATTAGTGTTTCATTTCTGTCTCTCTTAGAGAACGGGTGCCAGAGGAGGCGGGACTCCTTTACAGACTTGAAAGTTACTGAGGACAGTTAATCCTCACGCTGCTCTAGTGAAGCAGGTAAATTGCAGTTAGATGTTAAAAAAAAAAAAAAAAAAAAATCGTCAACAGGTGTTCGGGGACCTCGGCGTTTCCTACTTGCCTAAAAAGCACATTGTGACATTTGGAAAGGGCCCCTTGCCAGGACCCTTCCACAGAATGGTTCAGACTAAGAAAAGTAACATAAATCTCAGGAATAGAAAGGCTAGGTCAGTAGAAACAGCTCTGTTGAAGAAGTAGGCGACAAGAAAGAGCTCGGTATTCAAGGGAAATCTTTCTAGAGGTAATTATTAAAGTTTGCAAAAAGAGAATGGGATGTGCAGAGCTTTGAGGTGTGGGGAGAAAGGAGGCATGCGTTCTAATTATTTAGCATATTTTGTTCTCAGACTTGAAGAAAAAAAGGCAGAGACCATTTCTAATATTCTCCCATCCCAACCACCCCTCCTTAACCAGCCAGAAACCTCCAAATATATCCGTACTGTGCCACCAAGTGGATGACCTCAGGGTAAAGAGAAGGGTTCCTTCCTAACCAGCAAACAGGAATTTTGCCAGGAAAATGTCAAGCCTCGTTCAGCAAATCACACAACTGGCTCTCCTCTGTGAACTTCTTAGAACCTAGAAACCAAGTCATGGGCTGTTTGGCCGGATGTGTCGGAAATGCCCATAGTTGGGAGTTTGGACACCCGGGTTCTAGTGAATAGACTTTGTGACCCTGGACCAATAATGTTAGCTTTTCTGAGCCTTCGTTCCATCTGCCGTCCAGTGCCCACCTTGCCGCCTTCTCGTGAAATAGTTCAGATTTGATTATTGATGTCAGAAGACCTCCAACCTGTAGAACGCTAAATAAGCATGAGTGGAATTATGTTAAATATGCTGAGGGAAAGAACAAATCCTGGAATTGAGGTTGAGGTATTCAGAGGAGGGCAGGAGAGCACAGGGACCTTGCGAACTGTGGGCCAAAATAATGTGTAGCTGCAGCCTCGGAAGGGTAAACCCACCTCATAACTTAGCCAGGTTAAGGGAAACGACGTCATATTCTCCCTTTCATTAAGGGAAACGACGTCATATTCTCCCTTTCAATCTGTTGTTCAAATTCAATCTAAGTAAGAAAGAACTGATTCAACCTTCCCTGAAACAAGCCCAGTAGCCTCCTCCTTCCTTATTATTTATTTTCACAATAAGTAGCAGTACCCCAAGCTGTCACTCAGCATCATCGTTTCCAGATTCAGTTACGTGGGGCCCAAGAGACATGGTGAGGCTGGATCAGGTGGGGGAAAGTTCCATTTTTACTCAGACCAGGAATTGTATTATAAATGAATAAATCAGCACACTCTTTAAGGAATTTAATTAGAAAAGGAGACAGCATCCTTTCCATGGTATTGGCCAAGCTGGCTCTCAGTCTTGGGCAGGCAGAGAAGGTTAGTGGTTGGCTCCCAGCCTCCCGACCAATCAGCTTACTTATTTGTTTATGAACCCCCAGAGGCATCATAAACAGTGCTTTCTTCCACCTTCATCTTTTCACTCTTTTAAAAACTTCTCTTTTATCTTGGTTTGTTTGACCCATCCTATGCTATAATTATAATATATCACGTTGGCCCTTTTCATCCTGGAATGTTCCCTCCGCCAGAAACCTCCAGGTATCTTCCTGAATTTGATGAGGATTCTGTAGAAGGAGAGGTGGCGGGATCAGTATTTTGAGGGAAGACCTAAAGCTATGCTGGCATCGTTCACTGCACCAGAGCACCCACGAAATCTTTGAGACATGCACAAGGGCTCAGATACCCATCCTGGAGCATGTGTGTGCCTTCTTGGACCGTAACTTACTGAGTGATCTTGAGCAAACATCTGTCTTGCCCTCATTCAGCCAATCCCGAGGTGGATGTCTTCCGGATCGCCCCCCCCGCCCCCCCC
>NW_006792756.1:1119754-1131716 GCF_000442215.2 Lipotes vexillifer
CCCACCCACACCCCACCCCCGCCACCAAGCCTGATGTTCTATCGCTGTAAACAAAGCCTATAGTGACTCGGACATCAAGCTTCAGCTTTCAGGATCCAGCAGTCTGTGCCGTTTGGAGAGCTTCTCAGAGTTTTCCTCAGGTCTCATTTTTCACAACTTGATTTTATTGTTTGGATCCCAGAAGCCTCTCCCCTACCTCTGTGCCTCACGCCTCATATAGGTTAACCATCTTTACTGGTTTCTTGCTCATCCTTCGAGTCTTTCTTTGTGCAAACCAAGCAAATGCAAATAAATACTTTGTATACAAAGTAAAGCGAACTGTACACACTGTGCTGCATCTTGTTTTGTTCTGTTTTCCTCCAATTCACAACACATCCTGGAGATCGCTCCATGTCAGTACATAAAAGACTTCCTCCTTCTTTTTCACAGCTATGTACTAGGTACGTAATTAATGGAACTAGTCCTCTATGGAATGGGTTCCCAGAATTAGACTTCTGAGTCATAGTAAACGCATTGTCAGAGGAGTTGGGCCGTTTTCACATCCACCTGCCGTGATCGACATGCCTGGTCCCCCCAAAGCCTCACCAACAAATTCAAGGTCAAACTATTGTGCTCCGCCAATCTTACATAGAAGAAATGTATTTCCAGTGTGGTTTGGATTTGATTTCTCTTATGAAGTGTAAGGCTGAGAACTTGTGCTTAAATCTACTTAAATGTCATTGTATTTCTGAATCTGTGAACCATCCGGGAGTGACCTTTGCCCAGTTTTTTATTGGGCTGTTAGTCGTTCTCAACACCATTTCTAAGAGCTTCGTAACATTTAGGGAGATGATTCCTTCATTTGTGATACAAACTGTCCATGTCATTCCCAGTTTTTCATTTGCTTGGAACATCACTTAGGGTGTTCTTTGCAGTATAGAAGACTTTATTTTCATAGGGTCAAGCTCATCAGTCTTTTGAGAGAAGCCTTTGCTCACTCCAAATTTATCAATTTTAAAAAAACTCATGTCTTTTTTTCCTAGTACCCAGACAGTGTGTATTTTTGTCCTCACATACAGATCCAACTTTTAAAAAAAATTTGACTATCCAGTTGTTCCATGGCAGTTTTATATTAAAGAGATACTTTAGCAAAGAGAAGATCAGTCAGTTTCCTTTATGACCAGCTGTGAAGCAGACAGTTTGGTAACTGAGGGAAAATGGAAAGATCCCAGTTTCTTCCATTACAGTGATTCACCTGGCCAACCTGGCCCTTTCATCCCCACATTCTGGAGTTTGCTGTGTCAGTCACTTCACCATTGGGCCTAATTAATGAAAAAAGGATCATATGACCCATGTCCAGGTAAAGGAATATCCTTTGTTTCTAAGGACCTTCTGGCGATTCACAGAGCGTGCTGTCCTATTACTGACTGATTTTTGGAGGACTCATATTACAGGCCTGAAGATGTGCAAGGAAGGAAAGTTAAGTGTGCAAAAGGAGGCTCCTAGGCCATTTGGGCAGAGTGAAACCTCTCCTTTGGCCATGTTTATGGGTAGACTCAGTTAGTACTGACCGGGGACTCACCATGAATCATCACTAAGTCCTGGGGGCAATAGAGAGGAAGCGTGAGGCATAGTCCTGCCCACACAGAGCTTACAGTCTAGTTGTAGAGAGAATAAGTTAGAAATTTTAAAAGCCACTAACAATACCAGCAGCATAGGGTATTCCCTGGTGGTCCAGTGCTTAGGACTTGGCGCTTTCACTGCCAGGGCCTGGGTTCGATCCCTGGTCAGAGATCTAAGCTCCTACAAGCCAAAAGGGGAGGCCAAAAAACAACAACAACAACAACAACAACAACCCAGCAGCATAGAAATAAGTTCCCAAAGTTTCCAGAAGTATGGTATAGACACCTCACCCGTGCCCATGCCTGCTTGTTGCTCTCACAACTCCTACTAAGTGACCTTACATCATGGGCTATCATAGGGTCTTATCTTCCCATGTCAGATGAAGACTTATTTTCCCCATTTCAAACAGGGTGGATCAACTCAAAGTCAGAACTCTAGATCTAGGCTTCTGTCCCTCTCCTGGGATTCCATAATCCCCTCCTCTCACCATGACCATCAAATTGCTGTTATCCCCATCTGCCTCCCCTGCTTGTTCCTTAACAGCAGGAACTGTGACCTTTTCCACAGAAGCTCTGGCACATGGCAAGGGCTTACTGAATGTTTATCGATGGGCTGGGTGTATGGGCTGGGCTCTGGCTGTGACTCTGAGATTGAAAGCCAGCAGGGTTCCCAGCAAAAGGCATGGAGTAATGAGGCTATCTCCCTGGAGGGACTTTTGGGTTCAGTCTTGAAGAATCAAGTTTGGGTTGGCATAAAGGAGAAGAGAATTTCTGCTTGGAGCTAGTGAGGGAATTGGGGAGTGAAAAAAGGGTCAGAAGAAGGCAGTGACCACCCGTCCTCCCCATAGGCAGTTAGCAGAACAGAGGTCATGTGGCTTTACAAGAGAAAGTTATAACATAAAGGTGGTGCCAACTGGGAGTGGTTGTGATCTGTGTGTGCCAGTGGGTCTGAGAGGACCAGCACAGAACACGGGTGATGAACAGGCTTGGATTTGCCGTTACTGTTCCCAGAATCTGCTTTTCAACTTGAATCTGTCCTGCAGCCTTTGCTGAAAAACAACAAACAGAAAACTCGCCTCTCTCTCTCTCTTTCTGCTTTTTCTCCCCATATCTAATAACCTAGAGCTTTTGTGTTAGAAGAGAACTTAGAAGTTATCTTGTCTATCACTGGAATGGAAGATCCGTGAGGGCAGGGATTCATCCCTATGTCATTTGTCATCATATATTCTTCACTCCTCTAACTTTCAGAGTGGAAATTTAGGTTAGATTCCGTTTGCCTCTGGGAAACCCAGTGCAGTCCTTCGGCCTCACTGTTCCCATTTTGCAGATCAAAGAAAGGTGCTTTGAACAGTCAAATTATGGAGGGAACAAGCCGTAGGAATCGGTAGCATTTTGTTCTAGAGACAGCTACACTATTTGTGTTTCGGCTCCTTGAGAACTGAAATCACACCTTAATACCTGGGCTGAGTACAGTGTCTGGCAAAACTTTAGGGACTTGCCAAATGTTCATCCAGCACTTTTAGTTATAGGATCATACCACCTCTTATTCCTGACTTATAGCTCAGAAAAAAGAAAAAGGGTCCTAGCAGTAGCCTCTGATGGAGAAGTTTGGTATTGCATTTAATTAGCTATGAAAGTCTCTGGGTCTTACCCAGAAAAAAGATGTTGAATTAGATCAGAGGATTACAAATCTTTTTTAGTCATAACAAAAACTTTTTTGGCAAGCAAACTATTACAGAGACCCAATGTTTAAGACAGACAATACATGTAAATTTTGGTAATGTAAATGTAAACATTTACAAAACGTTTGTAATGTAAAAGTGTTAACCAAAAAAAAGCAGGTCTGACGGGCATAGATGGTGCCCTGCTTCCCCAAGTCACTATAGTGGCAGCTGTAGTATTTCAGAGGAAACCCTACAAGGGTTTCTCAACCCTAGCCAGACCTTAGAATCCTCTGATTGGGTTGCCATATTTAACAAACAAAACTACAGGATACCCAGTTAAATTAGAATTTCAACTAAATAATGAAATAATGTTTTAGTATTTACCTAGGCGTCCAAGTTTATACGGTTTCCTATGTTTTATCTGGCAGCTCTCCTTAAGGAACTTTTAACCAACTAAATTCTAGACCAGTTAAATCAAAAAATCTTTGGGGTTGGGTGTTCCCATTAGAATTGTTTAAGTCCCCCAAGAGATTCTAACATGCAGCCTGGGAGGAGTTCCACTGATCTCTGAAAAGTACAGTGTGAAAATTGAAATGGATGATCTGTAAACCACTTCCACCTCTAAAACTGTAATTCTAAGCAGATCACAAGTTGTGATATCGGAATTTCTAAATTCTGAATTTCTTATCAGGAGAAAGACTGTTTCTTATCACCTGGCCCCAGCAAGGAGGTGGGTTAGTATTACTAGATTATGTTTGGGAGAGCCGTGCTCTCCTCTTACACTTGGTGCACTTATAACTGAGGTCTATCGAACTGTCTACCGCATCCTACAGAGAGTGCAGAGTGGAGAAGGGGGCCACGCCGGCCACTCGGCTGACCAAGAAGGCCCAGGTGCTCTTTCCAGCGTTGTCACCACCTGGCTCTGTGCTTCAGTTTCTTCCATATAACGGGGGTAATAACAGAAAGAAAATAGTTGCTATCTCTTGAACTTCTAAAATGTGGCACACAAGTCCTCCATATAGCTCATTCTAATCTCCACAGCAATGGTTCTCAAAATTAATTCTTTTAGATTTATTTTATTGAAGTATAGTTGATTTACAATGTTGTGTTCATTTCTGCTGTACAGCAGCGATTCAGATATACATATATATATATTCTTTTTTATATTTTTTCATTATAGTTTATCACAGGATATTGAATATAGTTCCCTGTCCTTTACAGTAGGACCTTGTTGTTTATCCATTCTATATATAATAGTCTGCATCTGCTAATCCCAAAGTCCCAATCCATCCCTCCCCCCTCCCCCCTCCCCCCTTGACAACCACAGGTCTGTGGGTCTGTTTCTGTTTCATAGATAAGTTCATTTGTGTCATATTTTAGATTCCACACATAAGTGATATCATATGGTATTTGTCTTTCTCTTTCCGACTTACTTCACTTAGTATGATAATCTCTAGGTCCATCCATGTTGCTGCAAATGGCATTATTTCATCTTTTTTATGGCTGAGTAATATTCCATTGTATATATGTACCACATCTTCTTTATCCGTTCATCTATCAGTGGACATTTAGGTTGCTTCCATGTCTTGGCTATTGTGAATAGTGCTGCTATGAACATAGGGGTGCGTGTATCTTTTTGAAATATAGTTTTGTCCAGATATATGCCCAAGAGTGGGATTGCTGGATCCCATTTGTTACTTGTAGATTTTTTAATGATGGCCATTCTGACCGTTGTGAGGTGGTACCTCACCGTCTTTCTGACTTGCATTTTTCTCGTAATTAGCAACGTTGAGCTTCCTTTCATGTGCCTGTTGGCCATCTGTATGTCTTCTTTGGAGAAATGTCTGTTGAGGTCTTCTGCCCGTTTTTTGACTGGGTTGTTTGTTTTTTTGTTGTTGAGTTGTGGTTCTCACAATTGGATGTGCATCAGAATCCCATGGAAGCTTGTTAAGACACACATTGCCAGGCCCCAAGCCCAAACCTTCTGGTTCCTTGGGTCTGGAGTGGGGCCTGAAATTTTGCATTTCTGACTAGTTCCCAGATGCTGCCATTGCTTCTGGTCTGGTGATTACCTGTTGAGCAATACTACTTTCTAGATGCTCTGTATCATTCCCTATTGTAAATGTAATAAAACTGAGCCTTAGACAAGTTCAGTGACTTGTCCAAAGTCACACAGTCCATATCCATACCCAGGTCTGCCAAGTGTGTCTGCCTTTTGTGCTCTAAAGAGTTAGTTTTAGAGAAAATTAAAGCAGGTTGTATAATTTTCAAGGGTGCTCTTTTGGCTTTTAAATAGACAAGTATAAATTTCAGAAAAGATAAATAAAAAGACAAAACGAATGCAGTCTTTCTTAAGCAGGAAAAAATGAGCAGATGTCTGTATCTAATGAGAGTCTAAAATATGTGAACTCCAATGATGCATCAGATCGGCAGAGCAACACTTCGATACTACTGGATTATGGTTGGAAGCTATTTTGTCCTTTGGAATTGTACTGTCAGTTCATAAAGACACGGTCTACATAACCCATTAGCATATTCTTACCAGTGAAAGGCACAGAAGTAAAGAGTGAGCTCTTGCAATGTAGGGTTTGAAATACAGGCTAATAAAAGGCACAAAGTGACAATTTACTCATGAACATTTGAAACCACTGTTCATATTTTCCACATTTTAACAAACAGACAGAAAACTAAACCTACACAGCTATAATTAATCTATTTTAAAGAAGGAAAAGTGAAAGTTTGATGGGAGGAAAAACGTTTTCCCTAACAACTAATTTGAAAACCTAAAAGACTCTCCCTTTCTCCTCGTGGCTTGGAAACAGCCATTTCTCTATATTTCTTGAATTCTTTTACCTTCCCAAAGGGTTTCAACTTATATTTAAATGAAAAGTCATTTCCCAGTTTTCTACAGTCTGGAAAATAGATCAACTACATCAAAATGAAAAATGTGACCGTATATACACTTAGCTTCCTTCAGGACATGGAAAAAAAGATGGTACCAGAAGCTGACCTGCAGAAGCCTCTAGAAAGGTCAAAATGCTCAAAAGAAAACAGTGATGCCATTTTTCTTTCTACTTTTGTTAGTGTTCCCGATGTTACTTTCATTTCTTGAGAAACCTACAACTTTTCAGAGCAAGAAATATGCTCTAATGTGACATCCCTCTCAGAGGATTCAGTATCCTAATAACAAAGAATGACAGAGATGATGTGGACAGTTTATCAGTTACAATTCTGCTGTTTAAATGCACAAAATATCCAAAGTATGATGTAAACTCAAGTGGCATGTATCACAGTGCTTGGTCTGAACTGATCTCCATGCATCCTGGGAGCACATCCTGACAGGCAACCCCAAAGACCAACTCCTCCAAGGTGACTGCTCTCTAAGGGATTGTTGTTAGAAGCATGGGGACCTGAGACCATCAGCCACCCTGGGATCTCTCTTACCTTGCCCTGTTTTAATTACTCTAGATTACTCTAACAATTTATAGATTGTTAATGTGATCATTTAAAAAGTTGCCAACTGTGAGTCCAGGAGAATTTCTCCTTCATTTTGATTTTCTCGTCTTCAAGTCTGAAAGCTTTTTAACTGTCTACATTTATGGCCAGTGAATATAGATGGTTAAGCTTTCTTGCCAATAAAAAGACTAGGAACACTGGAAGCAGAAAGCCCTTTCTGTCCCTACATAAACTCCTTAACTTTGCTGAACCTCAGTTTTCTCACCTCTATAATGGGCGCAACAGAATCTACCTCCGTAAAGTTGTAGGCATTAAAGGAGATGATGTGTACACAACCTCTATCACAGAGCCTTGAACACAGGAAGTGTTCGGTAAGTGGTAGTATGATCACTGTCTCCACATGGGCCAATTAGCTTTTAATACAAACAATAGTATTAACTGTTCACAAGAACTGGAACATTCCAAAGCTAGCAAGCTTTTGTAGGTATAAGCTTCTGGTCTACGGAGGACTAGACTCTATAGAAGGGACCAACCAGCAGAAATCTATTCTCATGACTGAAAAATAGAAGCTGTGAACCTGCAGTTCTGTGGGGTCATGATGGCCTCATTTTGACATACAAAGCCAATCCACGTAAATAAATATTTGCTACTTTAAATTAAATGTATGCACCATCATATGTGTTGCAAACTAAATTTTACTCAGAG
Organism: Lipotes vexillifer; assembly: GCF_000442215.2. Taxonomy (NCBI): domain Eukaryota; kingdom Metazoa; phylum Chordata; class Mammalia; order Artiodactyla; family Lipotidae; genus Lipotes; species Lipotes vexillifer. The sequence goes on from NW_006792756.1 coordinate 1,127,181, forward strand.
TTGAATTTTTGAAACAAACTAGGATTTGTTAGCGTTGGGTTGGCTAAAATACTCACATGAAAAGTTAACTGCTGGTGTAGGTGGTATTTGGAAACACATTTAATCTTCAGTAGAAAAAGAAATTCAACAAAACTTGGAAGAAGAGATCTCTGAAATGAGATACTTTTAAAGATTTTCAGAGTTAAATGGAAAATAATAGATAATCAGAGAAGAAGTAAAATTATAAGGTGTGTAAAAGGTTAAAAGAGTCAAATGGAAGAAATGCAAATGTGTGTGGTATGGACAAGCCGACGTAACAGGAATGACACAAGTATCATTGTATCCTGTTTCAAATAAAGGCACAATTTTATATTATTAGGCCCCCAGATTTCTACGGCATCCTTTTTTGGATTCGTTCCCACCTTATGCATCAAAGGTCATAGCAGGAAACCAATAGACTGAATACTGGCACATTTCCTCTTGAAAAAGGCAATTCCATTGAGAACTGGTATGAGCCATCATTTATTTAGGGATTATGGGGCACAAGGTGGGAACCATGGCCAGGAATGAAGCAAAGAATAAAAGGAAGTTCCAGGATCAAAAGGTCACTTCTCCCATAAGGCAAGGCAGGCTCTGACATTTCTATCCTCCCAGATTGATTTTCGCACCCCTGAACTAGGTTGTCACTCTTGACAGACCTTCCAGGGCAGAGATGTTGCTGTTTACTCTGAAGCTTTTTGCTCTTTACCAAGAAAATAACAACTTTTTTCCCATTTGGAGAAGAGATTTCTTCCTTCCTCCTAAGCATAGACATGGCCCACATGAGTCCACAACTTTATTGAGGACCATGCTGGAGACTGGGGGATGGCACCTGAGCTCATCCTGGACCCATATTCTTAAGCCAACCTAACTTTCATGACACATCAGGGACTCTGTAAAGAGCCAATTCATATTTCACTTGATTTTAGGAAAAGCTTTCAAATGAAAAGTTGGTCTGACTCTGTTCATTATGCCAGATGGCCCCCCCCAGTTGGCCTGTGTTTAACTTAGTCTGTAACTCCTTACTTGGTTATCATCCTTACTAAGGGAGTGAAGGAAGTTAAGCCATTTATATTCACAGCCCACCAGGTATATTCCCCTAGCATATTGTGGGGAGAAATCCTAGCTGGGAATAGAATCCTGGGCCCAAATCCAGCATTTTCAAATTGTAAGAGGGAATTGAATTTGAATTTATTTTTAAAGAAAGGAAAACCTTGGGACTAAAACTTATTTAAAAGAGTTTTGGGCCAAGTACACGTTTGCAAGGAAATGTTGATTACAATTTTCCTCTACTCATGGACTCAGCCAATGTGGTGGGGTGGAACAGTGTAACTAGCCAGAGAGCTAATGTGTGCATAAAAAGAGACATCCTGTGAAATGTTGCGTTCCGTGGTTTCCTGATACTCTAAATATAACTTCATTTCCTTTCTGTTGATTTTTCCTTTCAAATGAAGTATTTTTTTAATATTTTACAGAATTAATGTAATCATAGTTTCATAATTTCACATAGCACAGAGTAAAACAAATTTTTTTTATCTTCATCCATTTCTAAGTCCAATAAAGATAAAAATGGCATAAAATAAGCTTGCCATTTTTCTTCTCATCAGTTAAAAAAATTCATAAGCATATGTTTGTAAAACCTGGAATGTTAGTATCATAAAATGGCTCCTGTTGACAGTGAGCCTTCTACAGAGTACGTGTTTTAGTTTCCTAGGGTTGCCATCAGGTAATGAAGAATCACAAACTGGGGGGCTGAAAGCAACAGTCTGAAATGAGGGTATCGGTAGGGCCATGCATGCTCCCCCAGCTTCTGGTGGCCACTGACAATGCTTGGTGTTCTCTGGTGTGCAGCCGTACAACTGCAGTCTCTGTCTTTGTCGTGACATGGCTGCCTTCCCTCTGTGTGTGTCTGTCTCTCCACCTTTTCTCCTCTTCTTAGAAGGACACTAGTCATATTGGATTAGGGACCCATCCTATGCCAGTATTACCCATCCTCACTTACGCCTTAATTATATCTGCAAAGACCTTATTTCCAAAGAAAGTCACATTCACAGGAATCCAGGGCTAGGACTTCCACATAGCTTTTCAGGGGACACAATTTGACCCTTAAGAGGACCCAAAGCCAAAAACACTGAAGATGGCAAGGTAGAGGAATTGATAAGACAGTTGACTTCAGTAGGAAGAAATCAGCTTTGATAAGTGACTTCCTAGGACTTATCAGTATCATATCCCTTAAACAAGTGGTCATTCCTAGCTATATATAATTCCTGGCCAGAGAAGTGGCAGGCCGAAAACCCTAGCCATCTCAGAAATATTTATATTTTCTCCTACCTTATATAATTAAAGTAAGCATACCAAAGAACTTTATTCACAGACTATCTGGTTCCCTTTGACACATGGAAATTTAAAAGTCTTTCCAACATTACTTGCAAGTACACTAAACATAGGTACTAAGCAGCAGTGCTTGAAAAGGAGGAATGGCAGGGATGTGAAAATGGTGGGGGGGAGTTTAATTCTTGGGGACTTCCTCTCTGATCACTGTCTACTCATTAACTTAGTTTGTGCCATAACTCCCCAGCAATACCCAGGTTTGCAGTGGGATTCCATTTTGAACGTGTATGTTGATTTAATGAGGAAAGTGTGTATCTGTCTTCCCTTATTCTAATAATGCAACTGTTTACCTGCGCCACTTGTTTTTCACCTACTATTTATTAATTCAGATTCATCACCTATTATTTCTTGATTCAAGAATGTTTATAGAGTTTATATTACTTGACAGGCAACATTCTAAGTACTGCAGACAAAGCAAGGTTAAAAAAAAAAAAAGGCCAAGTCCCTGCCTTTGTGGATATTATGTTTTAGATGAGAAGACAGATGATAAACAAACAAAATGTAATTTAATGTCAAGTAATGACATACGTTATTAAAAAATCAAGCAGGATGAGTGGGTAGGAAATGACAAGGGTACTACTTGAGAGAGAGTGACCCCATAAGGTCTCTCGGAACAGGGGACATTTGAAGAGTTTTGAATGAAGTGAAACTTTGAAATGTGACTGTTTGTAGGAGGAGCGCGTTGGCAGAGAGTGCAGGAAAGTACAGAAGCCCTGAAGGGCGATGTGTCCCCAGACAATTACGGCTGGAAGGGAGGGAGAGGAAGGGAATTAGAGAAGAATCTGGGAGCCAGTCACATAGGCCCTCGTAAGGCTGTGTCAGTAACGTGAGGTTTCTAAAGTTCTCAGCAAAGGGAAACCACTTGGGGATTTTGAACAGGGACGCATCGTGATTCGAGTTACAGTTTTTAAGGACTGCTGTGGCTGCCGGATGGAGAATACGCTGCTGAGACGTGAGAGTGGGAGTGCCAAGACCACTTAGGAAACGATTGCAGCCATCCAAGCAAGAGATGGTGGTGACTTGGCCTGACCGTGGTAGCAGAAAAGAAATGGTGGAGAGTGAATGGGTTTAGGATGTGTTTTAAAAGTAGAGCAAACTGAGAGTTCCCTGGTGGCGTAGTGGTTAGGATTCTGGGCTTTCACTGCCATAGCCTGGGTTCAGTCCCTGGTCAGGGAACTGAGATCCCGCAAGCTGTGAAGTGCAGGCAAAAAAAGAAGAAGAAGAAAAAAGTAGAGCGAACAGAGTTTGATGACTGCATTGGTCAGGGTCCAGGGTCCTGCATGGACCAGGAACCACTCTAGGTCTCTCTGTAGATAGAATTAAATACTGGGAATCACCCAGATAATGGACTAGCTGAGAAGCTAAAAGGAGACATTCAGGCAATCCAGGGATTAGCCGAAGCAAGAAGTCCCAAGCATTCCCTAGGGATGGAGGGATGATAGCAGAAGGTGACATTAAACCCCAGAAGCTGGACCATCCAGTGGGCGCTAGAGCGGTGGGTGGGAGGGGTTATCTGGCAGGAGGCAGAGCCAGGGAGGAGGAGCAGCTGCTGCCAGGAACAGCACAAGTCCCGGAGAAGGGAGGAAATGCCTTGTTTTCTCCGCTCCTCCTGCTCTCCAGGATTCTGCCATTGCCTTTCACTGGCTGCACCTCCTCAGAAGCCAGAGAAACAGGGAGCCTGGGAAACATAGTTCCCTGTGACACAAAGCAAAGCAGGGAAAAAAGGAGAGGAATGCATCTGAGAACAAACAGGCAAATTCACCAGGAAAGACTGGTGGATGTGGGGTATGAGAGAGAGGGGTCAAAGATAACTTCAAGTTTCCATATACTAAGACATCAATATACATATCTCATAGTAGGCACATATACTAAGGGATTTACCTACTCATTAGCATATAGATTCTGTGATATGCAAACATATATACACTTTGTGTGTGTGTGTGTGTGTGTGTATTTTACACAAGCAGGGATGCCAAATGGCCTTCATCTCAAATGCTAAGGACATTCAGTGTGCAGAGGCTGGCTGAATTACTGTATTCAAAAGGATTCTGGGGCTTCCCTGGTGGCGCAGTGGTTGAGAGTCAGCCTGCCGATGCAGGGGACACGGGTTCGTGTCCCAGTCCAGGA
>NW_006792756.1:1132090-1137642 GCF_000442215.2 Lipotes vexillifer
GGCGGGTTACAGAGATTGGTAAACAGTGCCTGCTATGGACCTGGGAGCGGGCAGCTGCCACGTGCGTGCCAGGATTAGCCACGCCTGCACCGAAGCAGTGGGCTCTGCACAGCAGGATCAGTGGCAACCATCCCCTCACCGAGAGCACTTCGTAAAGGGACCTCGGTGGTCTTCCTAAAGACAGTAATAACAGCTATCATGAATCCCCCGTGGAGGGAAATAGCCATGATTAAACTGAAGTTCATGAAAAAGAGGTATTCTCATGCCCCCTTCTCTCCCAGGACTTTGCGGAGGGCATCTGGTGTCGGCTCAGCCCAGTGGATTATCCCTTATTGTAGCGAGTACACAGGGTGACTCACACCAGCTCTGTTCCTTCTGACCCTTTCATCTTTCTGTCGACGAATCCAGGCAGTTCATATCTCGGGGCCAGATCTTTGAGTCGACGGTCTGTTATGAGGTTAATCTAGAGTGAACAGTGGTGTTCACTCAGACGTGGAGTGGCATCGGCTTCTGACTACAACCCCGTGCCCTTCCATGATTTCCCTGCACACTCTGGAGACCGCCCCAGCTGGTACCTAGCCCCTTGGCAGCCAAGGCTAATGCAGACATCTGGGATGGTCTCTACCTCAGGCAAGCCTTCCACATTGGATTGGGAAAGTTAGCCAAATAGGCTTTCTGAAGTAAGGTCAAGGATCTCTTTGGAAAGAGGTTTTGGAAATGAAGTCAAGCGTTCTACCACCCAAGAGGCAGGCCTGGGGTTTTCGTGTCTGCGCCTCCTCCCAGGGTGATTGTTGCCCCCCCGTCAGACGTGCTCACCAGCAGGCTAAGCACCATGATCTTCACCTCCCTATTCATCTTCCTGTGCCTTTTACGTGTTGTGAGATTGGCTTCATCTCCCCAAAATGACGATTTGGGGGATTATCTTTAATACTCCGTTGATGCTTCTGGTGAATGTAAATTCTTGGTTTAACTAAGTAACTCACATGCAATTTATATGATTATTACCTCAAAACAAAAATCTTTTAATTTTTTTATCTCCAGTGCGATAACGTTATTTTATTGTTCAAAGGGGGCTCCCTTCCTGCTGTTTGCAATACGATTTTTAATAAATATGTAAATTTTAAAATTAATTTACAGCATACATTGAGAGGCATGATTTTTGAAAAGACAGAAATTTGATGGATTGTAAAATTATCCCCCTTAAAATCATCAGTCACAGTGAACAGAATGTACCAACCTTTGATAATTTTAGAGCTTTTTCTTCATCTTATCTTCTGTTAGGGACTCACTTCAAATTGATTATAAAACAGTTTATTTTTTAGGCCATAATTCATTCACAGATTAATTAGATTTTCAGTTAATATCCCATCATCGTATGGGATGGGAGCCAGTGGTGTTTTGTCGTTGTTCAGAGTTGCAGGAGAGAACCCCTGAATGCTATTCCCAAGTGACTGAAGCTACCGGCATTAATCACTAATCACACTCAGACCACATAAAGTGTAGCGTCCTTCCCCTGGTTTCTTTTCCAGCTGGCTCACAGCAAGAGATCTTTATTGGCCCTGGCGAAGAGACCAAAATGTACTTAAACACTTTTGTGAGAGGTGATTCTTTTTTTCCCCCTTGCTTACAATGGCACTTCCCTAGTCATTTTCCAGGGAGGAGCAGCCTTTGGATTAGTTTCATAATTTTAAATAATCCTTTTGGTAACACCCGACAGGCATATTTAAGGGACAGTGTGCCAGCAACTTCTTGACCAGCGATTTAAGGAAAAGTATTTTTTTCCAGTCACCTAAGAGAACTGCTGATATACATGGCAGAGAAACTCTCCACGCTGTTAGCCAACCAAGCAAAACATCAGCCCAGTCACGTCAAACCGAAACTCTGGGTTTTTACACAGTTGAAGAAAAGATAATTATCCTCCCCTCTGCCCCCACCATGCTCACTATTATACCTGGTGCCAGTTCTGATGTATGAAAAGTTACTACCTGTTGCACTGGTCTGCTCCTGCCACATCGCATTTTTCTTCTGTGCCCCAAAGGACACAGCCCAGGCCAGACGTCTCCCAGGGTGACCGTAAGGTTTCACTTTGTCCTGCATTGAGGGATTCAGTCACTCCAGGCCTCTCAAAAATCTCTTGTATTCTTTAAGGACATCCAGTATTCTTTAAATTCATCCCAGTATTTCAAACCTTCATTCTCAGGCAATTCCCCATTTTATTTTGTGCACAATGAGGCTTTTTTTCCTTCACATAAAACTACTTGGATGTTTAAAAAGCCTTGCTGACATATTCAGTCTTTGCATTGCTAGATGATATAATCCCCACTTATTTCCTGTGTTTTACTCTCTAAGCGTGCAGTCTGTCGTGCTGCTGATTATTTCAAAGAGCTCGGTTTATGGCAGAAGAAATCCTACTTGAAAGTCATCTGTGAATCAATTTTTTTGAAAATCAAAATCTATCTTCCTGTTTACTTACCGGGAAAGTCGTTACCTTTACTTTCTAAATAAAGGAGACCTAAATGTCTTCTGGGTGATTAGAGCTTTAACTACCCCTCAGGAAATAAATGAATGTTTCCTACCAGACTGTATAGCATCTTGTCCATGGAACTCAATCACTTTCAAAGACAATAAAGGGCGTTAGAGAGGTGAAAGATAAGGTAAAGATAGGAAAAAGAAAGGTGACCAGTAAATAAGAAATATAATTAGCAAACTCCCTTTATTCCACTAACATCTGTGGGTCTCCTATGTGCCAGATGTTCTGGGCCCAAGGGATGCAAAGATAAATAGGGTCATAGTACCTACATGAGAGAGTGAGCCATGGCAGCCAGTACACCACAAAGGCTCACTGGTGCCATGGTAACAGTCCGCACAGGGATGGAGGGAGAACAAAAAGGACAGTGGTCAAGTCAAAACTACAATGAGGTATCACCTCATACCAATCAAAATGGCCATCATCAAAAAATCTAGAAACAATAAATGCTGGAGAGGGTATGGAGAAAGGGGAGCCCTCTGCACTGCTGGTGGGAATGTAAATTGATACAGCCACTATGGAGAATAGTACGGAGGTTCCTTAAAAAACTAAAAATAGAACTACATATGACCCAGCAATCCCACTACTGGGCATATACCCTGAGAAAACCATAATTCAAAAAGAGTCATGTACCACAATGTTCATGGCAGCTCTGTTTACAATAGCCAGGACATGGAAGCAACCTAAGTGTCCATCGACAGATGAATGGATAAAGAAGATGTGGCACATATATACAATGGAATATTACTCAGCCATAAAAAGAAACAAAATTGAGTTATTTGTAATGAGGTGGATGGACCTAGAGTCTGTCATATGGAGTGAAGTAAGTCAGAAAGAGAAAAACAAATACCGTATGCTAACACATATATATGGAATCTAAAAAAAAAAAAGAAGTGGTTCTGAAGAACCTAGGGGCAGGACAGGAATAAAGACACAGATCTACTAGAGAATGGACTTGAGGACAGAGGGAGGGGGAAGGGTACGCTGGGACGAAGTGAGAGAGTGGCATGGACATACATACACTACCAAACGTAAAATAGATAGCTAGTGGGAAGCACCCGCACAGCACAGGGAGATCAGCTCGGTGCTCTGTGACCACCTAGAGGGGTGGGAAAGGGAGGGTGGGAGGGAGACGCAAGAGGGAGGGGATATGGGGATATATGTATATGTATAGCTGATTCACTTTGTTATAAAGCAGAAACTAACACAACAAAGTAAAGCAATTATACTCCAATAAAGATGTTAAAAATAATAATAATAATAAATTAAAAAGACTGTAGAAGGCAATATTATGCAAGGCAGTGACAGGTGCAATCAGCCTGTGGAAATTCACAGTATCTTCATTGGGAAGCTGGGCTTTGATTATTCCTTACCCTACATGTAAATAAGTTCACAGGCTCTTTGAAGAAAGGCCCCATATAAAACCACTGTAGTCACTTGCAGCCCCCCGCTTCTGAAAAAATATCCTGTAGTGTGTGGTTTGCTGATACATGGGTCAAAGGGCAATAGACAACACCTTTCCCACCCATTCCAGCCAAGGAAAGAGTAGAAAGTCAATGTAAGATTAAGAATAAAAGCATCTTTCATTTACCTACTTTGTTTATGTGGTGATAGACCAAGCAGTGGCCTAGGTGTTGGATGTGAGTTTACAGATATCAGAAAGGTCTATCACCTGCTACCCCTAATGTTTAAGGAGTGGTTTTTGAAGTTTTTTGTTTGGGGGTTTTCTTTTCTTTTGCAGGGGAGAGGCAAAGAATTTAGAAGCATTATGAGGGCATTTACCATCTGTTTAAAACGCCCTCGCCCCAGGGTGGGTAGTGTGTCAATCGTCATCATTTTTCCAGTAGCTTCAGGAAGCCAGCTGCCTAAATATCACCAGATTTTGATAGGCTGTAATATGGAAGCGTCACAGATTAAATACAGATGAGTTTCTTTGGACCCACACATTTGTTTTAAATAAATATTGGGAGATTTCATATATGAATTCTAGATTTTCATTTCTCTTGAAAGATCAGGAGTTCTGGCAAAAATGAGCCCACATGCTCACAGGGTAAGACTCAGCTGTTGCTGAGGCAGGAGGTGGAGTGATTGAGAGAGGGAACCCTGCAGCTGGACCCCTGGACTTGTATCCAGGCTCTACCTGCCTCCTCACAGCTGTGTGGCCTTGGGCAGGAACCTTAGCTCCCTATGCCTCCCTTTCCTCATGTACTAAATGGTGTAACTAACGGTACCTGCCTTGTAGAGTTCCGTCCAGCCTTTAGGACAAGAACAAGCGCTCCGTGGATGTTTGTTAAATTAGCAGCAGCTGCCCCTCTAAATGGGCACTTGGGTTCACCACCATCCCCACTACCCACTCATGCCATCCACGCATTTGCCCTGTTGTCAGATCCTTCCCAGTGGGCTCCACTGGCAATGAATTTTCTTCCCCTGGTCTAGAACCAGGTCATCCGTCAGCCATCTGTGGGGAAAGGGGGGAGTTTCAGCAAAGATAAGGAGACTGACGGGGCATATACGGAAAGAATCTTGGAGCTACTTCTGAAGTTCAGAGCTTTGTTCAGGTCCACAGGGACTTAAGTACAAGAGCCATAAAAGGATGGACAGATGACTCTTGCCCTGAGAATCAGGTTCCCATGCATCCCCAAAGCGCCTGAATCACGGGAAGGTGGCTTTTCAACTGCACCTCTGCCTGGTTTCTAAGACCTTGCCTCCATGGGGACAACAACAAGAGAATGGTTCCTTTCACCCCCCTAAGGATCTGCTGCCTGGTGGGAAGGCAAGGATGTGGGCGGAAGGGTGGAATTTGCTATGATTCATCTTAGCTCCTGGACCTGATAAATCAGAACCATGGTTTTCTAGCTTGTTGGAAGGCGGCATTAACTAGAGCTTCCTTGCCTTTAGTTAATTTGCTCACAGATCAAGAGGTGAAAGCTTTCTCTGCCTGTCATCAGCAGAACATTTGTTTCCAATGTTACTGGGTGAAGGGCTTGGGTGTTTCTCGCCCACGGTGCCCCCCAGGAGTCCTGCT
>NW_006792756.1:1137770-1153579 GCF_000442215.2 Lipotes vexillifer
AAACACACATCTGCTCCTTTTCACTTGAAGCATGCTGCTGTCTATCCCGGGATGAACATCTTGATGCCATCACAAACATTTTCCCTTTCAGCAATTCTTTTTCCTTGAGGCAGGAGAAAGAGACCCTCTCATTATTTATCTTGAGTGTTTGATAGGCCTCCTTTGAGAAGGTCATTGTCTGCAACAGTAAAATAATCATGGGATTTCTGGACAAGCTGGCAAAAGAAAAATGATTCATTATTTCAAGAATTATTTTGCCTTCAGTCCCCCAAATGGATGAAGGCTTCCAACAATATGTAAGAGAGAGTAAGGCTTAACTTATTATATGAAAGGTTACATTTTAAAGGGAAAAGAAGTTCAAAGATTACATTTTTAGCTCGGCTGTGATATAACTGGAGTCAAGGCGGTGCGTCTGTTAACCCCGTGGTCTTCTGGGTGTTATTGTACTATTCCCTTTGCAAAGGAGGCCTCCCTGCTCTCCTTCCCTTCTCATCCATTTGGGCTAATGAGATTGGAAGAGTTTTCTTAGATCCTATTCAAACAGCACCCTGTCCTTCCGGTGCCTTTGGGAATGCCGGAACAGACAGCATATTCATCCATACGGGCTCAACCCGACCTCACGTGTCTTGCCGTGTCGCACAAAATCGTGCATCTTCACAGCGCAATATATTTTGCTGATAGGAGATGGCGTGGTTGTGTAGCCCTTTAACTGCTACGGATAGTGTCGTGAAATAGACCAAAGGTAGCTTATAACATGACTCATGCACCCATGGCTGGTACCAAGACGCCTATTATGCTGGGTTATTTTTGAAATAAAGTTTGTTTGGCCTCAGTGCAAGCCAGATACCCAGAATGAGGCAGCTTGACTGATAGAGATACTGAGTTTTAAAATGAAAACTGGAGAGGCCGAGCGATCAATATGACCTTGACCACTCATAAGCCAAATAATTTATGGAAATGACGCAAAGACCCTGTGAACTCCTTTGCCTGACAGAAAGGTTTGAAATAATATTTTAAGAAAATTAAAAGCAAACATCCCCTGGACCTTCTTTACAGATTAGATCTGAAATGAAAGACCCTGAGTTACACAATTAACTATTGATTTTTTTTGATCCATCTTTAATTCTCATCGCAATCGAGTTGTGTTTACAGGGTCGTGGTGGGCAGGCATACTTCACTTGGAGCAAGGCTCCTTTCACTTCTACATTAATTTAAACATTAAATTGTTCTGCACATGTGAGACAAAAATAAAGCTTATGTTTATTGTAGCGGGTGGGTGACGTAAACCTTATGAAGTGGCATTAAGCCAGTCTAGGGGGTTCATGAACGTAATCCCTTCTGTAATGCAAGAGTCAGTTTGTCATTTGAATATATTACAGGTGGCGGGGAGAGAATAAAAAGCACCTGGATGCTGCCTGGTACTAGAATGTTGTCCAAAGGTGGCCGTAATTTAATCTCCTTACAGTTTCATTTCTTGATTTCATACACCCAGTAATAATCACTGACCATCACCCAGATAGTCAGTCTTACTGACGTTTCTAAGGATGTCATCATCGTCCTGTTTACACTCTCACTTAAAAGCAGCAAAACACATCACCAGGTTTCCCCTGTCTTAAGGAGACAGGAATCTGAATTTAAGCAAATTGCTGGGACTGGCTCAGACCGGAAAGACAGCACTTGCTGGCTGAAGGACGCACTTAACAAAATGGTAGAGCCAGTGCTGGTACTGTTTATCACAGGCCTGATCCTTCCAATAACATTGCACCCCAAGACAGAAGCTTATTGTTTCTGCTCTGGCTCCTGCGTTTCCAGGAAGCGATGGCAGCTTCTGCTTCATCCAACCACAGGCCAAGCCCACCTAGAGGTGCAGAAGAAGGCCCCAGTTGCTCAGCAGAGCCGCCCAACCAGCTTGGCCATGGGATGTGAGTGCCCAGGTGTCTGCTCTTGACAGAGAGAGGAAATTGCTTTTGCCGAAGTAAACGGTAGTCAGACGTCCATTAATCCAAGGACCGTCCCGGTTCTTGAGGCCGCCCTAGAATCCCGAGACCATGCCTCTGCTAGTGTATCTAGGGGCTGGAAAGCAGCGAGGCTCTCACAGCTCAGATGAACGTCAGAAATGATCTTATTTTACATGTGTCTTCATCATGGAAAAGCAGACATTATAGAAATCTCAGACAAGTCTGTGAGCTCCTAAGGGGGATGATGTAGTGAAAATAGATCTAATGGTGACTTTGTTCGTTGATATGCGATAAATAGCAACTCCAAGAAATGCAAGATATGGTGTCAGAATCTGAAGAAGAAAGCAGAACCATACCTAGTGCATGGCCTCCAGAAGTGTGTCATCTAATTGAGAAGTGAGACACTGATATGAAAAGAGACTACATAATAGAATGAATATAAGTTCAGGGTTGAAATGGATAATTTGGCCATTTAGGCCAGGAATTCATAGAAAGACCCCTGTGGATTAGGTACTGTAGAAACAGAACCAGCAGCTGTTAATAACCAAAAAAAAAAAAAAGATATAAAATTTGGTTACTATTGACAATGATATGGAATTAGAGAAAAGAGAAAAAATTCCAATTTAAGCATGTTAAATTTAGGAGATAACTAGGCCCAGAAAGATTAAGAAAGGTGAATGTAAATAGTCATTAGTTAACCTATTTAAAAATTAGGATTAGGGTAAAGGGGCACATTCAGAACTTTGAGTTTGACAGGGTATTTGTGTTTTAAATGCCATTATCGGACCAAATAGTAGGCCGGTAGACTAGCCTAACAGTTCTCAGGGATTCGTCTCCTAATGTATCTGAAGCTTTGTTCTCTATTGACATCCTAATAAAAAATCCTTAGCATGTACGTTCCATGTGAGCGGTAACTTTGTCTCATACACCTCTCTATCTCCAGTGTCTAGGATACTGTCCTGTACGTAAAAGGTGCTCGACAAATATCTCTCGAATAAATAAATGATGTTGCAAGAGCAGTGTAACCCCTATTTAAATATTTATTAAATCCAGGTCCAGAGTTGAAGTGGTGATTGTCAGTGTCATATTGTGGCAAAGGATGGAATGCAGAACAAACGTGGATTCCCGCTGGCATTCTCCCAACTAGCACATCCTTCCATTCTAGAACCCCCAGTGCTTACTGGGTAATGAGGAATAATAGCGTCTTACAGTTGTGTGCAACACACAATATAAAGCTTAATGTTTCTAAATCTTTAGAACAGTTTCCACCAAGGAATCTTCTCTTTAGAATAAGGATCAGTCAATTGGTACTGATTCTGAGTTGCTCTGACTCTCGGGATTCGATATGTCAAATATCCTTGGGAAATAACTTTATCCAAAGCAAAGGCTGACTGGCCCTCGAACTGAAACATAAATGACATTGGGAGATGAACAGCTTAAACCTGAGTAGAGCTAACACTCTTACATCCACAAATATCAGTGTGTCTCTGGATGACCCTTAGCACTCAGTCTCATTGAATTCCAGGGCTATTGCAAAGCACCTCATAGATTGGATACCGCAGTGCACTGTGACTCCCAAAGGGTCTACCAAATTCTGTTAGAATTTCAGGTTGCCTCATTATTTATAGGTTAATAAGTAACACAGAGTGTTTTTCCCTGGTTTTGGCCCTCACAGCATACTTCATAATAAAAGCTTAGCCTTTTCAGGTACATTTTTATGATGTCCACCCTTATGGTGATATTGGAGATGTTCCTTTGGAAAGGGAACATCCGTGAAAAAAAATAGTGTAACTTTCCTTTAACATTCACCCAATCCCCCCTAAAAAGTGTGTTTTATTTTTTCTTGAAAGAGTAGCCCAAACTCTATCACTCCAAGGTGAAGACATAGCTCTATGGTACTAGAATACACAAATGGTCCCTTCATGCTGGATTTTCCTCTGACGAGGTTCATGGGCTCTTTATGCTACAAATACACTGACATCTAAGCTAGGCATGGCCAAGCCCGCTGGACAGATAGGTATCCTATTTAAGACATGAAATGATGGAAAGCTTAGTCAAAGAAAAAAGTCTAATCAATCTTTTAAGGCAAGTGAGTAGCATAGGAATTTATTTTGATCCATAATGGTGCCTGTAAATGAAAGGCCAGAAAGGTTTGGTGCCCGCACTCTCATCAACTGGAATCATTAGCCTGACACTAAGATTGAACAGACTTAGAAGTCCCAGCCCAGAACCTGCTCAATTCTCATTCCTAAATAAACATTTTGGTTAATATTATTATGCTGGAAGAAGAAAAAGAAATCTGACAACACAAATAAGCATGTTACATTTAGTTAAGCTAATCATACAATCAATGAGCTAGCTGGCTTGTTTCCCCAAGTCTAGGTCACTGTGAAACAGTGCAGATTTTACTTTTGGAGAAATTGACCAATAGTGATCAAATCTGATGTATTACTTAAGGTGATTAACCTATATTTTAAATTAAATTTGTGGGTCCATCCACCTCCTAGAAAACAAAAATTAAAAAATACAAGTTTTCAAATGGGCATTTCACGTGATGGCACTAACGTTAGAGAAATCATGAATGTGTCTTTTGCATGTTCATATAATCATTTTGCCTAATCGTGATTACACGCCTTTCCTTTTCACAAATGCCTTTCTCTGTCATAAACCAAGTTTAGGGTTTTCTTTATGTTCCTTTCTTCTCTTCCCGCTGAGGGACCTGGTCCCACATCTCCCCCATTTTCCATATCCTTAAAGTGACTTCCTGCTCCTTCCGTCCCTTTGATCTGGTCTTTAAATGTCCTTTGCAGCCACTGTTTATCTCCAAGCTAATTTCTTTTCCTTTCCGCAAGATATATTATTTTCTAACAACCCTAAGCTTCCCACTGCACTTCTCTCTGCTTGCTTTTTTTTTTTTTTTTTTTTTTTTTTTTCAAAAAGTAAGCTCATTTTTCCCCTCTGGTTCAGGGCTTCTAACAGAGGTCATTGAAAGTCATTGATCCTGGTAAGGGACAGCAATACAGGTAATAATATAGTCATAAGAGCACATCTCAGCTGAAAATTACTCTTTCACCTCATAAAACCAGTTTGCCCTGGAGATACTGAGGATCTTCAGGAACCCAGTAAGGAAACAAAAGTGCCCCAAGTGCAGCATCGTATCTCCCAGTATGTGGTTGGGTGGAGAGAACAGTTCTCTATTACCTATCTGTCACATTAATTTTTCAGAAGGGCAAGCGCAGAGTAATGTGTCCAGTTGAGGTAATAGAGGGAACTGAACACCGAGAGAAAGTAATTATCCAAGTTGGAATGTGACCAGGTTAGCAGGGTCAACACCACAACTCTCAAGAAAAGTCTGGAGGGTCTTCCCTGTTCACCAAAGGTCCCTTTATCTATTTTTATGTCTCATTCAGAAAGTAGCTCCACCAGGAATACAGTACGAGGTGGCATTAAAGAAGAGATTAACTTGTGCCTCTGAGAAAAGAGAAATGACTTGAGCTGCATCGTTTTCCTTGAGGTTGGCCTGCCCCCAGCAAACATCACTTAACATAGACTTTGTATGTGCACACATCTTCAACTAGGAGACCCAGGATTAAAATACTTCCTCCCCATTCCCACAAGAGCATAACACATAATCATCTTTCCCGTGCCCAAGATTTGCTCATCAGGAAAGGGATGGGGGAAATCACACCTTCTGCTCCAACTCAAAGCTCAGGATTAGCCAGCCCGTCTCCTCTGTTTGATCCATCTGCTTCCAGATGGAAGCTTGGCTATATTTCTCATCTGCTAAATCATCTTACTCCCATTGCTTCACCCAGGGAGAGGTTTCTCTGCCCAAACCAACTCACTGCGGTCTCCAAATTTTCCCGCTTCTTCCTGGCCCCGCTGCATATATGACTGTTTGGTTAAAATCTGCATCATCACACATAATGAGAAATGTTGGGTTGTGGTAGGGGCATGATGCTGACACTTCTCCCCAGTTTCGGGGCTGTTTCTTTCCATGTGGAAGGAGTTCCCTAGGATAACACTCCTGGTGTCTCTAAGCTCCGCTCATTCACTTCTCAGGAGACGGAGGAGTGGCTTGTTTAGCAAGTTAACAGATACACAGTCTATATAAAATAGATAAACAAGAAGGACCTACTGTATAGCAGAGGGAACTATGCGCAATACTTTGTAATAACCTATAAAGGGAAAAGAATCTGAAAAATAACAGGTATTATACATTTATAACTGAATCACTTTGCTGTACACCTGAAACTAAGACAACATTGTAAGTTGACTATACTCCAATAAAAAAAATAAAAAATAAATAGCAAGTTTAGGAAGGGAACAGGGAAAGCTTAAGCCCATCTCCCGCTCTCCCCGCCCTCTCTCAGGAGTCAGGCTGCCTGGAGAAGCAACACTCATGTTGTAGGTTTAAGAAGACCTGCTCCCAGCCCAGGGCTGCCAGCCCAGTCTAAGCCTGTCTGCTTCTAGACCACTGCTAAGAAACTCACTTCTTTGAAGATAGAAACCTCATTCTCCCTATAAGCTTTCTCAGTAATAAAGCTGATATTTTAGCCTCCCATCAGCCTTTTTCTTTTATCTCTTTCTTCAGTTCATTCAGAACTAAGGTGGGGAAGAGAAGTATTTATTGTGTTACCTGAAATTCCAATAATGGATGCATAGAAGACACACAATTAAGAATATTTTGGAGTCATGGAGCTTATAGAGTGGAAAGATTCTTAAAAAAAGAAAAATCTTTAGTGTAAATAAACTGAGGTTCAGAGAGGTCACACAGCTAATTAGCACAGTGCTGGTCTTGTACGTAGTGATTAAAATCCCAAGTTCTGTGGGCAGGCTTCTCCTGCTTGAGTCCTGATTCCCTAATTTATTAGCCATGTGTATGTGGCCTAAATATTTCAACCTCTCTACTCTCTATTTCCCTATGAGTATCATGGGGATGAAAATAGTACTGTCTCAGAGGGTCGGTGTAAGGATTAAATGAGATAATTCATGCACTGCATTCAACCCAGTACCTGACACATAGTAAAAACACTTTATAAATGTAGCTATTGTTTTCCTACCACATGTCTTGTTGAACTGATTGGCAGTGAATCATTGTAGCAATAGAGAAATAAGAAATCATGTGGATGAAGATACTGTTTACATTAATTCATGCTAAGAGGTCTAGTCCTCTTTGCAAATATTAGTGCCCAGCTGAGGAATGATGCTGCATTCCAATTCCACAGGTAGATCTGAATCTCCTCCTGACATTTTACAGTAGGCAGACTAACCAGTATTTTCAAGATATAATCAACAGATGGAAACTTACATGAAATAATAAGAGTAGCTTTCATCATATAACACTAATCCATTGTGCAAGTTCATGAATTTGCTACTTGTTTCTCCCCTGCTGTGGGCAGGAGTTTCTGGCTATACATGTATAACATGTGTCTCTCTGAAGCTGGTCTCATCATGAGTATATTTTTTTCTGGTTTATCACTTGAGTTTTTCTGTGTCACCTTATACATTTTCCCCATCTTTTCCTTATGACAAGGGCACGTATCACCTTCTGTTTTATCCTTCCTTGTGTTCAGGTTATTGGTCTAGGCAGAATCTCTGTTGTTGACTATGGAGGAAAAATGGTATGTGTTTCTGTGTTGAAAATCAGGAAACCAAGTTTCCAGGTCTAATTTCACCTGAATTTGAATTTGTGTGAACCGCAGATTCCATAAATACCCCATGTAAAGTATAGCTGACACCAGCCTCCCTCACCTTCCAGCCTGATGTAAGAGCAAAGTGAGATCATAGATGGGAAAGCTCTTTGGAAATAACTATTTGTTATTTATAACCCAGGTTTCTGGGCTGATGCTTTCCTGAGTCTGGGCTGGAATTCTTGGAACCCCTTGGGATAGGCATAGCTCTGTGTTTCTGTCTTTACAGTGATTCTGTCCATTATAGAATCTTGAAGGGCAAGAGGTAGACTATCTGGGCAACTACAAGACCTGAGATAGACTATAGAATGGTCTACAGATGCAGTAGGGGCACATGAAATGGAAATTTCTTGGAATGTACTCCTTCTTACCTACTATATATCTTAATACTATTCACCCTTCAAAAGCATTCCAAGAGCCCCGTCTCCTTTTCTATGAAACTCTCTCTGAGAATCAAGACCACATAATTATTCACACAGATTATTCATATAGTAGATTGGTTTGATTGATTGATTATTTGACTACAAGGAATTAAATTAGCTAAGGTATAATTACTAAGGGATTTCTGGAGAATATGTCACTACTTCTTGCTTGAATTATTGTTAATAATGTCATCGTTACACGAAAGATAGGAAAATATTTAAGAATGAGCAAAGCTATTTATTTTAAACTTGAAAATACATTCTCACCCTTTTGAGCCCTACTTTTGTTCCCAAGTGCAGTGAAAAGCCCCACCAAAAAGTGAACTGTACAACTGTTGCCACCTATAGGTGGCAAGTGTAGTATATTAATTTTATCATAATTTCAATGAAGCACACTATACAAAGGAAATGACAATGTTTTATGGGACCCACACAGTCTTCAGGAATCTTTACTGGGTTTGTTACCATTAATATTATTGTTGCTGTTCTGTGATTCTTATTTCAGATGCTCCCCTTAAAGGTAATATGGGCCGATATTTGTGAAGTTCTTTTCCACGATAGAGGTTAAGAACTTGGGCTCTGCAGGCAGACTGCCTGGGTCCAAATCCAGACCCCACCACGTACTGCTCCATGACCTTAAGTTACCTAACTTCCTCCAGGCTTGATTGCTTGTAAATGAAGATAACAGTGACACCTCCCCCATAGAATTGACGTGAGGATGAAAACAGATAATCCATGCAACGTGCTTAGCCGAGTGTCTGTGCAGAGCAGGCACTCAATTAAATGCTGTTATTACCATGATTAGTTTTCAAAGCACCTTCACAGACATTTGCTGCAAACTGACGTGCACTATTGTTACCGAAAGTGGGAGTCCGGCTGCTGGCCGCTCTAAAGCCAATAAAGAGGCAAGGCTGGTGGAAAGGATCCCACATGCGCGGAGCGGCGGGGCCCGTGAGCCACAGTTACTGAGCCTGCGCGTCTGGAGCCTGTGCCCCGCAGCGAGAGAGGCCTGCATACCCCGCTCGCCACAGCTGGAGAAAGCCCTCGCACACAAACGAAGACCCAACACAGCCGTAAATAGATAAATAAATAAAATTTTTAAAATGTATATATCATTCTAATTCGAGGCAGGGAAGTAAGCTACTTAAGTGCTTTTGTTCTTAGCTGGCAGGACCACTGGAGACATCCCAGCCAACAGTTGAGACTCTACTGATGGTGGAGAAAGCCGAGTCCATCATCCAGTCTCCATCGAGAGTCCACTGACGATGAGCGCTGGGCTCGGTTTTTAGGGGGAAAGCTGATGGGAGAAGGGGGATGAGGGGGGTCATCTAGGACATACAAAAGAAGTATAAAACATGATGGCTAGCTCAGAAGTTCACACACTGCAAAGATTGCTGTTTCACATACACAGTGGGGGTTATTTTTGTTATTATTGATTTGTTTTTCTTCTTAGTGTAAGCAAATACTTAAAATTAGAGGATTTTAAGTATAAGCAAATATTGTTCTAGATCCATGGCCTTACCTTTAAAAGCAAAGACCTGGGCCCAGGTTTCTGCACAGCTGCAATGAGCTAGGTCTAAAGAGCTGCCTTTAGAGGAGACACGTACTCCTGAGCTGACCACACTCCTCACCACTCCCTATAGCTCCCCAACACTGAGGCTGAATGTCAATGTGTCCTCATTGTCACTCTTACACTGATGTTGTCCTTATAGTCCAGAAATATTTCGGTACCCACCCCTCATCAAAACTGTGAAAATAGGGCTTCCCTGGTGGCGCAGTGGTTGAGAGTCCGCCTGCCAGTGCAGGGGACACAGGTTCGTGCCCCGGTCCGGGAAGATCCCACATGCCGCGGAGCGGCTGGGCCCGTGAGCCATGGCCGCTGAGCCCACGCGTCCAGAGCCTGTGCTCCGCAATGGGAGAGGCCACAACAGTGAGAGGCCTGTGTACCGCAAAAAAAAAAAAAAAAAAACCTGTGAAAATAAAAGGAAGACGGAGAAGGCATGTGATTTTTCTAACAATGGGCCATTCCCATCATTTCCATCGCCTCCCCAGCCGATGTAGGCCTTTGTCATAATTAATTGAAGAGCCAAACCTACAATCAGGAAACATTTAGAAAACAAGATGCACTATTTGTGTCCCATAGACAGTGGGTGTTTTCATGGTAAATAATCCTTTCCTTATCACTACCTGAATACACTGAATTGTGCTTTTCACCTGTCTCCCCTCCAAGACTACAAGTTCTTCTAGCCTAGCGATTCTCAAATGTTAGCATGTGTCAGAATCACCCGGTGACCTTGTTAAAACCTTTTTCTGGGACGCTGCATTACGGATGTAGTTAAGTCGGGGCGGGACTCGAGAATTTGCATTTCTACCAAGCTCCCACGTGATGCTGATGCTGCAAGCTGTCTGGGGAGCACAGTTGAAGACCCACTGATCTAGAATAAGAACGCTATCTTACTATTATTTATTGTTCCATTTATTGAGCACCTACTCCTATGCGTCAGGGTCTTCAGGTGTGCTGCTTCTAATACTTACAGCAATCCTGAAATAAAGGTATGTCTTATTAACTTTACCTGAGGAAGGATGCTCTTGGGCACTTACACAGCCAATGAAAGGGCAAAGCTGAGACTCCAGCTCAAGTCGGCCTGCCTCCAGGGCCCCAGTCCCCTCCTACAGGACGTAATTTTATTCAGCTGTGTATCCTCAGCACCAAAAGCTTCCACCTGCCTCATGCTAGCTTCTCTAGTGAGTGTTTATTGAATGAACTTGAGATCCACATGGACCAGAAATAGGCAAGGAAAAGGTTCTTGAATAAAGAAAACGGAGAAGATATTCAGGTGAGGAGGAAATTGCATTGAATGGCCTCTATTTACCTACATTTGGTACAATCAAAGCTTTCCTACTCCCTCCATGTATTTCACATGTTGTACTTTATAATTCTTTTTAAAGAACGCTCAAAATTGGCACGCCATGAGAAGGGGCTCCTGCATGGATTTAATTATGGAGCCACTGTTTTGTAATCACTTAGGAATCTGTTCCTCAGCCCAGCTCTTTTTTGAGGTAGCCATTTCAGATTGAAAATTTGCTCTGTGAGTAATGCTCCTGTACATTAATAGTACAATGAAATAAGCATCACTTCGAGGTTGATTTTCAAGTATTCCCATAGAATTACACCGTTTCCCTATAGCAGAGAGAGAAATGCTGTCTGAGCCTGCTCTTGGGACACCGGAACCATCCACTTCTGTATCTTTTTCTTTTCTCTTTCTATTAAATATTTAGCATGTGAGAATTCACAGGCTTTGGCTGTGTCTGTTTTTGCCCAGATCCAAACACAATTTGCTCATTGTACCTTTGACATCCATCATAGCAGTGTTGCAGGGAGGGATGGAACTGCCTGTGCTAGGGCCTTGGACAGTAGCAATTGAGATGGTTTGGCCTATGTGGATGGCAAAATGAAAGAAAACATACAGGACATCTTGTCCTTTATTACAAGAGTGTGGAAGGCCACCAGACAGGAATTCAAATCCTGTTCTCCATCACTTGCTGAGCCACCTTGGGCAAGTGACCCTGTCACTCTGAGCCTTTGTTTTCCTTCTCTCTCAAGTGGGGATGTGTAACTTACAGGTCTGTGAAAAAGGGCTTATAAATAAAATACTTTGTGTCTTTTACATGGTGGATGCTTAATAAATGGTAGCTATTGTTACCATCTCTAAGGCCCTGTTCCTACTTCTTCCTGGATGGAATTTTTGCCTGAAAGAGGAAAAGGAAGTGAGAAATGTGCTTAGTGGCTTTAACACCTCCACCCTTGCAGTTTTTGCATCTATGCCTTCCTATTCCGTCTCACCTCAGGAGTCACTTGAGCAACTAAATATGTTCATGTTTACAGAGTTTACCTGCAGTAATTATCGAATATGACTGCAGTGTTTTATGAAGTCCCAGAGACTACCAGTAACAGCCTATAAATATCCCTGTTTACATTGGTTTTCCTAGAACCTCCTGGAGGGAGAGGTTACTCGAGGGCAGACCTGTTACTATGATGTTTAAGCCCTTGGGCCTTGAAGAATCTACACCCTCACACCTGGGATCTCTTTCAAATAGCATCAGACTTGTAAAGGGACAAAATACACATGTGACAATGCATCTGACAAGTTTAATGTGTACTTAAATTTTATGGCAGTTTAAGGGATTGCATGTTTTGTTTTGTTTTGTTTTGCATAGAACTGTCATTTCTGGCTGAAATTCAGTTCCTATCCATATTTAGAAACAGGAAAACTAATAATATTTAGTAAGAAAAGAAAGGAGTTTGAAACTTTAAGAAAAATAAGGCACTTCACCTGAACAAATTTTAGATGGATCCATTTAAAATTAAGTGGCACTTAACTGATTTGCAAATTGGGACCTATTTATCTCAGTAAAATGATTAAAGTCTTGATTTATCCCTAAAAGTGGCTTTATTACATTAAATTATACTGGAAGATTGTTAAAGACTTGTAGGTTCCCTCTCTCCCTTTAAGTTGTACTTTATACTGACAATAATTGAATATTGGATAGAAAACTTGATTTTGCAAAGAAATATGTTTCTAATATTTTCCTCTTTTTATTGCAGAAATGGAAACAAGTTGAAGAAACAAGAGAAGATCCTGAGAATAGATTACGTAAAATTTCCCTGGAGTCATTCAATAAATACAATACTGTGATCATATTAGAAAAAGAGATGAACTCTCTGAACAAGGTTAAAGGACAAAAGGAAGAAAAAGGAAAAAATGAAGAGGCCTCTCTGAGTAACTCTGATAGGCCTGGGGTAGACAATTTGGAATCTTTGAGTGATTCTTTATATGATAGCTTCTCTTCCTGTGCAAGTCAGGGTTCAAATGATGTGTAAAGGACTTTTTTTCCCCTTAGTGAGCTGGAAATTGAGCACTTAAGAAACAGGGCTGGGAAGCAGGGCAGGTAGAGATGGCAACGAATAAACTATTGCAGGACCAGGGCCGACACTGTCAGATTCACAGCCAGCAGCCCCACTGGAGCTTACTTCCCTGACAAGGCAATAAAGATAGACTCTACTTGCTGTGTTCCATGAGCATTAAAAGTAAACACACCCAGGATACAGAAGTCTTAATTTTGCACTTTTCTTTTGAAAAAGAAGTTGTACAGAAGTTGTAAATTTTTCTTTTGGAAAAGAAATTATATTTGTAGCAAAAAAAAAACTTTAAAAGACAGCAATAAATGGAATCAGTGCCATGCTCTTGAAATGATGCCCTAAGTCTTAGAAGTTGATAATATATTTTTGAAAAGTTCCAACTCCAGTTTTTGTTCAGGTCACTGTCCTAGCCCTCAAATTGTTTGATGGTACACTCTGTAAACAGAAAACAGGGCCTGCTGAAAAACCAGAGGGCTCTCTCTCATCTCCATCTCATAATCTCAATTCGATAGAAACTTTAATCCCAGTGCAATTTCCAAATTGTTGCCAGAGAGATTCAGGTTCTAGTAATAAGTATAATTCTGCTTCTACTGAAAACTGTAAAGGAAAGGTACTCAAGTGTGACACTGATCAGAAGCTATTTGTATCAGAGACGATGTAATTCTACTTTCCCTCCAATCATTTCCTTACATCCTCTTTTACTTAGTGGTTCTCTGCAGTTCTCAACATTATCTGTTGATTTTTATCTTCTGGCTCTTTTGATTAAAACCTGGTCAATCTATAAATCAAAGTAAATTCCTGTTTGCAATGTTCACTTTGTAAAAAATAAAATGGTTGGTGCTATGAAAAATTCTTACTTTTTAATATCCTTTTTTCCTACAAAGTCTGTTTATATGTAAGGATAAATTCTATTTTAAAGGTTACCGTGTATTTTTTCTAGATGCGAACTATTTATAATTGCTTTTGTACAGGAGCTTGTAAACTAGGCGTGACAAATATTTTTAGGATCTATATGGATACTTTAGTACACACCTGTTTCTTTAAAGAGTATTGTATGATCAGTGTTATTTGGTTAATTTGTGCAATTTGTTATATTTGAATTTTGTTGTCTTAAATGAAAGTTATGTCATTGTCTTTCAGACTTTTTAAGATTCTTTTGTTTCACTTCTGAATAAACGTCATATCACAATCGCACCCTCTGAAAGCTTAGAAGGGCTTCTTCAAGGACCCTTCGGCGCAATTAGTTATTTGAATCTCACACGCGCTCCAACGACGCATTCCCCCGAAGGAATAAACAGACTAATAAGGAAACTGGCCCTATTTCTCCAGAAACAGTAATTCAGCCAGTTGTAAGATTCGAGTCTGCAGGCTAGCGAGTAATGGTCAAAGCATTTTCGTCTCCCTGAGGGGTTAACCAACTAGAAATGAGAGGAAGAGGGGTGCAAAGGGAGAGAAGGAGCCGGAGGCAGATAGGGAACGATCTCTGCAGAGGAATGACAAGAAAGTCATTGGAGCCCCTTTCGGGACCCGCTCTGCTGGCAGGATAGGGAAATAAATGATCAGCAACCCGGCCTAAGAGAGCTTCCTTCTCCTGAGAGAGGAGGCCCGAGCAGAAGGAGGTGAAGAGGGGCGAAGCTTATGAGGCCCTTTCCACCGAAATGGATTCTGCCTAGGGATTTGGGGGACAGGCATGGGAACGTGCGGGATTGGGGGCGGAGGCTCCCAGGCGTGCCGGGCGGGCCAGCGGGCTCCCGTACCACCTGCGGCAGGGCTCGGCGGCCAGGAAGGCAGACGTAGCAAGGTGGCGTTCCGGGAGTACTCCAGGTGGGTCGCTTGTACAAGAGAGGGGGGGATGGGGTGGGGGGAGGTGGCGAGGGGTGTGCCAGTGCCCGAGTCCTGGGCTGGGAAGGCGCGGTACACGAGAGGACGCCGTGAATAGAGCCGGAGGAAGCTGCCCGGCCTTTTGGGCGAAGGGATTGGAGGAGGGCAACTCTCGTCTTCACCCCAGTTTGCTTTCTAGTGGGAGCTCATTCACGTCTGTCCCTGGAGCGGCCCTCTCCTAGGCTAGGCTACCGCACCCTCCATCGGTGCGCGCGGTAGACGAACCGAGGCCCGCGCGCGCGGAGCTGGGCAGGGTCCCCGCCTACCCCGCCCACCCCGCCCAGTGCGCCGCAGCTGAAGCCGAGCCCGGTCACTACCCAGGGGCTTCTCCGAGGAAGAGAAGGCGCAGCCGCACCGGATACCCTAGGGAGCCTGCGAGTGTGCAACTTTGCCAGACGCACGGGAGCGCGGCCCCGCACTCCCTGCCGGGTGGACCGGACCCTGCCGCGGGCAACCCACCAGCCCCCGGGAGGCGCAGAGGAGCGGTGCAAGCGCCCCTGCAAGTAGAGGCAAGCAGTCTTCCCACCCCACCTCCTACGTCCTGCCGACGGCGCCCGGCCGACCGCCGTGGCACCTGCTGCGCCCTCCTCCCTCTTTCCCCAGTCTCCAGCCTCCCAGCCTCCGAAAACTACACTCTCCCTCTCCCCCTCGAGGCGTCCCAGGGGACGTGCGGAGGCGGGAGAGGAAGGCTATCGGAAGGGGGTGGACACGTGAAAAGACTGTCCTAGCCTTCCCCGCTCGCCACCTCCACCCCAACTCGGCAGCCGTCACGTGGTGCCTGGAGTGGGAGGTGGGGAGAAGAGGCCAGACTTTTTTGGGTGCTCCGGATCGCCAGCAGTTCCTTCAGCCTCCGTCGCCAACTCCGGAGACGCCGGGCACTCACTGCCCGGGAGCGCGAGCCAGAGAAGCGGCGACCCGCAGCCGGGGGCCCCGG
>NW_006792756.1:1153602-1154558 GCF_000442215.2 Lipotes vexillifer
GGGGGGAGGTGGCGAGGGGTGTGCCAGTGCCCGAGTCCTGGGCTGGGAAGGCGCGGTACACGAGAGGACGCCGTGAATAGAGCCGGAGGAAGCTGCCCGGCCTTTTGGGCGAAGGGATTGGAGGAGGGCAACTCTCGTCTTCACCCCAGTTTGCTTTCTAGTGGGAGCTCATTCACGTCTGTCCCTGGAGCGGCCCTCTCCTAGGCTAGGCTACCGCACCCTCCATCGGTGCGCGCGGTAGACGAACCGAGGCCCGCGCGCGCGGAGCTGGGCAGGGTCCCCGCCTACCCCGCCCACCCCGCCCAGTGCGCCGCAGCTGAAGCCGAGCCCGGTCACTACCCAGGGGCTTCTCCGAGGAAGAGAAGGCGCAGCCGCACCGGATACCCTAGGGAGCCTGCGAGTGTGCAACTTTGCCAGACGCACGGGAGCGCGGCCCCGCACTCCCTGCCGGGTGGACCGGACCCTGCCGCGGGCAACCCACCAGCCCCCGGGAGGCGCAGAGGAGCGGTGCAAGCGCCCCTGCAAGTAGAGGCAAGCAGTCTTCCCACCCCACCTCCTACGTCCTGCCGACGGCGCCCGGCCGACCGCCGTGGCACCTGCTGCGCCCTCCTCCCTCTTTCCCCAGTCTCCAGCCTCCCAGCCTCCGAAAACTACACTCTCCCTCTCCCCCTCGAGGCGTCCCAGGGGACGTGCGGAGGCGGGAGAGGAAGGCTATCGGAAGGGGGTGGACACGTGAAAAGACTGTCCTAGCCTTCCCCGCTCGCCACCTCCACCCCAACTCGGCAGCCGTCACGTGGTGCCTGGAGTGGGAGGTGGGGAGAAGAGGCCAGACTTTTTTGGGTGCTCCGGATCGCCAGCAGTTCCTTCAGCCTCCGTCGCCAACTCCGGAGACGCCGGGCACTCACTGCCCGGGAGCGCGAGCCAGAGAAGCGGCGACCCGCAGCCGGGGGCCCCGG
>NW_006792756.1:1154575-1158544 GCF_000442215.2 Lipotes vexillifer
GCGGCGGCGGGCGCTTCGGCGGCGGCAGCGCGGGCCCCAGCAGTCTCGGCAGCCACAGCCGCCGCGGCCCGGACAGCCTCCGCCGCGGTCGCCGCTTCTGATGCGCCTGCCCGCTCCCGGCCCCGCGGCTCCGGGAGGATGTGGGTCCTCGGCATCGCGGCAACTTTTTGCGGACTGTTCTTGCTTCAAGGTAAGAAGACGAAGCGGCCAGCCGTCCGGCCGGGATCGCACACCCCATGTACCCGCCGGCCGCTCTGCCTCCGCTGGGCGCTCACCTCCGCGCCCGTGCTGTGCAGGGGTCGCCCGGCGGGAGTTCGGCGGCGGCGAGTGGTGCCCAGGGGCGCTAGATGGGAAAGTGCCCAAATCCTGCGCTGCTGGAGGAGCGGCGGCAGCGGCGGATTGGTGGGACTCGGGCTGCAGATGCCCGGGCTGCGCGGTCGAAAGAAGAAGCTGGGCTGGGGAGGAGGGAAGGTCCGAGCCGTGCAGGGTCTCGGCGAGGGAGCGGGGGCGACAGTCCGCGAACCCGCCAAGTTGTCAGGCGTCGCTAGCAACCCGTGGTAGTGGCGCCGCCGACAGGTGAGCGGCATGCTGGTCAGCCTGTGGCCTGGGCTGGCCGGGGCTGCGTTGCTGCGCTCCGAGCGCGACCGCTGTGGGTCTGGGAGGGGAGGTGCGCCGGGCCGGGGCTCGTCTGCCCGGGAGCCGGGGGTACTTAGGTCTAGACGCGAGCTCGTAGATCCGAGCGGAGCAGTCGGGCTGGGGCGGGGAGAGGTACAGAAACGTCTGGCTCCTTCCCTCCAGTGCAAGAGCGGCTCCCAGTCCAGCTCTGCAGAGCTGGGACCCGGACCGGGAGCCCTAGCCGAACGGAGCCCTGAAAGCCGGGAAGGAAGGACTGTGGTGTCGCGGCAGGGGATGCGCGCGCGCGCGCACACACACGCACGCACGCCCCTTGCCACGCGCCGCGGCCACCCCTGCTGCTTCGGGAACCGTCCCGAAGAAAGGCGGGGGACTCGGGGCGCAGCAGCACTGAGCGCCCGGCCCTTCGTCCGCCTGGGGGGCCTCGGAGCCACAGCACAGGGATGCCGGCTTCTACTATCAAAGAAAACTGAAAAGGCGTCTGCGAAGGCAATCGCGAACGGTGCCGACATAGTAATTAACTCATTTGTAACCAATTAACAATTAGGCAAAGCCTTCGGCGTAGGCTGGAGCCGACGCACGTCAGGTCCTCGGCTCTCGGGCGGCATAGCCCTCCTTTCAGCTTCCGTGGGGGAAGAGCCGGGTGTGGTGTCGGATGGGCTCTTTGTTTCTGGAGAGTGGGTCCAGGGCTCGCGGGCCAAATCCCACTTTATATCCTGCGGGACCTTCGGTGGCCGCGCCGCCCTCTACCGGCTTCAACCGCGGCCGCCTTCCGGGGAGACCCAGGAGGGAGGGCGCCGCATCTGGCTGGGGCGAGGGGCAGGATGCTGGCTTCTGGGGTATTCTCGGGGCGGCCCGGTCTGAATCCGACTGCGTCTGTCCCGCAGGCTTTGCGTTGCAAATCCAGTGCTACCAGTGTGAAGAATTCCAACTGAATAACGACTGCTCCTCCCCCGAGTTCATCGTGAATTGCACGGTGAACGTTCAAGACATGTGTCAGAAAGAAGTGATGGAGCAAAGCGCAGGTAAGAGCCCGGCAGCCCCCCTTTTCCTCCCCTTTCCAGCCTGGGCTTAGGTGGGAGTGAGGGGGCCATTGCATTACAGGAAAAGGGATTGACTTTGATATAATGCACCCACTGGTTATCCCAGATGTACTTTTCCAGAGCTGGGAAAATGAAAAGTTCCAAGTTACTTTAATCTCATTAGAGTTAATTACTAGGGCTTCTCCCCGAGGAGAAGCTCATGTGGCTTGGGGGGCGGGGGGTGCATCTCAGTGAGTGGCTCTCCTCTTTTTATGGACTGCCTTCACCTCCCTCTGCTACAAGCTGATCGGGAGACTGGAAAATGTATGGATAACTGACTCTGCTTGGGCAACTAGACAGTGTAGCCTGTGAGCAGTGTCAGCCTGACATGTGAAGCTAGTTGAAGCTCCCAGAGGTCAGCACTTGAAACATGTGTTTTGTCAAAGAGCCACGCCATATTTCCTTGAAGAACACTATAGCATCTTTATTTAATTTTAGAACGAATGCATCACATTCCAGGCACAAATTGCCAAAGATCTTTCAAGGGAATGTAGTTCCCCGCCCCACAAGCTTAGCTGCTAGCGGGCTGATAGAGGGCCTGGGCATGAGGCGAAAAAAGAAAGGGGTCTTGTGAGAGAAAACCTCACTCATTTCCTGCAGTCTTCTCACGGAGCTGGGGCTCCCCAGCCCCGCCCAGCAGTCTCATCAGAAATCAAAGTCCCCCTAAAAGTGCAACTGGAACTTTGGGGAAATGGGTGAACTGGAGTTTCAATGCCAAGGTCAGGTCCATGAACGTAGACTTTGCCATTGTAAGGATGTTGAAAAGATGGGTGAATGATATTCAGTGCACCCAAGTGCTGCTTCTCTTGAGTTTGCTGAACTGCCCTGCCCTGCCCTGCCCACGGAGCCTGGTGAAGGGTCCAGCTTGTTAAGTGATTTCCCTTACCCCGCTGACAAATTAATGCAAGGGCTCTAGTTTTAAGGCGAGCACCTTGGGAAAGTAGTTTCTTCCCAGAGAAGGGCCTGGAAGTGCCTTGTGGCTTACCACATAGTAACCTGGGGAGCAGATAGCTGGTCGCTGTGCTGTGACGTGGCGTGCGTGCAGGCAACTTTAAAGCCTTTTCTTTATAGGTCATTAACAGTCTAGGTGTGGCGTCTTTCCACCAAAATCACTCTTCTGGGAAGTCTGAAACGTAATCGCTCGCAAGAATAATGTCTCAAACAAAGCAGCATGCATTGTTTTGTCATATGGAATTCGGACTGTTAAAAAGGCAAAACAAAACTTAGTGATGATTCTATAGCTAAGATTGACACGCGTGATTCTGACATGTTGTTTCTTTTCTGCTTGTTTCATTCCTGAGAATTTTATGTGAGCAAAAATGGATGATGGCCCTTCTACCTGAGGAACTCCTGTAATTTTCCTCAGAATCACTTTGAACACTTTACTGTGTCTCTCAAATATCTGTAGCTTTCTTCCAGGCAGTAGTTTAGAGCCAGACAAAAATGGGGATGTGAAACTTTCTCGTCGTCCTCTAGGCCACTGCTTACCTGGATATCATATATCATAACCTGGGATATGGTTGCCACGAGAAGAGGACAAGCTATGAACCAAATTTCTTGCTCTCTAAAAGTGTATCTGAGGTGAACATTACAAACTCCATTTTCGAAGTGTGGTTTTTCATCTAGCTTCCCCCTCTCCACCACACACTGTCAAAAAAAAAAAAAAAAAAAAAAAGGGCAGTGCTGGCCTGTTAACGCCTAGCTTCGCCCCACAAAGCTGTAGTGCAGAGAGTCCATCCGTGCCTGACCTGAAGTTGCTATTAGCTCAGTCAAGGCTGGCATTTTGTCGCCAAACCAGGTTTCTCCCGCCACATGTCATAGGCTAGAGGGTAACAGACAACGGAGAAACAAGGCAAGCTCAGTTGTGAAGCTTGAGAAACAGAAACAGTTGATGGGCTCAAAGGAAAAGCCAGTTATTAGGGAAAGGATGCAAGCTCTGCACACGTGGAAACCAGGCATTCTTAGCCTGAATTCAATAGAAATCAGCCAAATGCACGTTTCTGTGCTTAAAGTGCGATGCTTGTGGAGGGATGGGAGCAGGAGGGGGAGTGGGCTGAAATTTCCAAGGTGCTTCCATTGTCATCATGTGATGGCTAGAGACCAATCAATTTAAGTGGCTATTAACCTTCCCCTTGTTGGCAGGGCTGGAGAGCCAACCTAAAAACTCTGATTGTTAAGGGACCACAGCGTAGTATACTCATCACAGTAGCAACAGCTAACTCCTGTTGTGTGCCCAGTGTACGAAGCTCTTTCC
>NW_006792756.1:1158563-1179001 GCF_000442215.2 Lipotes vexillifer
GGAAATTACCGAAATCTGAGCATCCTCTTTTGAGGCCCTTATTTCCCCAGGCCACAACCCACCGTGTTTAATTACACTGCAGGGTCAACGTTCCCCCCTCTGGAGCAAGGAAGTCCCACCTGTTCAATGATGCTGTTAGGAATCGAAGTCAGAATCGTTTGTGCTTGATCAGTAACATATACTGTTCCAAGAATTTTAGTGCTTTGGAATCAGAAGGGCTTTTGTTGCTGTTATTGTTGTTTTAACTTTTTTTAAACCATATACA
The DNA here is from genome assembly GCF_000442215.2 of Lipotes vexillifer. Lineage (NCBI taxonomy): Eukaryota > Metazoa > Chordata > Mammalia > Artiodactyla > Lipotidae > Lipotes > Lipotes vexillifer. The sequence goes on from NW_006792756.1 coordinate 1,158,829, forward strand.
CTTTTCTACAAGAAGAATTACAAAAGGGGGGTTAGCAATCTTCTTTCTACTCCATCTCGTATAACCACTTCCTGAATTTCACCTTTTAACAGAGAAAGTTCACCACCTTTTGCAGCTCACACACAAAAACTAACCTACCTTTGCATAAAGATTATAAGTAAATATAACAGAAGAATCATATTTACAGGGATAAACCATAGTGGGTAGTTGATTTATAGTCAGGGGTGCCCATTAGAATCTGGGACTTTTGTTCAGGTCCACATGTCTGGGCCCTTCCTTGAAGAGGCCAGTTCTGGAAGTCTGTGGCGTAACTGGCTGTGGGTCAGCCCCCGCAGGTGACCATGGGGTGCCCTAAATTGAGAACTGCTGGTCTGGACCAACCTTTTTGTGTTATAGAGAAGAAAAACGAGAGCCAGAGAAATTAGATGTCTGGTCCACGTCTGTCAGCCAGTGGTTACTGCGAGGCACCTGCTTCCTGGGCCAGCACCTTACACAGTAAAATATGCTGCCAGGATTGCCTGCAAAGATAATTCAGGTAAAGTGCTAAAGACTTAGACAATCCTCACACCCACCAGTCTCACCTAATAGGCTTAGTGAACTGGGTTGAGCGCAGGAGCCACAAAGTGGATTTTGTAAGAACAGGAGAACCAACTGGCAGGACCTTTACCTGTTCCCCAGAGCGCCATTCCTATTAGATGCTGAGATGATTTTCTGCTCCTTTTCCTTTTGGTCATTTATGGGGAAATAAGGCATGGGTTGTGGGGAAGAGAAGGCGTCTTTCATTGTCCTTACTAATTGATATTTAAATGTTTGCATAATGAATGACTTGTTCTCTCCAGCTCTGCCCTTAATGAGTTAGTGTCTATGAACCAGCACCCTTGATAATGACATTTCTCTTGCTTTCGCCTATCACCGCCCTCCACAAAATATTTCAAATATCGATTTTCACTTCAGAATAGAAGCCCCCCGCCCATGAATTTTAAAACCAGGGTATAAAGAACGTGAATCTGCATTTGTTTGACAGTGCAATCGTGTAATTAGAGTTTTTCCTCTTGACTAGATACAGTGAAAGGGGCGTAATTCAATTTTTATAGACTAGCCAATTTCTGCCCCTAGCAAAATATAGCTCTGCCACTGAGCAAAATGTTACAGGTTCTCCTAAACCTTATTTAAAAGTTAAATGCAGTATATTGCGAGAAAGTTTGTGGTCTGAATCAGTAAGCTAATCGATCTCTTCACCCATCCTTTGCAACAGGCATTAATCTATTTGTTTTGCAGTACACGAGTTCACTGATTTATATGCCATGTTGCATCTACCTTATGGCTGTATAAGTAATGGCTATTTTCCTTTTGGGTTAGTTAGTTGCTCATTAAGTTGGGCAGGGATGGCTCGATGCCTTGGACAGGTTAATTTTATGCCTTATTTTCCCATGAGCTATCGAAAAATAAGGGGATAGCAAGAGAGGACCTGGGGTCTCTAATCAGTCACCCACTCTTAGCAGAAAGCAGTGGAAGGCTAACCACGGCCTATGTTCTCTCAAGGCTGTGCTCTGCTTAGTTTCACCAAGATTTACAATAACAGGCTGTAGTTTGTCTTTGGGGTGATCCTGGCAGGAAGAAGGGCCAATTTTGCTTATCAGTATTATATCAGGGTCCCTTTATACCCGGATTCTTTAAAGCGCACACATATGCACACACGTGGCATATATATGTATGAGCGTATATTTTTAAATTTTGCCTATATCAGTTTACACACACACAAACATACTTCTTGTGAGAAAAGAAGTGAAAATATTGCATCCTCCTTTTTTGTAGCTGTTCAGATCGTACAAAGACGTTTTCTAACTTCTTTTCCCCAGAACATCTTTCTTCAGAGCACCAGTGATGTTTGTTAATCTTCTAGTGCCCTTTATCTGCTCCATATCTTCTCTTACCTCTTCTCTCCTGTCATCTCCCTTTTGAATATCCTACCTGTAGCCCTTACTTTCTCATTCTCAAATCCATTTTGCATCACTGAGATGGGCTATGGATTCCACTCTAAGAATAAAGAACAAAAATGAAAAAAAAATCACCGTATTTTAACTTTGCCAAGGAGACTGCAACAGATTTAAAAACTTTAAAATAAAAAAGATTCAGGTGTCAAGAAAGATATTCTCATATATTAATACCGGCCCTGCTTAAAAAGGTTTCCATGCCAACTTCAATAATGTTATGAATTACACGGGGAAAGATTCTGTGCGATGAATGTCAATATCACTACCTCCTTTCCAGTGGGACCCTGAAAGAACACCTTTCTCTCCAGAGCGAGACATTTTGCCAATCCGATCGTTCACTTAGTTCTCAAGTTGCATCCATCTTTTTCATGTGGCAGGCATAGCCGACTTCTGAGGAGGTCTTCAGAGGGTGAATATCAAATGTCATTTGTTCCTCGGACTCTCCAGTACGTAAAGTATTTGTTTATGTTAACTTTCCAGCTGAACAAGCAGCCAGGGCTGACCTCCCATCTCCAGAGATGAAACGTTTGAAGATTGATCCAGCTTCTCCTGTAACACTAATTCCTCCCACTGTGATTTCATGAAAGCTTCCATCATTGATGGTTTTCCTAATGAGTTTAAACAGAGAGGCTTCAAAGCTGGGTTTTTTCTCCCAAGTGAAAAATGAAACGAACTATGAAAACAAAACACACCGTTTCCTTTTGAACTTTGAAAAGGAAATCTGCTTCCCTTACATATTCCTGAAATAAAAAGGTCTGAATATACAGCCTGCTTTCTGTCTCTCCCTCTCCCCTTCCTGCCTTCTTTCCTTCTTGCCTACCTTCCTCTTTCCCTCCCTTTCTCTTTCTTTTTTTCTCTGATTGACTGACTTAGGTTCTCATGCCCAAACCTGGGAAAGGTTTATTATCGCACTGTGCAGTAGTAGCCCACACCCTAACCCCTGTTGTCAGCAGTTGAATGGAAAGGGTATCCATCACCTTTAGGGAGCAAAGAGCCATGCTCCAGGTTTCCCAGGCTTGGTAACTTTGAAGAGGTTACTTAACATCCCAGGGGCTTAGCTTCCTCTGCTGTAATATGTAGAAACAGGCCACCTGTCTTCTTATGAGATACAGCAAGGCAGTGAGGAATGCTGTCAGTATAACCACCTTAAGGCACCAGTACTAAAGGTGGAAACCTGCCGGAATGCTCACCAGGAGTTGCTTCGGTCACTCTCCATAGCTGCCTCTGAAGGCTGGCCCAGACACCTGAGCCTAAGTTACTTTACATATTACTTCCTCATTTCTCAGACTGAAGGAGTCCTTGCATGTAACCTTTCATTCCTTATAATAGGGTCCTTATACTTAGCCTGGAAGGTTCACAGTGAGATAATATATTCACTTGATGGTTGGTGAATCTGAGATGCAGAGAGATTTAGCAATTTGCTCAGGGCCACGCAGCCAGTGGGAGTGGAATTCAAGTCCTTTTTTCTTCCCCAGGATTTTTTCGATCACTCTAATACCATTTCTTTTCTGTATTTTAATTACAACTTTTTTGATATAATTTACGTACCATACAGTGCATCCTTTTAGAGCGTATAATTGATTTGTTTTTAGTATATTCACAGAGTTGTGAATATAATCTAATTCCAGCTATATATCTAATTCCAGAACATTTTCATCACCCCAAAAAGAAACCCTGTAACCGTTAGCTGTCACTAATCTGGGAACCACTAATCTACTTTCTGTCCCTATGGATTTGCCTATCCTGGACATTTCCTGTAAATGGAATCACAGAAAATGTGATTTTTCGTGACTGGCTTCTCTCGCTTAGGATAATGTTTTCAACGTGCACCTGTTTCACATCCCATTTTGAAGTGCACCTTTCCTCTTGCTTGTGCAGGGGTCTGAAGGGGAAACTCAGGCTTGGCAAGTCCCTCAATTAGAGTGGGGTGGGATGACATGAGGTAGGAGAGGGCATGGCTGTGAACCTGAAACTCCAGGGGCTAATTAGCCAGTTTGCCGAGTTGAACTAAAAACCTGTGCCAAGAGTAAGCTGTCCCAGGGAGCCGTGGGGCAAAGGACCCAGCACTGGGCTTCCCATCCATCACCTCCCTATCCATTGCCATCTGTTAATCTGCTTTTCCCTGAGGGGACCTTGAATTAGTTTGTTAGCCACAAGAATCCTCAGTTATCTTGGGTGGGCTATTCCTGATGCCAGAAGCTCTTATCAGTGATCCCAGCTGCCCATCCCAACATCTGGCCTCACCCACAGACCGTAGCCCTCAAGCATCCTGCACCTCTTAGGCTAGACGAGAACTTCATTTATAATTTCACAGATGAGAAGACTGTAGTTTTCTTTCCTGAGGGCTTAAGCATCTTGATGAGTCCATTTCCCTCTCTTCCCTTGAGAAGGCTTGAGGGTTGAGCAGGTTGAGAAGTATTCTGGGGAGAGATTGTAGTTAAGGGGTAACCATGTGCAAATCTAGCCTTTTTCTCCCAAACCAAGTCACTGATTAGAGTCTTTATGTAGGCACAGCTGTTCACTCCTTCAGAAGGTATAAGTTTCTTTTCTTTCCCTCTCAAAGACTAAGCTTAATTCTTCTTTGCCTTGTGGTGCAAGTGATTGTATTTTGGGGGAAGAGAATTGCTGGTAGAGGACAATGTTTCCTCCCCTGGGCATTCCACAAAAGGCCATATCTATAACGTAGGAGCTTCAATCAAACTTGTGATGAATCATCCTGTGAATAAACAAAAGAATTGTGATATATGTCACTAATTCCTTCTATCCATGGTAAACTTTGGGCTGTGGCTATATTGTGATTCAGGAACCGTTTTCACCAGCCAAAACTATACCACATGTTCCCTTATTAATAAATTACTTCCAACCTTCTGATTGCCTTCAACAGTCCAAAGCAAAGCAGCAGATGAACTGAATTAAGTGCTTTCGATAAGGTGAAACCATAAAAAGTTTGTAATAAATTGCTTTTTTTTTTCAACAATGCATTTAAATAGAATAAAGCAGGGACAGTTCTCAATGCTGATTCCCAGCTTTCTGACTTTGCAATAAACCAGGAGAGGGATCCAGATGCAAAAGTGATTGAAGTGTTGCATTATTCTAAGGAAGTTGTGATGCTTGGTCCAGGGCATTTCATTTCTCACTGGACATGGACAATAGCTTTTGATGTTTTTCTATTTCTTGGACATGTCGGTGAGAGCGGAGAGGCTCTCAGCCCTCCGCCCGCCGTGGTCCAGCGTGCTGTACTTGCTGTGAATATGAATGTGCAGAGCAGCTTCAGATGCCCTGCACTGAGGCTGCTTCAAACAGCACCCAAAGTGATGCTGGGTGATGGGTTTTGTGCACTGTTTCGTTGTTGCTTATGCAAAATCTGGCAAAACACTCAGGTCTCCGGTAACTTCAGAGATAACAAGAGGCTAGGCAGGTTGATGAGTTCTCCACCCAGTGAGGACATCCAAATGGATCTCGGCTTCAAAGCCAGCCGCGAGGTAATCTTTCGAGAATTTCCCTGGCTTCCGAGAGAAAGGCCGCGAGTGGGTGGGACCGCACCTGGAGAGGGAAGAGTTCGCTGACTTTCTTTAGAGAGGCCAAACATCATTCTACTCAACCTGTCACTGGCTGTTGGAAGGGAAAAAAAAAGAAAGCAGGTCAGAAGCAGTTCTACATAAGAGTGGGTTAGGATCCAGAGAGGCTGACCATCCGTGTAAAACCTGGGTCCGTGTGTAAAAGCCAACCGGGGGCCCTGCTTACCGGTGCTTCTGGAATTGACCTTCCCTGGTGTCGGTGATGACAGGAGAATGACAGAGGGATGCTCTGACAATTTTATTTTTGTTCAGTGTTCTCCAGCCAGCAGTTCGCCTGGCGCAGGATCCTTTAGTATTTTAGAGCATCTTTTCCTAATCGAATTGAATTGTAGCTTCATTCACTAGTGTCCATTCCCGGTGTTCATTTCTGTGCCCAGGGCTCCTGAAAGCCCACTGTGCCTGCCTCCCTCTTCCTTTGTCTCTCTCGGTCTCTCGCTGTTTCTCTGTTTCTCCCCCTCCTTCCCTATCTCTCTTTCACACACATATACTTACAGTCACTCACTGCTATGCAGATATCCCATAAATATTTGCTGAATGAGTATGCTTGAAAAATCAGGTTTCAAGCTAAAATAAATAGGTTTATCTGTTGGTATTTTTAAAATATTATATCGAAAATGAGGGCGCTTAAATCTCTATCATAAGAGGAAACAAAGAACAAAGATAAGTTGAACATACTTTTTGCTTTTTCGTTAAACTGGAAAGAGTCTACTAATGCCTGTTAATGTCATCTAAGGAACAACTCTGAAGTGTAATCCACCCCAGTTTTTCTAGTAGGTCAGCTTTTAAGGATGTGCTTTGAATAGGAGTGTTTTCTGGAAACACACGCACACCCTACTTCTGCAACATTCCACTAACTTGGTAGTCAAGCTGAGAACAGGTCACCACCCAGCCAGTTCTATCAGCTGGAGGTTTAAGTATTTGGAACTCTGTTACATTGAGATCTGCCTTTGTCATGAACTCCCTTAGGAAGAAAACCAATCCCTCCATATGCAGCCATATTCCCCCAACAAATCTCTGTTCCCTCTCCCCAGGCCTCTCCCACACAGGAGATGCAAGTTTAAAATACAAATGGATAGGTCCCACGAGACAGAGGCAATCCAGACTTTCAGCTGGGGGATGTACTTCTAAACCATTTGGTTTCGGAAAATGAAACCACAGAGAGAAGCAGAAAAAAAAAAGGCTATGTTTTATGTTTTTGTTCTCCAATGGTCTGTCTTGCACTTGACACTGTTTCACTAGGCTCTAAGAATCCAACTAATTGCTTGTATTCTTGCCCTGCTTATTGAATATCATTAATATCTTTGTCATAAAACCTGGATGTCATTCTTATGTTGAAGCTCAAAGAAGTTCTGGCTGCAGTAGCTTCAGGCATCAAGAAGCATTTAGGTCTATTCCCCTCATTGGTTTATGGGACATAGTTTCAAAAGAGAAGCAGCCATTGCTGCTGCCAGCTTCCTTTATGTTCTTACCTCCACTCTGGACCTCACTTTCTGTATCACTTAAGAATGTCTTTAGTGGCAAGTAGTGGAGACTTGAGTCTTAAAGGCCTGTATTGTACCTAACAAGATGATCCAGAAGGATGTCCTGGGGTTGCTTCCACAACTCAGTGATGTCATCGAAGACCCAGGTTTTCTCCATTTTCCTACTCATTTTCCTAAGCATTGGCTTTTTGTCCTGAGGCCAATTGCCTCTTGGTCACAAGGTGGCTACTTATATTCAATTAAAGGGAAGGGATAGCACCAAGGAGCTTTTCTCTCCAGCTTTTCTTTTTAACAAGAAAACAAAATCTCTCCCAGAGTCCCCCCCAAGAGACTTCTCCTTAGCTTTCATTGATCAGAATGTTGTCTCATGGCCACTGTTTGCTGTAAGGAAGAAAGCAGAGGATGGCTATCGGGTGGCCAAATGTCAGTGTCTGCCAGATCACCTTTTGAGAAATCCTTGCACAAAACTGGAAAGAATCAAGCATAGTGCTTCCGGGCCCCCTGGAGAAATAACAGGGATGGCTTCCTCGCCCGAACATCACCCGCTCTTTTGCGTAAAACAAACACTGAAATGCATCGTCAGAGGACCTCCATCATGAATCACTGTCACATTTTTCTCTTTTGGCTGTGCCGTGGGGCACGCAGGATCTTAGTTCCCAGACCAGGGATCGAACCTGTGACCCCTGCGTTGGAAGCGCGGAGTCCTAACCACTGGACCACAGGGAATTTCCCACCTGTCACATTTTGGAAAGGGAAAGAAGTACATACGCTAGCAAGTGATGTCCCGACGTTTAGTTCAAGATGTATGTGACATTTCAGAATTTTGGTTCACTGAATGATGAGCTGTAAGAGTATAACTAAATTTTAGTGTGAGGATATTTTCTACAGGAGAGAATGATGTGTTCGTGGCGACGAATACAAGGGTGCCTTGAGTTAAATGATTCGATGTTCTCCGCTCATCCCATCTGGAGCCATTATGCCACCGAGGACTCTGTTGTCCCTAATTTGGGTAAATTTGTGTGCAAGAAACTGATTATTCATCTTTGGGCCCCGTGATGTTAACTTTGCCATTTTGGAACAATAATCAGAAGGCCCTCAAGGTTAAAAATGCAAGAGCACGGTTTCAAAAATCACTGAAGGGCACTGTTAATAGTGAGATAATAAGTCATAAATATCTGTTCCCTCAGTCCCCCACGGCAAACTGGGGAACAAAGACACCAGCTGAGGAAAAGCAAGTGTCTGTGCAGAAAGCTTCCTGGCTCAGAAAGTTATAAATGAGCAGAGAAGTCCACATCTAATGTGAAACTCAAGTATAACTAACAGTTGGCATCGTACATTATGGGTGGGTTGTTTGCTTGCTATAATTAAGGTGGCGTCAGTGGTTAACAGCCTTGAAAATTAAACTCAACCACAAAAACTTTTGAAAGGGGTAATCAAAGCCTTCTGAATAATGAAGTTAACACCTCCCTGCTATGAGGAAAGAGAATGTTCTTGAGGTATCTCGTTTCATGTCTGTGTTCTTGATGCTGTGGCCGTTGTTTGAACAGACACGTTTGTTTTTACCCGTAGGGGTCAGTGGGGTGCCTTTGCGTTACCCTGAGTTTCTGGTTCCACCAAACTAGGCCAGGCTGGGCGGACGGCTTAGCATCAGTACGCATGTGCAGTGCAGACCCTGGCGCCTCCCTTGTTATTTGGCCCTTTAAAAACATGTCAGCATTCTTGTTTCCTTCCTGTGGCCACCTGCAGCTCCAGTGGATGGGGCATCTTTGGCTTTTAAAATATTCACATCCACGGCAAAGGAGAAGTACTTAGGAGCCAGAACACAGAGTTGTCCAGGAAAAAACTACCTCCAGGTTTTCTCCTCCTTTTACGTCTGATGAATGGTGCCCATCGTGGCAGTAACGAGGCACAAGTGCGTATAGATCAGCTTCTTCCCGAAATGTCCTCATTAGAATGCACAAATTGAAGATTTTTTTCCTCCCCGTTTCTTGCAAAACTCACTGAAAATGCATATAGTTCATTCCAGTTACCCATTTCCAAGCATTTTTCCTTGAGGAGCTGTTCCTAGTCCTGCATGGAATAGTTACTGTAGTGTAGTCATAACTCCGGTGCAGTAAGTGTTGGTGATTTTTCGAGTAGAGGAAGATTAGCCTTACTCCCAGAGGGGCATTCACACAAGTAGCAGTTTGCCATCGAAGTTCGACTTTAGAACTAAATTATACAACATGGGGTGAAAAGTAATGGACTATTAAAAGCTCTCTTTAGGGCTTCCCTGGTGGCGCAGTGGTTGAGAATCCGCCTGCCGATGCAGGGGACACGGGTTCGAGCCCTGGTCTGGGAAGATCCCACGTGCCGCGGAGCGGCTGGGCCCGTGAGCCACAACTACTGAGCCTGCGTGTCTGGAGCCTGTGCTCCGCAGCAAGAGAGGCCGCGACAGTGAGAGGCCCGCGCACAGCGATGAAGAGTGGCCCCCGCTTGCCGCAACTAGAGAAAGCCCTCGCACAGAAACGAAGAGCCATACACAGCCATAAATAAATAAATAAATAAAATTAGGAAAAAAAAAAACTCTCTTTAGGAATTTCCATCTGTGTGCCAGCAAAGAGAGCAGAGAAAAAGATTACATGCATGATGGTCCATAAGGAAGACAGGGTGCATGCTTTATGTTTCTGTTTTAATTGACCGTTGGGGCAGAGACTAAGGTGAGAAAACTAGGAAAATAACTTACATGTTTAAAAAGCATATGCTTATAGCAAGTAGGTCATGGTAGAACTGTAGTCCCACAGTCTCTGGGGCGGCCCAAGGTTGCATGTATATCTGCGTTTGGGGGAAGGGGTGCACAATACTCCAGGCCCTCCTCCTGCCCGGATTCAGCTCAACCCACTGAGCAAAAACAATGTTAAGGGCTTCCCTGGTGGCGCAGTGGTTGAGAGTCCGCCTGCCAATGCAGGGGACATGGGTTCGAGCCCTGGTCTGGGGAGATCCCACATGCCGCGGAGCAACTAGGCCCGTGAGCCACAATTACTGAGCCTGCGAGCCTGGAGCCTGGAGCCTGTGCTCCGCAACAAGAGAGGCCGCGATAGCGAGAGGCCCGCGCACCGCGATGAAGAGTGGCCCCCGCTTGCCGCAACTAGAGAAAGCCCTCGCACAGAAACGAAGACCCAACACAGCCAAAAATTAATTAATTAATTAATTAACTCCTACCCCCAACATCTTTAAAAAAAAAAAAAATGTCAAATGGTTTTTGTTTCTGATTCTCCAAGTCCAGAGGCTATTGGAGCAGAAGATTAGTTGGAAAATGCTTCCCAATCCCACAGACGATCGCTATAGAGTTAAGTTCTAGGACACTGTGCAAACTGGGTCAAATAGGACCTGGTGGGGTTTAGAGGGTACCCAGTGGTTATCAGCCTTCTTTCTTACCCAGGTTCTGAGCAAATTGAGAAATAAAACAAGGAACAAGACAGATGAGGCCCAAAAGATCACCATTGTTACTAAGAAAGACTAGGTTGGAGGGAATAGCTTTGGGGTGAAAGTCAAACAGTTTTCCAAATTAGCATCTTCAAATTAGCTGGTTTACCCAGTCCAAACAAAGCCAGAGAAGGACGTTTCTTGCCGCGGGGAGCAGGGCAGACCACCTGTTTGCTATGAGCCACTCACTGCCAAGAAAGATAAGGAAAGGGATGAACAGCATGTGCCCTGTTTAGTCTTAAATTTACCAATCAGATATGTCACTCCACCTCCCTTGGGGAAGAGGGAATAGAGGTCTAGAGAGGCCAGGAGTTACGCTAATTGAGGGAACATTGGAAGAGGGGGAAAACCATTCCCCCAGTAATCTTCCCTCAAGCCCATCACACTGAAAAATAGTCATTTCCAGAGCCCCAGAGGCCTTTGAGGCACGAAGGAAGTAATTAAATAGCACAGATGTTTGGGGCTACCATCTGTCACCTATACAGACATACATACGTTATCGGTCATCAGCATGTGCGGTGGTCAGTCACGTTTCACTGAAGCATTTTTTTGGGTAGAACATAGAAAAATGATATAGACTTGTCCCTCACCCAATACCAGCGTCTTTTATGAAAATTTTTTATTTTGAAATAATTTGAGACTTGCAGAAAAGCTGCCAAAATAGTAGAGAGTTTCCGTGTACCCTTCACCCAGCTTCTGCTTATGTTAATAACTAGCATCACTGTAGTACAATGATCAAAACTAAGAAATTAACATTGGTGCCATACTGTTAATTCAACCATGGTTTGTATTTGGATTTCACACGTTTTTCCTTTTTCTATTCCCGGATCCTCTCCAGGATCCTACGTTGCATTTCATGGTCATGTCTCCTCCTCTAATCTCAGTTACCAGTTCCTCACTCTTTTCTTGCCTTTTGTGATCTTAACACTTTTCATTTTTATTGAAGTATAGTTGATTTACAATATTGTGTTAGTTTCAGGTGTACAGCCAAGTGATTCCATTATATATATATATATATATATGTATGTATGTATAATCTGTATTCTTTTTTTCAATTCTTTTCCATTATACTTTATTACAGGATATTGAATATAGTTCCCTGTGCTATGCAGTAAATCCTTGTTGTTTATATATAGTAAATGTGCATTTGTTAATCCCACGCTCACAATTTATCCCTCTTCCCTTCCCCTTTGGTAACCATAACTTTGTTTTCTGTGCCTGTGAGTCTGTTTCTGTTTTGTAAATAAGTTCACTGGTACTGTTTTTTAGATTCCATGTATAAGTGATATCATATGATACTTATCTTTCTCTGACTTACTTCATGTAGTATGATAATCTCTAGGTCCATCCATGCAAATAATAAATAATGCAAATGGCATTATTTCATTCTTTTTAATGGCTGTGTAATATTCCATCATGTATATGTATAGATATACATATACACACACACATATATACACATATATACATATATATACCACATCTTCTCTTTTTTTTTTACATATATCTACATTTTTAATATTCTTTTTCATGGTTTATCATAGGATATTGAATATAGTTCCCAGTGCTATACAGTAGGACCTTGTTGTTTATCCATTCTATATATAATAGTTTGCATCTGCTCATCCCAACCCTTTCCCCTTTGGCAACCACAAATCTGTTCTCTGTGTCCGTGTTTCTGTTTCATAGATAGGTTCATTTGTGTCATATTTTAGATTCCACATATAAGTGATATCATATGGTATTTGTCTTTCTCTTTCTGACTTACTTAGTATGATAATCTCTAGTTGCATCCATGTTGCTGCAAATGGCATTATTTCGTTCCTTTTTTATGGCTGAGTAGTATTCCATTGTGTATATATACCACATCTTTATCCTTTCCTCTGTCCATGGACATTTGGGTTGTTTCCATGTCTTGGCTATTGCGAATAGTGCTGCTGTGAACATAGGGGTTCATGTATCTTTTTGAATTATAGTTTTATCTGGATATATGCCCAGGAGTGGGATTGATGGGTCATATGGCAATTCTATTTTTAGTTTTCTGAGGAACCTCCATACCTTTTCCCACAGTGGCTGCACCAACTTACATTCCCACCAACAGTGTAGGAGAGTGCCCTTCTCTCCACACCTTCTCCAGCATTTGTTGTTGGTAGACTTTTTAATGATGGCCATTCTGACTGGTGTGAGGTGGTACCTCACTGTAGTTCTGATTTGCAGTTCTCTCATAATTAGCAACGTTGAGCATCTTTTCCTATTCCTAATGGTGCCTATTCACCATCTATATTTCTTCTTTGGAGAAATGTCTTTTTAGGCCTTCTGCTCATTTTTCAGTTGGGTTGTTGTTGTTGAGTTGTATGAGGTGTTTGAACATTTTGGAAATTAAGCCCTTGTCAGTCACATCATTTGCAAATATTTTCTCCCATTCTGTAGGTTGTCTTTTCTTTCTGTTTATGGTTTCTTCTGCTGTGCAACAGCCTGTAATTTTGATAAGGTCCCATTTGTTTATTTTTGTTTTTATTTCTATTGCTTTGGGAGACTGACCTAAGAAAACATTGGTACAATTGGTACAAATCAGAGAATGTTTTGCCTGTGATCTCGTCTAGGAGTTTTATGGTGTCATGTCTTATGTTTAAGTCTTTAAGCCATTTTGAGTTTATTTTTCCGTATGGTGAGAGGGTGTGTTCTAACTCCACTGATTTACATGCGGCCATCCAACTTTCCTAACATCACTTGCTGAAGAGACTAGCTTTTTCCCAATGTGTATTCTGGCCTCCTTTGTTGAAGATTAATTGACTGTAGCTGTGTGGGTTTATTTCTGGGCTCTCTATTCTGTTCCATTGATCCATATGTCTGTTTTTGTGCCAGTACCATGCTGTTTTGATTACCGTAGCTTTGTAGTATTGTCTGAAGTCTGGGAGGGTTATTCCTCCTGCTTTGTTCCTTTTCTTCAGAATTGCTTTGGCAATTCTGGGTCTTTTGTGGTTCCATATGATTTTTAGGATTATCTGTTCTAGTTCTGTAAAAAATGTCATGGGTAATTTGGTAGGGATTGCATTAAATCTGTAGATTGCTTTCCGTAGTATGGCCATTTTAACAATATTCTTCAAATCCAAGAGCATGGGATATCTTTCCATTTCATTGAATCATCTTCAGTTTCCTTTGTTAATGGTTTACAGTTCTCAGCGTATAAGTCTTTCACCTCCTTGGTCAGGTTTATTCCTAAGTATTTTGTTTTTAGGGGTGCAATTTTAAAAGGTTTTTTTTTTTTTTTTACATTCCCTTTCTGATATTTCATTGTTGTTGTAAAGAAATGCAACCAATTTCTGTATGTTAAGCTTATATCCTGCTACCTTGCTGAATTCGTTTATCAATTCTAGTAGTTTCTGTGTGGAGTCTTTTAGGCTTTCATATCATCTGATAAGGTATCATATCGTCTGCATATTATGACAATTTTACCTCTTCCCTTCCAATTTGGATACTTCTTATTTCTTTTTCTTGTCTGATTGCTGTGGCTAGGACTTCCAATACTATGTTTTTTTTTTGTTTTTTGTTTTTTTCTTTTTTTGCGGTACGCGGGCCTCTCACTGTTGTGGCCTCTCCCATTGCGGAGTACAGGCTCCGGACGCGCAGGCTCAGCGGCCATGGCTCACGGGCCCAGCCGCTCCGCGGCATGTGGGATCTTCCCGGACCGGGGCAAGAACCCGTGTCCCCTGCATCGGCAGGCGGATTCTTAACCACTACACCACCAGGGAAGCCCACCAATACTATGTTGAATGGAAGGGATGAGAGTGGTCATCCTTGTCTTGTTCCAGATTTAATTTAATTAATTAATTTACTTATTTATTTATTTATTGGCCATGCCACTTGCAGGATCTTAGTCCCCCAATCAGGGATTGAACCCATGCCCCCTGCAGTGGAAGCATGGAGTCTTAACCACTGGATTACCAGGGAAGGCCCTTGTTCCAGATTTTAGCAGGAAGGCTTTCAGCTTTTCACCATTGTGTATTATACTGATTGTGGGTTTGTCATAAATAGCTTCTATTATACTGAGATATGTTCCCTCTATACCCACTTTGGTAAGAGGTTTTATCATGAATGGATGTTGAATTTTGTCAAATGCTTTCTCTGCATCTGTTGAGATGATCATGTGGTTTTTGTCGTTTGTTTATGTGGTGTATCACATCGACTTCCATATGTTGAACTATCGTTGTGAACTTGAGATAAATCTCACTTGGTCGTGGTGTGTGACCTTTTTGATGTGTCATTGGATTCAGTTTGCTAATATTTTGTTGAGGATTTTTTGCATCTAAATTCATCAAAGATGTTGGCCTGTAATTTTCCGTTTTGGTGGTGTCTCTGTCTGGTGTTGGTATCAGGGTGATGGTGGCCTTGTAGAATGAGCTGCGGGAGTGTTCCTTCCTCTGCACTTTTTTGGAAGAGTTTCAGAAGGATAGGTCTTAACTCTTCTCTAAATGTTTGATAGTTGAGATTTCTCCTTTTTCATTTCTTATTTTATTTATTTGGGTTCTCTCTCTTTTCTTCTTGGTGAGCCTGGCCAGAGGTTTGTCAGTCTTGTTTATCCTTTCAAAGAACCAGCTCTTGGTTTTATTGATTTTTTTCTGGTTTTTTTTTTTTTCTGGCTGCGTGGTGTGAAATGCAGGATCTTAGTTCCCCAGCCAGAGATTGAACCCGTGCCCCTGCAGTGGAAGCGCAGTCTTCACCACTGGACTGCCAAGGAAGTCCCCTTTAATAAGAACCTGTGTCTCCTGCATCGGCAGGCGGACTCTCAACCACTGCGCTACCGGGGAAGCCCTCTGTTGTTTTTTTAATCTCTTTTATTTATTTTATCTTCAATCTTTATTATTTCCTTCCTTCTGCTGACTTTAGGTTTTGTTTGTTCATCTTTTTCTAATTCTTTTAAGTGGTAGGTTAGGTTGTTTATTTGAGCTTTTTCTTGTTTTTTTGAGGAAGGCCTGTATCTCTATGAATTTCTCTTTAAGAACTGCTTTTGCTGCATCCCATAAATTTTGTATGGTTGTGTTTTCATTGTCATTTGTCTCAAGGTATTTTCTAATTTCCTCTTTGATTTCATCATTGGCCCATTGGTTTTTTAGTAGCGTGTTGTTTAGTCTCCATGTAATCAGTTTCTTCTCATTTCTTTTTCTGTGGTTGATTTCTAGTTTCATGCTGTTGTGGTCAGAAAAGATACTTGAGATAATTTCCATACTCTTAAATTTATTGAGGCTTGTTTTGTGCCCTAGTATGTATACCACATCTTCTTTATCCATTCATCTGTCAGTGGACATCTAGGTTGCGTCCATGTCTTGGCTATTGTAAATAGTGCCACTATGAACATTGGAGTGCATGTATCTTTTGTGACCTTGACAGTTTTGAAGAGGACTGGCCAGCTTTTTGTACACTGTCCCTCAATTTGAGTTGGTCTGATATTTTCTCATGATCAGATTGAGGGAACAAGAACACTCAGAAGGGACTCCCATCACCTCTCCATGCATCACATCAAGGGGTGTGTGATGTCAACATGTCTTGTTACTGGTGATGTTAAGTTTGATTACTTAATTAGGTGCTATCTGCTGGGTTTCTCCACTGTAAAGTGACTGTTTCTCCCTTTTTATTTAATACATAATTTGAAGGAGATCATTTGAAACTCTACAAATATCCTCTTTTCCCTCAAACTTTGCTCAGTAATTTTAGCATCTACCAGTGGATTTTTCCCTCACCAGTTAGCACTGTGGTGGTATAATCTTAATTTCTGTTTCTCTCTTCCTTCTGCATTTATTACTTGAAATTCTTTTGCAAGGAACAGCTGTCCCTTCTCCTCCAGGTATTTATTTATTCAATTTTATTTATATCAGTATGAACTTATGGATATTCACTTTATTTTATGGGTTCTAATACAGTACTTTTGTTACTTATTGTTCAAACTGCTCCAGCTATCCACTGGGAGGTTGACTTCTGTGTCCTTTAAACATGCCCCATCCTTTTCTGTAAATTGATTGATTGATTGCTGCACTGGGTCTTTGTTGCTGCCTGTGGGCTTTCCCTAGTTTTGGCGAGCCGGGGCTATTCTTTGTTGTGGTGTATGGGCTTCATTGCGGTGGCTTCTCTTGTTGCGGAGCACAGGCTCTATGCACTTGGGCTTCAGTAGTTGTGGCACGTGGGCTCAGTACTTGTGGCTCACGGGCTTTAGAGTGCAGGCTCAGTAGTTGTGACACACGGGCTTAGTTCCTCCGCAGCACGTGGGATCTTCCCAGACCAGGGCTTAAACCCATGTCCCCTGCATTGGCAGGCATATTCTTAAGCACTGTGCCACCAGGGAAGACCCGCCCCATCCTTTTTTGAACACTTCCATATTTTGGGCACCATAAGATAAGATACTCCAGATTCATCTTAATTTTTCCATCTCCCAGCCCTGTCTATCGCTTCTCCATGGTAGCTGTGACTTTTTAGTTTAAAAGAAAAAACCAAAAGCAAAAACAGAAAAACCCTCAAGCCAAGGAAACTGACATTTCTTAGGCACATACTATGGGCTGGCATGGTCATAGGAGCTTTGCATGCATTGTCCTCTTGATCCTCATTCTTAATTTTTTAAACTCTGTTATATAGGTGTAGTTTTCTCCCTATTCAAGAGGATAAACTATGGCTTAGAGAAGTTAAGTGCCTTATTCAATTTTCTCCAGCAAGAATTCTAGTCTAGGTCTGTTGGACTCCCAGGTTCATGTTCTTTCTACTGGGTAAAGAATCATATCAGAAGCAAAATGAAACATAGACTTTATCCACTGTAGCTTCCTCCACCCCATTTCATAGACAAGGAAGTGAGGCCAGTAAATGGGAAGATCAAGTCATCTTCAAGACCCAGAACTTGATGGAAGAAATTAATGGAAGACCCTGATCCTCTGGCACTCAGCTCAGTAGTATTTCTTTACGTTCCAATGAGTATAATTCTTCCCAGATTATTTTCATTGGCAAGATGACCAATTTTTTCAGTTCATTATTGAAACTTCCTTTGCTTAGCTTGTGATCTAATATCATTTCCCATTGTGTTTGCCAGAAACCATGAGTGGGATTTTTGAGCCCAAGTGATCATTTTGATAAGTTAAGAGATAACATGTCAGAGAAAGAACTGAACAATAGCCCCTCACACTACCCAATACCTTGTTTTTATTTATTTATTTATTTATTTATTATTTATTTGGCTGCACCGGGTCTTAGTTGCAGCACACGGGATCTTTGTCGCGACACGCGGAATCTTTAGTTGCGGCCCACGGGAACTTTTTGTTTAGTTGTGGCACGTGGGAACTCTTTTTAGTTGCAGCATGCAAACTCTTAGTTGTGACATGTGGAATCTAATACCCTGACCAGGGATTGAACCTGGGCCCCCTGCACTGGGAGCACAGAGCCTTAGCCCCTTGACCACCAGGGAAGTCCCTACCCAATGCCTCCTTAATAAGTGACATTGCCACTTTAATTCCCAAATTATCTCTTTGGCAATATAAATTCACTTGAAAATGGTATTTTCTGAAAGAAACAAAATTATTAACAGATTTCTTTTCAACTATGATGTTTTTAAGAAGACTTAGAAAACCAGAAAATTCCTGAAAATAAGTACATCTAGAAAAATACAATTAAGCTCAGAGGGGGAACAAGTTACCAGAACAATATGTATACTGTGCTTTAAGAGGCTCCCTCGAAAACAGAAAATAAGAACAATGGAGTCCAAGCAATACTGTGGATCCACCATGGTTAAAACCAGGATAGTACAGAAGATAAGACCTGCTAAAACTAAAGCAGCTTCTTATACAACTGAGGTGGCTTCTGGTTCTGTTGGAGGCACTGAAGAAAGGACCCTGTTGCAGGGTTTGGCTTTAAATATAACAGAACTATAAAATAGCTAACTGCAAATCTTGCTCAACAGACCTGCATCCTGCCCGTGCTGGAAACAGCATTCAGGTAGTGGCTCCAACTTTGCCTTTCTTTTTTATTTTTTAACATCTTTATTGGAGTATAATTGCCTTACATTATTGTGTTAGTTTCTGCTGTATAACAAAGTGAATCAGCTATGCATATACATATATCCCCATATCCCCTCCCTCTTGTGTCTCCCTCACACCCTCCCTATCCCACCCCTCTAGGTGTTCACAAAGCACCACTGATTTCCCTGTGCTATGCAGCTGCTTCCCACTAGCTATCTATTTAAATTTGGGAGTGTATATGTGTCCATGCCACTCTCTCACTTCATCCCAGCTTACCCTTCCCTCTCCCTGTGTCCTCAAGTCTCTTTTCTACATCTGCATCTTTATTCCTGTCCTGCCCCTAGGTTCTTCAGGACCACTTTTTTTGTTTGTTTAGATTCCATATATATGTGTTAGCATACGGTATTTGTTTTTCTCCTTCTGACTTACTTCACTCCGTATGACAGACTCTAGGTCCATCCACCTCACCACAAATAACTCAATTTCCTTGCTTTTTGTGGCCGAGTAATATTCCATTGTATATATATATATATGTGCAACATCTTTATCCATTTGTCTGTCGATGGACACTTAGGTCGTTCCAGGTCCTGGCTATTGTAAATAAAGCTACAATGAACACTGTGGTACTTGACTCTTTTTGAATTATGGTTTTCTCAGGGTATATGCCCAGCAGTGGGACTGCTGGGTCGTATGGTAGTTCTATTTTTAGTTTTTTAACGAACCTCCGTACTGTTCTCCATAGTGGCCGTATCAATTTACATTCCCACCAACAGTGCAAGAGAGTTCCCTTTTCTCCACACCCTCTACAGCATTTATTGTTTGTAGACCTTTTGATGATGGGCATTCTGACTGGTGTGAGGTGATACCCCATTGTAGTTTTGATTTGCATTTCTCTAATGATTAGTGATGTTGGGCATCCTTTCATGTGTTTGTTGGCAATCCGTATGTCATCTTTGGAGAAATGTCTATTTAGGTCTTCTGCCCATTTTTGGATTGGGTTGTTTGTTTTTTTGATATTCAGTTGCATGAGCTGCTTGTATATTTTGGAGATTAATCCTTTGTCAGTTGCTACGTTTGCAAATATTTTCTCCCATTCTGAGGGCTGTCTTCATCTTGTTTATGGTTTCCTTTGCTGTGCAAAAGCTTTTAAGTTTCATTAGGCCCCATTTGTTTATTTTTGTTTTTATTTTCATTTCTCTGGGAGGTGGGTTAAAAAGGATCTTTCTGTGATTTATGTCATAAAGTGTTCTGCCTCTGTTTTCCTTTAAGAGTTTTATAGTGTCTTGCCTTACATTTATGTCTTTAATCCATTTTGAGTTTCTATTTGTGTATAGTGTTAGGGAGTGTTCTAATTTCATTCTTTTACATGTAGCTGTCCAGTTTCCCTAGCACCACTTATTGAAAAGGCTGTCTTTTCTCCATTGTATGTTCTTGCTTCCTTTATCAAAGATAAGGTGATCTCGAAGATGAATGGATAAATAAGATGTGGCACATGTATACAATGGAATATTACTCAGTCATAAAAAGAAACGAAATTGAGTTATTTATAGTGAGGTCGATGGACCTGAAATCTGTCATATGGAATGAAGTAAGTCAGAAAGAGAAAAACAAATACCATATGCTAACACATATATAAGGAATCTAAAAAAAAAAAAAAAAGGTTC
>NW_006792756.1:1179011-1187618 GCF_000442215.2 Lipotes vexillifer
TTTAAAGAACTTAGGGGCAGGACAGGAATAAAGACACGAACGTAGAGAATGGACTTGCGGACGTGGGGAGGGGGAAGGGTAAGATGGGTTGAAGTGAGAAAGTGGCATGGACATATATAGACTACCAAATGTAAAATAGGTACCTAGTGGGAAGAGCCACATAGCTCAGGGAGATCAGCTTGGTGCTTTCTGACCACCCAGTTGGTGGGATGGGGAGGGTGGGAGGGAGATGCAAGAGGGAGGAGATATGGGAATATATGTATATGTATAGCTGATTCACTTTGTTATAAAGCAGAAACTAACACACCACTGTAAAGCAATTATACTCCAATAAAGATGTTAAAAACAAAAAACGATAAGGTGACCATATGTGCGTGGGTCTATCTCTGGGCTTTCTATCCTGTTCCATTGATCTATATATCTGTTTTTGTGCCTTACCATACTGTCTTTATTACTGTAGTTTTGTAGTATAGTCTGAAGTCCAGGAGCCTGACTCTGCGAGCTCCGTTTTTCTTTCTCAAGATTGCTTCGGCTATTCGGGGTCTTTTGTGTTTCCATAAAAATTGTGAAATTTTTTGTTCTAGATCTGTGAAAAATGCCATTGGTAGTTTGATAGGAATTGCATTGAATCTGTAGATTGCTTTAGGTAGTATAGTCATTTTTACAATGTTGATTCTTCCAGTCCAAGAACATGGTATATCTCTCCATCTATTTGTATCATCTTTAACTTCTTTCATCAATATCTTACAGTTTTCTGCATGCAGGTCTTTCGTCTCCTTACATAGGTTTATTCCTAGGTATTTTATTCTTTTTGTTGCAGTGGTAAATGGGAGTGTTTCCTTAATTTCTCTTCCAGATTTTTCATCATTAGTGTATGGCAATGCAAGAGGTTTCTGTGCATTAATTTTGTATCCTGCAGCCTTGCCAAATTCATTGATTAGCTCTAGTAGTTTTCTGGTAGTATCTTTAGGATTCTCTATATTAACATGTCATCTGCCAAGAGTGACTGTTTTATTTCTTCTTTTCCAATTTGGATTCCTTTTATTTCTTTTTCATCTCTGATTGCTGTGGCAAAAACTTCCAAAACTATGTTGAATAATAATGGTGAGAGTGGGCAACCTTGTCTTGTTCCTGATCTTAGTGGAAATGGTTTCAGTGTTTCACCATTGAGAATGATGTTGGCCCTGGGTTTGTCATATATGGCCTTTATTATGTTGAGGTAAGTTTCCTCTATGCCTACTTTCTGGAGAGTTTTTTTTTTTTTATCATAAAAGGGCATTGAATTTTGTTGAAAGCTTTTTCTGCATCTATTGGGATTATCATATCGTTTTTATCCTTCAGTTTGTTAATGTGTTGTATCACATTGATTGATTTGCATATATTGGAGAATCTTTGCATTCCTGGGATAAACCACACTTGATCATGGTGTATGATCCTTTTAATGTGCTGCTGGATTCTGTTTGCTAGTATTTTGTTGAGGATTTTCTCATCTATGTTCATCAGTGTTATTGGCCTGTAGTTTTCTTTTTTTGTGATATCTTTGTCTGGTTTTGGTATCAGTGTGATTGTGGCCTCGTAGAATGAGTTTGGGAGTGTTCCTCCCTCTGCTATATTTTGGAAGAGTTTGAGAAGTATACATGTTAGGTGTTCTCTAAATGTTTGATAGAACTTGCCTATGAAGCCATCTGGTCCTGGGCTTTTGTTTGTTGGAAGATTTTAAATCACAGTTTCAATTTCAGTGCTTGTGATTGGTTTGTTTGTATTTTCTGTTTCTTCCTGGTTCAGTCTTCGAAGACGTGCTTTTCTAAGAATTTGTCCATTTCTTCCAGGCTGTCCATTTTATTGGCACATATTTGCTTGTTGTAATCCCTCATGACCCTTTGTGTTTCTGCCGTGTCAGTTGTTACCTCTCCTTTTTCATTTCTAATTCTGTTGATTTGAGTCTTCTCCCTTTTTTCATGATGAGTCTGGCTAATGGTAGTATTGTTTATCATCTCAAAGAACACGATTTTAGTTTTAATGATCTTTGCTATCGTTTCCTTCATATCTTTTTCATTTATTTCTGATCTGATGTTTATGATTTCTTTCCTTCTGCTAACTTTGGGGTGTTTTTGTTCTTCTTTTTCTCATTGCTTTAGGCATAAGGTTAGGTTTTTTTGTTTGAGATTTTTCTTGTTTCTTGAGGTAGGATTGCATTGCTATAGACTTCCCTCTTATAACTTCTTTTGCTGCATCCCATAGGATTTTGGCTGTTGTGTTTTCATTGTCATTTGTTTCTAGGTATGTTTTGATTTCCTCTTTGATTTCTTCAGTGATCTCTTGGTTAATTAGTAGCATATTGTTTAGCCTCCATGTGTTTGTATTTGTTTACAGATTTTTTCCTGTAATTGATGTCTAGTCTCATAGTGTTGTGGTTGGAAAATATACTTGATACGATTTCAGTTTTCTTAAATTTACCAAGGCTTGATTTGTGACCCAAGATATGATCTATCCTGGAGAATGTTCCATGAGCACTTGAGAAAAATGTGTATTCTGTTGTTTTTGGATGGAATGTCCTATAAATATCAAGTTCATCTTGTTTAATGTATCATTTAAAGCTTGTGGTTCCTTATTTTCATTTTGGATGATCTGTCCATTGGTGAAAGTGGGGTGTTAAAGTCCCCACTGTGATTGTGTTACTGTCGATTTTCCCTTTTATGGCTGTTAGCATTTGCCTTATGTACTGAGGTGCTCCTATGTTGGGTGCATAAATATTTACAATTGTTATATCTTCTTCTTGGATTGATCCCTTGATCATTACGTAGTGTCCTTCTTTGTCTTTTTTAATAATCTTTTTGTTAAAGTCTACTTTGTCTGATATGAGAATTGCTACTCCAGCTCTCTTTTGATTTCCATTTACATGAAATATCTTTTTCCATCCCCTCATTTTCAGTCTGTATGTTTCCCTAGGTCTGAAGTGGGTCTCTTGTAGACAGCATATATATGGTCTTGTTTTTGTATCCATTCAGCTAGGCTGTGTCTTTTGGTGGGAGCATTTAATCCATTTACACTTAAGGTAATTATCATTATGTGTGTTCCTATTGCCATTTTCTTAATTGGTTTGGGTCTGTTTTTGTAGGTCTTTTCTTTCTCTTGTGTTTCCTGCCTAGAGAAGTTCCTTTAGCATTTGTTGTAAAGCTGGTTTGGTGGTGCTGAATTCTCTTAGCTTTTGCTTGTCTGTAAAGGTTTTAGTTTCTCCATCAAATCTGAATGAGATCCTTGCTGGGTAGAGTAATGTAGATTGTAGGTTTTTCCCTTGCATCACTTTAAATATGTCCTGCCACTCCCTTCTGGCTTGCAGAGTTTCTGCCGAAAGATCAGTTGTTAACCTTATGGGGATTCCCTTGTGTGTTATTTGTTGCTTTTCCCTTGCTGCTTTTAATATGTTTTCTTTGTATTTAATTTTTGATAGTTTGATTAATATGTATCTTGGCCTGTCTCTCCTTGGATTTATCCTGTATGGGACTCTTTGCGCTTCCTGGACTTTATTGACTATTTCCTTTCCCATATTAGGGAAGTTTTCAACTGTAATCTCTTCAAATATTTTCTCAGTCCCTTTCTTTTTCTCTTCTTTTTCTGGGACCCCTATAATTCAAATGTTGGTGCGTTTAATGTTGTCCCAGAGGTCTCTGAGAATGTCCTCAATTCTTTAGATTCTTTTTTCTTTATTGTGCTCTGCGGTAGTTATTTCCACTATCTGTTCTTCTGCCTCCGTTATTCTGCTATTGATTCCTTCTAGAATATTTTTAATTTCATTTGTTGTGTTGTTCATCATTTCTTTTTTTTTGGTCTTTAGTTCTTCTAGGTCCTTGTTAAACACTTCTTGTATTTTCTCCATTCTATTTCCAAGATTTTGGATCATCTTTACTATCATGACACTGAATTCTTTTTCAGGTAGACTGCCTATTTCCTCTTCATTTGTTTGGTCTGGTGGGTTTTTACCTTGCTCCTTCATCTGCTGTGTATTTCGCTGTCTTCTCATTTTGCTGAACTTACTGTGTTTGGGGTCTCCTTTTCGCAGGCTGCAGGTTCATAGTTCCCGTTGTTTTTGGTGTCTTCACCCAGTGGGTAAGGTTGATTCAGTGTGTTGTGTAGGCTTCCTGGTGGAGGGGACTGATGCCTGTGTTCTGGTGGATGAGGCTGGATCTTGTCTTTCTGGTGGGCAGGACTGCGTCTGGTGGTGTGTTTTGGGGTGTCTGTGGCCTTATTATGATTTTAGGCAGCCTCCCTGCTAATGGGTGAGTTTGTGTTCCTGTCTTGCTAGTTGTTTGGCATAGGGTGTCCAGCACTGTAGCTTGCTGGTTGTTGAGTGGAGCTGGGTCTTAGCGTTGAGATGGAGATCTCTGGGAGAGGTCTCGCTGATTGATATTACGTGGGGCTGGGAGGTCTCTGGTGGTCCAGTGTCCTGAACTCGGGTCTACCACCTCTGAGGCTCAGGCCTGACACCCGGCTGGAGCACCAAGACCCTGTCCGCCACACGGCAGCTGTGTGACTGCAGGTGAAGGATTCTACCTCTGTGCCTCAGTCTTCTCCTCTCAGCACTCTCTCCTGGCTTTTCCTGAAGTTCTCTTCTTCCTTTGATCTTCTTTTTTATCTTCAGTTCCACCGTAGATGACAAAAATCTCTCTATCTTTGATATTGATCGATAGATGTGGTGACGGCCGGCTCGCTGGGGCCAGGCCTAGGCCACGCCGGACAGTGGATGGACTTTCATGGCGAACTGGGCCACCCTTCTTCTTCTGCCCGGGGCCCCTCGCCTCTCCTCCCCCCGTTTCAGCGGTGTTGAAAGTCAGGGGTGCAGCATCCAGCCCGACCCCTGGTCTCCTGACCCCAGCCTCAGGGCCTCAGCGTGCCGGGGTCCTCAGACACTCTCGCTTCACCGCCTCAGCATGTCTCCCAACTTTACCGTTCTTTTCTCATTTTCCCTTCCAGCTGTGTAGTCGTTTTCTGCACCCCCATGGATTCCAAGCCATCTGCAAAGTGTGTATCTGCTATCAAAAATATACTTTCTATAGAGACAGTTCAATTAAAATATTTTAAAGTATGGAGATAAGCTTCTAAAAATAGTGCAAAACTAACAAAGGTCTTTGGTGGAGTAGCATTGACAACCCTGGAACCCAGAGAGATCCTTTATGATACTCTTCAAAAAGCGAATGTTCCAGACTGTTGGTAGTTTGCTTCTCTCATATACCTGGAGAGGAAAGATTGGGTGGAAGGGACAGATTTCATAATATAACAGTGATTGGATTTTGACAGAATAGAACAGAGGTCAGCAAGCTATGGCCCCTAGGCCCATTCTGGTCCAATGCCTGTGCTATGAACTGAATTTTGTCCCTCTGTCAATTTATGTGTTGAAGTCCTAAGCCTCAAGGTTGATGGTATTTGGAGGCTGGGGCTTTGAGAGGTAATTAGCGTTAGATGAGGTCACAGGGTGGGGTGTTGGTCCTATGGGATTGGTCTCCTTATAAGAGAGGGAGAGACCACAGAGGAAGGGCCATATGAGGACACAGTTGTCTACCAACCAGGGAGAGGGTTTTTGCCAGAAACCTAATTTTCTGGCACCTTGATCTTAGATTTGTAGCCTCCAGAACTGTGAGAAAAATTAATTTCTGTTGTTTAAGCTGTGCAGTCTGGGGTATTTTCTTACAGCAGCCCAAGCAGAGTAATATAGCCTGTTTCCATAAATGCATTTTTATAGGAACACAGCCACACCCATATATTCATGTATTAACTCTGGCAGCTTCCATGATAGAATATCAGTGTTGAGTAGTTGTGACCGAGATGATTTGACCTGCAAAGGGCAAAATATTTACTATCTAGCCCATTACAGAAAAAATATGCCCACCCCTGGAATAGAAACTTACCCTATACAGTATAGGTTTTGAACAGGAAAAACCATCCCAGTGGGATATTAAAGGGCCAAAGGGAGGAAACTGCCTTAGTGGACAATGGCCAAACTAGCACTGGCCTAATCACCTCCAGGAGTGTCCTGGACTTCCAGTCCTAACCCGTCCCCTTCCAACCCGGTCACCTGGCACATGAGCTGAGTGGTTGACAATAAACACTCCTGCCCTCATAGGCCGAAGTCCTTGGGGGGACCCTGTCCTCTAGTGAGGCTTACAGGACAGATCATTTGTTATGACACTGGGGTGGAAAGGGATAGAACAGCATGGAAAGCAATGAAGAAGAAATCAGCTCGTCTCCCCCTCTCCACAGCTGTGGATCAGCAGGGGTGCTGGAAGCTTCCCTGCTGCACAGCAGAGAGGGAGCGGGTTGGCGTGCAGGATGAAACCTTTGCTGGTAGCGAAAAGACTTCTCCCTGAATAAATTACGATGTGCATTGAGAGTCTGCATGTGCTCTCTCCCTTCCCAAAGCAGCAATTGGGAAGTTCAGACACCTGTGTCATTATCATCTGGGGTTGGTTCTGGGAGTCTGTGCGCTTGAGGAATACCTAGGTAATTCTTCTGCACACTGGTGTCTGAGAGCCACTGGGTGAGCAGTTCCCACCTGCTGGAGTTCCAGCACTGTTCCTACGTGGGGAGTGGGCACCCCTATGACCAGCCCCCGAGTGAAGAAACTTGCTGAAGAGCCCTAGTCAAAGGCACCACACAAATGATTCAGTACACGAAAGAGTTTCTGTACCCGGGCTCCGCCAGCCAGGTCAGCCTTGAGGTTTCTGGGTCAGAACTCCAGCCTTGGAACCATATTCTAACACTCGGTAATGTGGGATTCCACGGCTGAGACCACTGCTGGGCTGGGCTGACTTCACGCAGAGTTGTCCCAGGTGCCTTGTTTTCTTCCCGCTCCATTGGTGGTGACCCAGTTGTGTTAGAAACAGGCAAAAAGAGCTGGACTCAAACACAAAGCAAACACTATCTTTCTTCTTCTTCCCGTGTAATCAATAATTCAACCCTGTAAAGCAAGCCTGACTCCTGATGGAGTGCTTGCTGCAAAGAAGCGGACAGGGCCATCCAGCATCCACATCAACTTCTAGCACTTCTTTCTGTCTGTCTTTCTCTCTCCCTCCTCCTGCCCTATCTCCTGGCCTGCCTTGGGTCTTTCTCCGTCTGAATGCAAAATGAACATGTCTGCTACAATGTGGCCCAAATAGAGTCTAAGAGGATGCCAGGATAGAATGTGAACAGCTGTCGGGGAGAAGAGCCAGTTACTCTAAATGTCAGAGCAAATCAGTTACTGAACTCACCGTCCCCTCTGAGTGATGCACCGTTGTGCCGCAGATCCAACAAGTGGCCGCTTAGGTGACTTAAGGGTGTGAATCAGAAAATGCCCCATAGACATAATAGGAACACCAGTAACAGTAATAATAGCAGCAGCAAACACCTGTATAGCATCTACTTTGTGCCAGGTGCTTCTCCGAGTGCTTTGCACATAGTTCACTTAACTTGGAAGGATCATTTCTAGTGTCTGTAAAACGCCCCATGGAACAGAGATGTATTTGTACCACCTATTCGAATGCATTTCAATCTCAATATATGCTTAAGTCCAGTGTGTAGGGTATGGAGGATCTAATTCCTTGTTCCTTATTTGCATGTTTTATGGTTTGTTGTTTTTTTTTGTTTGTTTGTTTGTTTGTTTGTTTGCGGTACACGGGCCTCTCACCGTTGTGGCCTCTCCCGTTGCGGAGCACAGGCTCCGGACGCACAGGCTCAGCGGCCATGCCTCACGGGCCCGGCTGCCCCGCGGCATGTGGGATCGTCCCGGACCGGGGCACGAACCCGTGTCCCCGTTCATCAGCAGGCGGACTCCCAACCACTGCGCCACCAGGGAAGCCCTGGATGTTTTATGTTTTCAACATAATTCTTGGAAGCATCGTTTCCTTAAATGTTGAGTTTCACGGGGCCTGAACAACAGGGGCCTGGTCAATTGCTACAGTGGAATAAACTCTTCTAGACGGAACCTCAGTATTTTTTTTATGCCTTTCTTCATCCCCTGGCATGCCCATCATTCAAATTTTAAATAAGATGAATACAAATGACTTCCCCAGGGAGAACAACTGGTGTTAGTTTTAAAAGGAGCATAGCCACCCATCTGAATCCAGGCACGCCCCAGGGGGGCCATCACCTCTCTAAAGACTTGAGGGATTAAAGATTTAAACGCTGCTGTGTCTTGATTAATCTGGTGACAGTGGGAGGCGTGTTCCACAAGCACACTTCGGGTCCGCAGATTAGAGCCATCAGAAGTGACTTGGCGTTGGCAGGACATCTCCGTGCCCCGACAGGGTGGAGCGGCTGGGAGCTGGCCCAAGCTGTGTTCGATGGACGGCCTTCCTCAACCTGCCGAGCCTGCTAGCTCTGGGTCTGAATCCCCATTACCAAGTTATAGCCTCTCTCAGCCCTGTCTGTATCAACCAAGGCCTGGAGGTGGGTTTTAGCTTTACGTGACCTCTGTTACCCAGGCTCCGCTAGCCGAATAAAATTTTGGTTCAGCTAGTCAGAAAAGCACCCACTATGACGGAACCTCCAGGCCCCCTTCAAATGATCCTTCTCTCTTCTGTCTGATCTTCTCCCCTTCTTCCATACATTGTCTCCCCCTCCCCCTCCCTCCCC